>NW_005842453.1:967690-973721 GCF_000455745.1 Alligator sinensis | reverse complement strand
CCCCCCCCCCCCCCCCCCCCCCCAATTGGCTGAGGTACCCTGGCGGCTTCACTGCTCGCTCCTGATTGGTTGGGAGGCAGAAAACAGAGTTTTAAATATGCCACGTTTTTTTGGCTCCAGCCAATCAGCCACAAAAACTCGGGCCCCTTGGCCAGTCAGTGGCAGGAAGCAAAAACTGGCATATTTCAAAGTGGTTTTTGTCTCCTGGCCAATCAGGAGCGAGCAGCAGGGCTGCCAGGGCCTCACCACCAATCGGAGTTGTGGGAGAACTTGTGGCAAAAAGAGCACAATTAAAGCGGCTGCTGCACAAGTCACTTCCAGCGCGATTTAGGTAGATCCCTAAGTATAACATGGTATTCTGGGTACATGCTCCTGTTGTTTCATAACTCTGTTTATGGACTAGCAGAAATTCTAGATTGATGAAAACTGAATTAATTTTGTTATATAAACATTAGGATATACAAATTCCACCTGTGTGCAGTAGTATGTCTGGCAGAACATATATGTCTCCAACTTTCCAGATGAAGCAAAGTCTTCAGCATCCATCAAAGGAAAGCAGTTTGAGTCTTCAGCTTTCTTTGAAATGTTGGGTACAATAGTATTTCTAAGTGATGTAATTGCTGTCCCTCATTATATTGTAACTTTGAAAACTACCCAACTGTCAGCTCCTAGTGTTGTCATTCTTTTAACTTTTTGAAAGTTCCTCTTGAAGGTTATTTTTTAAAGGGAGTTGAGGGGTGGGGGGAATCTCAAATACAGTTGGGGTGTGAGCATGTGTGGTGGAAAAGGAAAGGTGAGAATGATAGCCTGTAGATTGATAGTGTTGAAGTGGTGCTGTAGTGATGATGGTCCAGGAAATATGCAAAAGGCAATGTTTTTTGTGGGTTATTGGAGCAATTGCATGGTTTAGATGGATTTAAGCTTTGGGGTATCATAGAACCCCTTTCTTGGATCTCTGAAAAGCTGTGGGGGGGTCCGGTGATGCCCCCAGACCTTGGAAATTTGTCATTTAAAGCAACAAGCTTAGCTTTCATTACAGAAACGTCTTACTTTTTTTTTTTAAATGGCAAAATGACTCTTTCCTTCATATGATTTGGAAAAGAGGAAATCTGAACACTGATGGCTATTACTTATAGCTCAACAGTAGCACTTTACTGTTAGCTTCTACTTATTCTGTCATGAGCTCTCCCTACTTTTGTCTGCTTAGTGTGTTCAGTAACATTGTGTGCAACAAATCATTTCCTTTCCAAGTTTTATGCATGCACAAAATGAGCTTCACTAGTTTGTATTTATTGCAGATTGTTTGATGTTTATCAAAAATATTAAACTTAGTTCTAGATGTATTTGTCCCTAAAATTTCTTTTTGTGTTATTTTGTGAGAATGATTCATTAAAGAACTAATTGTAGCTTTTTAAAAACTAGATTTGCACACCAAATCAGTGGTGTGGCATTTGATGTAGATTGAGCAGTAAATTATGTGCATTTCAGAAATTATTTTGAACACACAGTACAATTACCTGGGGTTATATGTATTTTATTGTAGATGTAGTTTTCTGTATAATGCATTGCTAATTTGCATTATTTTCTTTCTTCAGGTTCGATCTGTGGATGAGATGAATCATGAGTTTCAAGCTCTTGCACTAGAATCTCGGGGAATGGGAGAGGTAAATATTTCTAGGTGGCTAAAAGCCCTGTTGGAGGGTTAGGAGTTCTAATAAAAATGAGGAAGATATCTATAACATGATTTATAATTTGTTTAACAAAGAGTTTATTTGATGTAGCCAATTCTTTAATCATCCAAAAGTTTCCTTTATGTTATCTAAGGTGGAAATAATCAACATTAGCAGTAGTATCTTAGAATGAGGGGTTGTGAACAGGGTTACCATGTTGTCATACCTTGGGTTTGTCAGTTGATAGACTTAAAAATTGAGCTAACATGCTAGGTTTTTTACTTGAAGTATCTGTGTGAAGAAAATCCCTGCTGTTTTTAACAATTAAAGCCCTTTTCTTAGATGCATCCCCTGTATTCATGTCAGACTGAATGGTTGTTATACCTGTTACTAGCTGATTGCCCAGCAAGAATGACCGGGGCCAGGGGGAGCGTGGGGACAGAGCCCCCCCCCAACGTTACTTGCTGGCCTCACCCCCCCCTTCTGTCCACTCTGTTGCTGCCGCCTCTAGGGAGCAGAGGACGGGGGGGGAGGCCAACTGCGCTGTCCTCACCCCCTCACTCCATCCCCTGTGTCCCCACCACCATGATGGCGGGCTGCCTTCTGTCAGAACGCTTCTTTGCACTCTGATTGGCTGTTTGTCCTCCAGTCAGTGTGCGAATAAAGTGTTACAGACAGACAGACTTAGGCTTTTATAATATTAGAATCCCCGGCCCTCTTTTTGAATCTTTTGAGTACTTTTTAACAGCCCTTGCAGCAACAGAAATCTGATGACCTTTGTTCCCCTCCTTTACTTGTGACAGGTTAAGGCGCTTGTAGTTAAGCTTTGTAGTTATGCTTAATCTTGTCATTTTAGGAATAGGGTAGATAAGGACTCGTATGGGATAGTTTGGATAAGGGTGGATCTGTCTTGAGCAGGGCATGGACTAGATGACGTCCAGAAGTCCCTTCCAGTCCTACTTCTATATGCTTCTATAAAATAAGCCTATGAGACTAGGAGGCATGTAGGGTTGGGTTTTTTTGTTTGTATGTTTGTTTTGTTTTTTTGAGCTAGAGTGTAAGAAATAAGGATATTTATTATGCCTGTAGTGACACTGCTTCTGGAGGCAGCCATGGTTAGAAGTACTTACTGGTGCAGAGGAACAAATTGTCCTGAAGGAGGTACACTGTCAGAGAATTTGAAATATCTTTGATCAAAGTACATTAATGCTTGGAAGGAAAGGCTTTAAAGAGGCTGTTACAATCCTTGTTGGGAAGTTCTCTGAGCAATAGGTGTAAAAAGTCTGTCTTTCTATTCTGCTAGCCAAATCACTAGTGGGCCTGCAATCTAGAACGAGTTAATGGTACTTTTATAATTGGGAGGTGCAGTTACAGTCTCTTCACTGATGTTAATGAGGTAGAATCTAAAAAAAAGATGATGGAATAGTGTTAAGAGTTCCAGTGATCAGGTATTAAGTGTGCAAACCAAATTTGCTCTAATTCAAATAATGCAAATAAGACTGGTCAAGCGACAGATAAGCCAAATTTAGGTGAGTTTTTGTGTTCTGTCTCAAACAGTCTTTGTCTTGCTATTCTTAATTTCATTAAAGATGTTTCCCATTTTTAAAAGATTAAATTCATTTTTAAATGTTTTCAAATTTTACTGCTTAAGATTTAGAAAGTTACTTCATGCTCTCATATCTGGCAGTTTAGCTGCTGCAGTTTTGAAAGTATTGACTCTTTGTGTTGGGTCAGTCAAAGTGCCAGATCACTGAAGACAGACAAAACTGTGGCTGGACTGTCATCCACTTGGAATGTATTCAGCAAGCCAAGGCAAGGCAGGCGGATGCTAATTATACTAAGATATATTCATGTGAAGACCAACAGATGTGAGGATACATTGTATAGTGAAATCTTGTTAATTAATCACTGGATTAAATTATCACTTTGATCTTTCTTATTAGTCGGTACACTGAATTCCCACTGGCATCCTGTTGACTTCCACAGAAGGTGTTTTGACTAATTCATTATCTCTCAAAGTACAACTAGTCACTTCCAAATGTTCACACATACTAAATCACAATGGAATTTACTGCTCATAATTAGTCAATTTAAGGTACAGACATACCCTCCATAGTGCCTGTTAGGGGTGCACCAATAGAGATTTTTTGGGCTGGGCTGTGCTTGGGGCAGGCGGCAGTGACACTGGGAGGGAACCTGGGGGCCTACAGCCACCCCAAAATTCACTGTAGCCCCCTTCCCAGAATGCCACCTCCCGCCCTGAGCACAGCTTGGCCCAGCCCCCTGCTGGGATGAGCCCAGCCTGCAGCAGCAGCTCGCCCTTGCGAAGATCCAGGAGCGCATGTCCTCCCCGTGCCCTCTCAGGGTGCTGTAGCAGCAGGAGCCCCCTCCCTGTGCCTCCTGAACAAGCTCCAATCCTGCGTCCCACCTGCCCTAGCTGTGCAACGCCTGCCCCAGCCCCACTCCCTTGATGCGGGGCCCTTGATCTGTCCCTCCCACGCCTCTTCCTTTCCCCCACAACAGACATATCAGGCAGATGCTGCTCTTCAAGCCACCAGGCTGCGCTCCTGGCCGCGTGCATTTATGGGGCATTTATCAACCACATTATCGGCCACATCAGCCAAAAAAAGCCAATTACCAATACTGTCAATTTTCCATCAGTGCCGATCCAATATGGAACCAATGTATCGGTGCACATCTAGTGCTTGTTAAGCCAACCGATGTTCACAAAGCACTGCATACATTTATCTTTTCTTGGCTCAGAGTTGGGCGATTAATCATTCCATTTTGCAATGAGACCATCTAAATCCAAAGCAGAAATCTTAAATCAGGAGGGTCAAACTCATCCCTGCCCCAAGTGAAATCCAAGTTGACAGAGCAAGCAGAGCTGTTGGAAAAGCCACCGCCTGCCCCCTATCTCCCACTGCTGCCAACAACCATGGCCCAATGGGCCTGTCAAAGAGCCTCGTAGGCTGAAGGAAGGGTTCTGCTGGCTGTGTTTGACACATCTTAGATTATTTTACTTATAATAATATAATTTCTGATTTCTAGGTAGCAAGCTCTGAATTTTTGTAGAAACAAATTTACATAAGTATCTGTGTAATCATACAGTTCTTAGATAGTAAGCCAGAAGGCATAACGTTTGCGCTCAGAATTTTTATATATTGCTTCATTATGAATGTTAAATTACTGTCAATATCATGCAAAATGCATTTTGCAAAAAGGTGAAAATGGTTGACTTCTGTTAATAACTCATGGATAATCAGTCCTCAGTATTAATCCCCTTGGAGTGACAGATTAACCAGATTTTATTTCAGAAAAGATTTAATCGTTTAAACCCTGCGCCCAGTGCCAGGAACACTTCTGCTACCACTGTCCCCAGGTGGCAGCAGCAACCTCCTGTTATCCCGTGTGCAGATCTGGGAGCCTGCACCCCCTGGGAGGTCCACACTTGGTGGCAGTGCTGGGGAGGGCAGGTGGGGGGGGAGCTAAAGTGAATTTTGGGGTGGCAGCAGCCCCCCTTCCATTGCTGTGGCCTGCCCTGAGCACTGGGGAGAGCCTGGTGCGGCTCCTGTTGCAGCCCCGGGTTGCAGTGGATGCCTCCTGCCTGCAGCTGCTCGGCTGTGCTGTGCCAGGGGGGTTGGGGCATGATGCAGCCTAGTGGCTACAGGCAGGTGCCATCCACCGCTTCTGGGGCTGCCCCAGGGGTGGCACCAGGCTCTTCCTGGCACTTGATGGTGACACTGGGAGGGCAGGTTGAGCTCCATGGGGGCTGGCCATATTCTAGATTACTTTACATAAATGTTGACTGAGAATGTAAAGAAACCAGTGTTAGGAGTTATCTCTAAAATCACACCGAAGTATTAAACACACAAAGACTACATGTAGAATTCAGGTTTTAACTGCTAAACAATATGCCTTATAAGATGTTTGATCACTGGCTTTCACCATTAAAACAGCAGTAATATCCAAGCTTCATTTGCTTGAGAGTTATTTTTGGGTTGTGGTCTTTCTATGACAGCCACAATTTACAGATTTGGGGGAAAAAAACCAACCAAATTTGATACTCTGGTTAATGAGACTTTTTCTCCAGATTGGTACTTACTGATCTAATATACTGCTGCTAAAATTGTTTTATGTGTTTTCTGATTTTTAATGAAGGGTTCTTATCGTTTAGTTGTTGTGCCTCTGATTGTGACAGCCAGTTTTTACTTTGATACAGGTTCCCAGATATACCAGGACCTGGCATGGCCTCTCATGGCTCCCTCACCACTTAAAGTAGTAATGACAGGAGAAGCCTCCTTCCCAAGATATCTGGCTAGCAGCATGGGAACTGCTTCTTCATCTAGGAATAAAAGTAG
>NW_005842453.1:910219-967659 GCF_000455745.1 Alligator sinensis | reverse complement strand
TTTCCCTGAATAAACAGAAGCAGCAGCATTATGCCTACACCAGGGATCAGCAACCTACAGTCCATGGCCCAGTCTGGCCTGTGAAGCCATTGGATTGGACCCACAGAGTGGATGCTTTGGCAGGTGGGGGCTTTGCCCACACTGCTGCTGAACACTTTTCGCATGCTGTGTTATAGCAGTGGCCAGGTACTATGCTGGTCTTTGACATGAGCTGGGTCATTCTGGTCCACTACCTGAAAATGTTGCCAACCCCTGGCCTACCCCCTTGTGATGCCTGACTGGGAGCATAGGTAGAGCCTGCTGCGGTTTATACACTTGCACAGAGCCCTTTGCAGTGGTGGCGTGGGGGATAGTCCAGATGTTGTGTTTTAGTGTTAGTGCTCCTTTTAGATATACGGAGTAGGTCATGCCGAGCTTATTGATTTAAGGTAACCTCATATTGAGGGAGACATCTTCATTGAGGGTATTTTATTTGTTTCTGTGATTATGAAAGCTGAAAACTTTTGGGGGTGTTTTTTGGATGAAAGTAGAGTTTCTAGTGTAATAGCATGATTCTAGTACTTATCTAATTCTCTGTTTAATGGGTTCTTAACTTTCCTGTCTTTCATTTGGATTGCATCTTCAGTATATTTTAAAGTATATTACTGTGCATTTGCTGATTTCAGCTCAATGGATTGGTTCATTTTATCATTTCTTGAGAAGACTAAGGAATTGTGAAAGATGGATCAAATGGCAGGGTATTCTGGTTTTGATTCTGGTTTTAGTTTTTGTCTCCTTATACTAATCAAGTTCCCCTTCCTGCAGAAATGAATTAATTACTCCTGTATCACCCATAAGAAGTAGTAAAGTGTTTGTAGTTTATTCTCAAATGTTTTATCTGGTTTAGTGTGATGTTACTAAGTCTTGCTGTCAGGAACTTCGAGCATTTTTCTTTCTAAATTTCATTTTTCCTTTCCTAGCTAATTGTTTTGCCCACTTAAACATCCTAGTACTGCTATATTTTTTCTTTATTTTTGTTAACTCCAACTTGTTTTCTTGATGATGAAGGCCACAGGGTTGAGATTTATAGTAATCCAGATATGGTCTCATCAGAGCTACTTAATCATGATTCTTATGAATGCAGGAAATAACATTTTTAATCTTATGTCTTAATTTTAATTCTTCAGTAATGTTTTGTATCTTTTAACCAAAAACCTGTGTGAAATCTTATATTTATCACATTTTGCAAACTATGGCTTAGTAATTATCCTTAAATATGTGAATAAATATGCTGGAAAAATATATAGATAGTTGCTTATCCCTACCTGAAAGCTTGTAAAGAAGATTTTTTTTCCAACTTTTTGAGTTGGTCTAATAAGATAATCAGATTTACCCAAAGAACCTTGTCTGCCTATGTCCTTAGACCAACATGGTTACAGCCTATACCCCTGTCCCTAATGAAGATACTTTGTTGTATTCTTCTTTATGTAGTATTTTTCTAGATTTGATTTTTCCTGAAATGTATCCGATTCCTGCTCATGTTCTTAATTAAGTCAGTTTATTTTTTTCATATCCACTTGAGCCTAAACACTTCCCATTTTCATATTTGCATTTCACTGGTCAGGCTGTTAAAGTTCTGAAATACAGATTTAATGATTTTAGGACTAGATTTGATATCCCAGGACTAATCTTGCCATTCAGTATGACCATTTATTGGCAGTCTTTCACATAGCAGTATTTGGTTTAATAGCTTGTTTAGTCTAATTCATAAGTTTAATACACACTGGCCTAGAACTGTATACCATCATGTTAAAACCTATCTCTTGATCCACTTATGTTTTGCAATGCTGTGATAGTTTAATCTGTCAGAAGCCAGCCTCAAAAGAAAAATTTTCATTGGAAAAAGATTCACTGTCTTCCTGCTTTGGTCACCTGAAGGCTGACTATACCTTTAGTTGCCTGTACAATCTCATTCTTTTGTCTTATATCTTAGTCTTATCTTGGAGGCTTTCCCCTAATTTCTATCTCTTCTATGAGTCTTCCTCTTGTGACACATTTTGAGCATTCACTCATTGATTGAGAAGGTGTGTTTATAAAATAATAGTTGAGTAATTAATAGGTTTAAAACAGTATATCTCCAAGGGTTAAACCAAACCTTACAAAAAGAAAATCATGCGGTTCATGGTTAGCAGCAAGGAAGGGAAAAAACATTGCCTAGTGATGAGACAACTTCTGGAATACTATCCAGCTCTAGTGTAACGTGTCAAGGAGTAGGTTGGATTAAATGCGTATGTTTCAGGGCAATGATATAAGAATATTGAATCTTTAAATGAGAATGAAGAAGCTCAGTCTATGTAGGTGATTAAGGAGTAATTTAGAGATTTATGGATTATGATTAAATTGCCTATCTGTTGGGAGAAGGTATTTGGTACTAAATGACTCAGTCTATCACAGGCATAGCAAGATGCAGTCTCTGGAAACTGATGTTGAAATTGAAAATAAAACATGATTCTAAATTTTAAGGGTAATGAAACATTGAACCAGTTTACCAAGGGATGTGGTAATTTTTTGTTTCCGTTACGTGGAGTCTGTAAGTCAGTATTGAATGTCTTCTTAAAAAACCCCAACAAACAACCTCTCTTCAAGTAGAGATGATTGGATTAGATACAGAAAATAGAGTGAAAAGCTTGTCATGTGGGAAGTCAGTCCAGATGATCATAATGATCTTTTTTACCTTAATCTGTAAGAACTGTTTTAAACTCTTGATTCTCTCTTGTACAGCTGGTTTAATAGGATGTTTGGCATGTTTGTGAGAGGGACAGGCTGTTCCTCTTTTATTCTTCCTCCTGGTATGACACAAGGAATAATTGATAAACATTTTAGTTGTTCATTCCCTTTGAAAAGCTCTAACTAAATCGTAATATTTTAATAGAGATTTGATGTATGCCATACTCATTGGCAAGCAAAATTAAATTGCCTACAAACTCATCAGGGGAGATCAACAGCAAATAGGTAGAGCCCTTTTCTCCCCAGCACCACCTGGGGTGACGAGGAACAATGGTAATAAGCTGATGGAGAATAGGTTTAGGTTAGAGATCAGAAGGGAATATTTTACAGTTAGGGTGGCCAAAATCTGGAACCAACTTCCCAGGGAAGTGGTCCTCACCCCTATCTTGGGCAAATCAAGAGGAGGTTGGACAATCACCTGTCGGGGGTCTTGTGACCCCAGCATTCATCCCTGCCTGTGGCAGGGGGTCAGGCTAGATGATCTGTTCAGGTCTGTCCTGACCCTAGGTAGTATGAAACTAGATCAGGAAAGTTAACTTCCACCTGAAGCAGGGAAATGTCCTACCTAGGCCTCATCTACACATTACACTTAAGGCTTGATTAATTGTTTAATCACGTATTGTTGTAACCCAGGTGCATGTTGAGTCACTTAATGGTGTGATAAAAGAAGGCACAAATTACAAAGTTACTCCACAGAAAATGTGAGATAACTTTGTGGCTTGTTCTTATCGTGCCATTAATTGAATGTGTAGCCAGGTGCTCCCCTGTGGCTGGGATCCCCATCAGCTGATGAGGCTCTCAATTTTAAGGGTGTATCACCTGCTGCACTCCTTTTTAAGATGACAAGGCTTGCAGCAGGGGCAGCACATGGAATGCTGTGAACCTTGTCAGCTGTGGGGTCACAGCACAGGAACTTGCCTTCGGTGCTGGGGGAGCCTGGGATCATGATCCTGGACTCCCGCTGCACCAGCAATAAAGCATGATTGGATCTGATGCTGGATCCCATAATAACATCTCCTACCATGCATGTATGGACTGGCAGGAGGCATGATTATGTGGATCACACCATAGGGCCTGTACCTGAATGTCTAGAGGGGCCCTTATATACTTCCACTTCCACTGTTAAGTGAAATTTAAATGGAGAATCCTTTCATTTAGGAACTATACAAATTCCAAACAGTTCATTTCAGTCTCTTAAGGTGTAGATTATGTATTGGAGCACAGGAAGCTGAACTGTTGAAATATGAGATTGAACTGTTGTAAAAGAAGAAAAAAATCTTAGTTTGGCATGACAAATAGAACCAAGGTGATACTTCCCCTGTATGTGGCATTGGTCAGACCGCAGTTGGAGTACTGCGTCCAGTTTTGGGTGCTGTACTTCGAGAAGGATGTTGATAGACTCGAGAGGGTCCAAAGGAGGGCCACTCGTATGGTTAGGGGCTTACAGGACAAGCCCTATGAGGAGAGACTGAGGGACCTGGACCTCTTTGGCTGCTGCAAGAGAAGACTGAGAGGTGATCTTGTGGCCACCTACAAATTCATTAGGGGGACACAGCAAGGGATCGGAGATGCTGTGTTCACCAGGGCGCCTCTTGGGGTAACAAGGAACAATGATCACAAACTGACACAGAGCAGATTTAGGCTAGATACCAGGAAAAACTTCTTCATGATAAGGGTGGCTAAAATTTGGAATGGGCTTCCAAGGGAGGTGATGCTCTCCCCTACCTTGGGGGTCTTTAAGAGAAGGCTGGATAGGCATCTAGCTGGGGTCATCTGACCCCAGCGCTCTTTCCTGCCTAGGCAGGGTGTCGGACTCAATGATCTGTTGAGGTCCCTTCCGACCCTAGCATTTATGAATCTTGACTAATTTTCACCGCACTCTTCTCAATGAGGCAATCTGTTAGTAGACCATACTTTTCTGTTTGGCAGAAATCCTTTGCACTGATTCAAAGGTTAAAAGTATGTTACCCCATGTTTAGCTTTTCTGAACATCCCAATCACTAGCTTCTAAGCACCAGGCAGATAATGGAATTCATAGAGAATAGCTCCATCTGAGAGCCCAGGATATAAACATGCTGGACCTGGACCTCCATGCCACTTTTATAATCTGATCAGGTCCACATTTGATTTATATTATTCTGTCCATCAATTTTGTGGGTTTTTTCAGTTAGCTCTAATATCATGTAGGAGAATCTCCAAACTAGTTAGTGTTGGCATGCACCATTAGAAGTACTGTTTTCTTTTTCTTAAATTAAATGTAATTTTTTGTAGAATTATGAAAATGTTTTATTTCTCTAAACTGAAGCATTCAAGGAACCTGGCATAAACTAGCCATAGATTCATATTTTAAGGTTAGATGAGAGCACTAAATCATCAAGTTTGACTGTCTGAGTATCACAGGCCATTCCGTTTAACTCAGTTATTGCCATATTAGGGGATCAGGCAAGGGTTCCCTTGGCAAGCGAAAAGGGGCAGCAAACAGGGCAGTTAGTTCGAAAGCAGTTCACTGGGAGGGAGAGAAACTAGGCACCCGATCCTGCTCTGGGAACGTCGGTTCGCAGGTCAGTTTGCCCCTTTTTCAAGGGGAGCCTTTATACTTTGTGAGAGGAAGCAGGGAAAAAGGAACCTTTTGGACCATGTAGCAATAAACAGGCCAGCTTACAGGTGAGTTCACTAGGGAAGATCTGTTTGGAAGAGCAGCAAGAGAGAGGCGGCAGATTAAGAGACCCAGAGAAATAGTTGGAGGATGTCTCAGTGCCAAAGCCGCTGCCACTGCCTCTGCTTGCACCTGTGAGGTGTTTGTCCCGGCAGGACTGCTCACCGTCGAGGCTTCCCCCCAGGTCCTGTTCTGGCACTGTGGAGACTGGCTTGCAGGTTCCTTTGTGTCAGCCAGGTGTGGGAGTGCCCAAGATGTGAGTGGTGCCTCCTTGTGGTATACCTCAGGGAGCAGGTAAGAAGGCTACAGGGGGAGGTGACAGGGCTCCAAAGCATCCTCCACCGTGAGGACTTCATTGACTGGATGCTAAAGGAGACCTCTAAGACTGTGGAGGAAGGACTCAAAAAGGCAGCGCGAGAGAAGGGAGAGGACATGGACTCCCAGGAAGGTGGAAGCTGGAAGCACCTGCAGCAGTTCACCTGAAAAACAGATATGGAGCCCTAGCAACAGAAGATGAGCATGTTCCGTCGGTGGAGGGGGACAGGCCAGGCCTCCCCAAGTTTGGAAGAATCAGGACCACTGCCACCAAGAAGAAATGACAGGTCATGGTGGTTGGAGACTTCCTTTTGAGGGGTGTGGAAGCATCTGTTTGCCAGCCTGACCTGTTGTCTTGGGGAGATCTGCTGCTTGCCCAGAGTGCAGATCCAAGATGTTACGGAAGGATTACTGAGACTCATCTGGCCCTCTGATGACTACTCCATGCTGTTCACCAGTGATACTGCCAGGGAAGACCCTGAGCAGATCAAAAGTGACTCCAGGGCTCTGGGTGCATGGGTGAAGGGGACAAGGGCTCAGATGGTGTTCTCAGTCCTTCAGGTCAGGAGGAAGGGCCTGAGCAAGAATGGACACATCCTGAAGATAAATGCATGTTTGCACAGATGGTGTCACCAGCTTGTCTTCTTTGACCACGGGATGTTGTTCCAGGAGGAAGAGACAGATTCCACCTGACAAAGAGAGGGAATCTCAGACAGGCTCGTTAACTTAGTGAGGAAGGCTTTAAACTAGGTTCGCTGTGGAATGGAGACCAACTGAAGTAAATGGGGAAGTGAGTGACCTGTGATACTGTATCCAGAGGAAGTGCAAACAGGAAGGGGCAACAGGGGAGGCCTTCTCATTCTTCCTGGGAAAGTAAGGCAATTGGCTAATTACCTCAGGTGTCTGTACACGATTGCACGGAGCCTGGGAAACAAGCGGGAAGGATTGGAAGTCCTCACACAGTCTTGGAACTATGATGAAACTGGAATAGCAGAGACGTGGTGGATGCTCACACGACTGGAGTGCTGTCATGGATGGGTGTAAACTGTTCAGGAAGGACAGGCAGGGGAGAAGAGGAAGAGTTGTGTTTTATGTAAAAGAGTTGTATGATTGCTCAGAGCTCCCGTATGAAACAGGAGATGGGCCTATTAAAAGTCTCTGGGTTAGGGTCAGAGGGAGAGCGACAAGGGTGATGTTGTGGTAGGGGTCTGCTATAGACCCCCAGCCCAGGAGGAAGTGGTGGATGAGGCTTTCTACAAACAGCTAGTGGAAGTTTCCCCGATCACAGGCCTTACTTCTCATACGGGACTTCAATGTGCTGGGAGGGCAATACAGCAATGCACAGGCAATCCAGAAAATTTTTGGAGAGTGCTGGGGACAACTTTCTGGTGCAAGTCCTGGAAAGTCCAGTTAGGGGCCTTCTTGACCTGCTGCTCACAAAGAGAGAAGAATTGGTGGGGAATGTAGTAGTGGGTGGCAGCTCGTGGCAGTGACCACGAGATGGTAGAGTTCCTGAGGAAAGTAAGGAAACAGAGCAGCAGAGTAAGGACCCTGGCCTTCAGAAAAGCAGACTTTGACTCACTTAGGGAACTGATGGGCAGGATCCCCTGGGAAGCCAATCTGAGAGGGAGAGGAGTCCAGGAGAGTTGGCTGTACTTTAAAAAAACCTAACTGAGGGTGCAGGCACAAGCCATCCTGATGTATGCAGGAAGACTAGCTAGTATGGCAGACGACCAGCTTGGCTTTGCAGAGTACTCTTCAGTAAGCTAAAACGCAGAAGAGAGGCTTGTAAAAAGTGAAAACTTGAAGAAACAACTAGGAAGGAGTATAAGAGTATTGGTGGGGCGTGCAGGGATGAAATCAGGAAGGCCAAAGCACAATTGGAGTTGCAGCTAGCAAGGGATGTGAAGGATGGATTCCCTCAAGGAATCAATTTTTAAGCACCAGGAGGAGAAGGTGATTAGGAACAGTCAGCATGGATTCAACAAGGGCAAGTCATGCCTGACCAACCTGATTGCTTTCTGTGATGAGTTGACTGGCTCTGTGGATGTGGGGAGACCAGTGGATGTGGTATGCCTTGACTTTAGCAAGACTTTTGATACGGTTTACCACAAATTCATGCAAGCAAGCTAAGGAAGTATGGGTTGGATGAGTGAACTGTAAGATGGATAGAAAACTGGCTGGATCATCGGGCTCAGAGGGTAGTAGTCAATGGCTCAGTGTCTGTTTATTTAGCCTGGGAAGAGAAGACAGTGGGGATTTAATAGCAGCCTTCAACTACTTGGCAGATAAGAGAACAAGAAGCAATGGTCTGAAGTTGCAGCACATTTAGATTAGATTTTAGGAAAACCTTTCTCACTAGGAGGGTAGTAAAACAGTGGAACAGGTTATCCAAAGAGGTTGTGGGCTCTCCATCCTCGGAGGCTTTTAAGACCTGGCTAGACAAAGCCTTAGCTGGGGTGATTTAGCTGAGGATGGTCCTGCTTTGAGCAGAGGGTTGGACTAGATGTGACCTCCTGAGGTCCCTTCCAAACCTAATTTTCTGATTCTATGATTTATCATTTCATTCACAAATTTGTAGAAGACTCTCTTGCGTCTGAATTTAAAAAAGGAAGTAACTACTTTTTAGTCTGAATCTGCTTTTTCTCTACTGTGCATTTCAGCAGAGTCCCACCAGAATGCATATGCTCATAGGAACTCCTAGTGCAAATCTGTGTATTTGCATGGTTACACTAAGCAAGAATTGATCTGTGTGTTGAAAACGTATCATTTTGAACATGTCGGTGTGTAGATCCTGCTTACAGTTGCCTAAGAATCACCTATCCCAGGTGTTTGTGTTCCCGAGTCTCCTTAGGGACTGAATGTTAGGTGTACTTGAAGGAATGGAGTGTGTGGCACCCTTTTTGCCCAGTGGCTTTGTGGCTAAGGCAGTTGCCCAGAAGTGGGAGAGATCTGTCTTGTTTGCATTCCTCAGTCTATGGTGGTTTAAATGTACAACTCTCTCCTCCCAGGACGGTGTGTGTCCTGACTGTCTGCAGGGCTGAGAGCATTCCCCATTCTTCTTGTTGAAACTGGCTGCATAGGAAGGATGTTTTTTATTATTCTTTTACGAAACCAGAGTGTTATGTGTTTCCTTGTAATTTTTGCACATATATAGATAAAGACAAACTTGGTCTTAATGTATCTTGAGGACTTTGATATGCATTATTTTGACAACTATAATAAATATCAGTAACAGTATAATAAGGTAGAAAGAATTATTAGGAAGGAAAACATATATTTTAATGTTGAATGTAGTGCTTGCTTTCTATAATACTGCAGTATGAGTTCTTTACTGAAAGATGGAACAGAACATGATGTTCTAATATTGAAATGGAATAAGATTTTTCCAGCCTTAGAAGTAATATTCTTCTTTTCTTGCATACACTGCACACCCGAATAAGACACGCACCTTATTTTTGGAAAGCAGAAAAGATTTTTCCAGAGTCATGGGCAGCTGTGTGACAAATTAAATCCTCCTGGGAACATATAATGTCCAGAAAGTGTGTCATCAGGAACTTCCTGGTACACCAGACTGTCTTGTGATGCGAAACTTGCTGGACATACGTTCCCAGGGAGACTTCCTTTGTCGCACAAGGTTAGGGCCCTTGCAAAGAGAAGTAGCAAGACTGTTACTTCTCTACTGTAAGTAGTTCTTTATATAACTTCTTGTAAATAAAGTGTTGCTTACACTTCACAAGTCTCATCGAGATACTGCCAGCAGCTTACTTGCTTCTGGCATCAGCTACAGTGCTAAGCCAGTGGCTGGGGCTGTGAGCGGGTTAGCAGAAGACTGTCCCTTCGGTTTGCTAAGCAGAGGTAAGCAGCAGCTGCATGGCATACACAGCGTCTCCAGGTATGCTGCTTTTCCAGAGAAGAAAGCTTCCCGCACTTAAGACGCACCCCAGTTGGGTGGGGAAAAATACATGTTCATGTGAGAAAATACAGTAACTTTGAGAACAGCACACTGCTAAAAGAAAACGGTTGGTACAAAGTTTCTAATCTCTAGGTCCCCAATTCAAATATGTCAAGGTTGGAGTTGCCTAGAGACATTTGACTAACCATCACATAGATGATACTTTTTGAAGTTTGAGAACTCGGTCCATTTCTCTGTAGATAACCATACGTCTTCAGTATAGTGGATTGTCAGTTCTTGAGGAATCAATTCCTAAAACTAGATGCTGTCTTTTGACACTCTCTAAATGTTATTTTAGTACAGTTTATTGCCTTACAGTACTATTGTAATATTGCTAAATTACTAGACTACTTTGTTGTACTCATAAAATAGATCCCTTTTGTCATGTGGTTTTAAAATTTTAGTTATTCATAAAGTAAAGTAACATTTTAAATGAAGTAAAGTAATTTTCCTTCTTCAAATAGCTTTTACCTGCCAAAAAGTTTTGGGAACCTGATGATTCAGCAAAAGATGGACAAAAAGGAATATTCCTTGGTGATGAGTGGAGAGAGACTGCATGGGGAACTCCTCGTAAGTCATTGATCTATATGCATTTAAAGATTATTTCTGCTAACTAAATGTTATCTGAAAAGTTTTATGAACCTTAGGATACATTCAGTTTTAAGCTTGTTTTTCTGTAGACTAAAAAAATCCATGCTGAATGAACTGTAGTGGTATGCCAGTAACAATTAACTCCTTAAAATTGAGGTTTGGAATTTTTATTAAATGTATTCAGTTATAACTTTTAAGAATAAAACTGACATTATCATATTATTACCTCTTCTGGTGATATGAAATTAAAAACTTTGTAAGTTTCTCTGTAAAAGTCCACTCAGTAATTTTTATTTTATGAATTTATTTTAAACAGACCACTCTATGTCCCAGCCTATTATGGTACAGAGAAAGCCTGGACAGGGTTTTCATGGAAACAGTGAAGTAAATGCTGTATTGTCTCCTCGATCAGAAAGTGGTGGCCTTGGCGTGAGCATGGTAGAATATGTGTTAAGTTCCTCTCCAGCAGATAAATTGGATTCTCGATTTAGGAAGGGAGCTTTTGTAAGTAATATAATGCTTTACGTTTGCATAGTTACCTACTGTAATCCGTATATTATTTTAACACAGTTAAATTTTCTACTGCATTTGTCTACTTCTCATCTCTTTGTTCTCCTTCTGCTGAGGAAATGCAGTGTTCTTACCCACAGTTTTCTTTGTTTGGAGGAGTCTAACGTGAAGGGGTTAGTGAGAAACAGTTTAGAGATCTTGAATATACAGTTTGTGGGATATTATCATGTTTATCTACCACATATGTTTCAATCAAAGTAGAAAAAATAGTACCGTGTAAATGATTTTGCTGCTAAAGGTATTAACAACTAGCTTTTAAAATACAGAATTCTTTATTCTAGAGCGTCATATTGGTTATGTTCTAAAACTAACGTTTTTTAACTATGATAAATAGTTTTAGCAATCTAACATGACATTACTACTTTACCAGCACCGCTATAGTTAAGGTTGAGTTAGCTCTTCCATTATAAATCCTGACATTCCCTTTCATATTTTGGCAATTCTAAATTGCATATGGTTGATACCCATCAAGTTACTCACCAGATGCAATTTCATTTAAAACAAAATGTTTGTGTTGTTTACATGCACTATAGTGTAGAACTAGGTCACCTGATGGTGCTCCTCCTTTGTGTTCTGTTGAATATTCAGAATCAAACAGATTCTTTTTCCTCAGGGCACTAGAGATGCTGAAACAGATGGACCAGAGAAAGGAGATCAGAAAGGCAAGGCTTCTCCATTTGAGGAGGACAAAAACAGAGATCTTAAACAAGGAGATGATGAGGATGTTTCTAAAATAAATGGCAGAGGTTTGCCAAATGGAATGGATGCCGATTGCAAAGATTTTAAGTAAGCGTTTAACTGTTTCTCAAGAAGACAAGCATGTCTCTAGGAATTATTACAGTTCTCATTTGTGTGTCAAATTCAAACATTTATCCAGCTGCAGATTGATTCTTCTTACCTTACATACTCCCCTTCCTACTGTGCCACGTTTACAATGTCATTAGCCTGTGTGTCATTTCTTATGAGTAAGTTCATCTTACTTTTTAAGCTTAGTATTTCTTCAAAGTACCTGCAGAATGTAGTATGTAAAATGTATTAAAGGGGACTGAAAGTTTTCACCCTGTTAACAAACTATAAACTAAACTTCTTCCTCTGACTTTCTTTTTAACCGTAACTCTTCATACTTGATTCACTGCTTTAGGGAGTTAGCCCTACAGAATTTTGACTTAATGGCTACTTTTGCTATGGAGCAATGCACCCTTACATTGCATACCCTGTGGGAAACCTGAACTAATTTTTCTACAAAGGGTATTGTATTTGAGCAAAGAGAAAAAATGCATTTCTCTTCTGAACCAGTCGACACCATTTTTAATGCGGATTAGATAAGTAACTGTCATTAGCTATTTTGTTTGTTTCTTTGCCTTGGAAAGAGAAGGACCAAACTTGGAATTTGGATTTTTGGTCCCAGGCATAGAGGCACAAGTATTTGGTATTTGGAGGAGGCTGATCACCTTGGCATCTAATCACCTATGTAATGTATTGAATACAAAGATAAACTAAATCAGAAAACTAGGATATACGCTACCGCTCAAAAATATGTTGATATGAGAGGGAAAAGAGAGGGGTGCATAAAACTCAAGGAATTATTTCCATTGATCTATAATTGTCCCATAACATTTAAATGTTTGGGGTCCTTATTTATACTTTTGGAAGATTAGGAAATGAGTATTTATATAAATTCTGAGGATACTTTTTTTCTCTCTTTTCCAGGGTTATTTTCAGTCTTTTAGATAGATAAATTACCTGACTTGATATGCCAAAATAAAAAACCCAAAGATATATATTTTTTCTGATGCATGCTACTGTATCAAAAGCAACACTTTGGTTTAGAAATTTTCGTATGTTGTATATTGCACATACAGAATAAATTTATTTTTAGTCTGTCCTGTTTTTTCCTTACCAGAAGCAATAACAATATTAAACTATATGTCTGCCAAACTATCCTTTAAAGAGATTATATTTTTTGAGTTAAAGTAGTGCAAAAAAGCATCCAAAGCCAGTAAACCTCTTAAGAAATAAAGATGGCAGTCTGTCTAACGTGGTCAATTTGAAGTGGAGTTATATGTCCCTCCAAAATAGAGGTTTATAATTGAAGTATTGACACAACTTTAACTATAGCAACCAAAGAGCACCACTCTAATGAGCAAACCTATTTTAAGTGTATATATAGCTATTTCCTAAAAAAGTGTTTTGTCCTTTGTCTTTGTAATATCTCTCATTCTCTCTCTGGGTTTTCTTGTTGGTTTGGTTTTTGTAAGTTTCAATGTGTAATTATCTAATGAATGCATAATTTTGTTTAGACTCCTACTTTTATTCATACCACATATTACAAGCAAATAATAAGGGATGTAGGTGGTTTTTAACACGTACTTTTGAATCCTGATTCCATTACTAACTGATAAAAGTTCCAGGCTTCTTAAATACGTATAGAAATGTCATGATGTATAACTATTTTAGTGCTTCAGTGGTTATATGTATTCTCTATTTAAGCAGTTTGTTAAAAGAAATAGATTTTAAGAGTATCCTTTCCTTCACTCAAAAATCTGATTTTCACCTTTTGATCACCAGGGATCCTTGTTTTCTCTGTTTAAAAATTGCAAACTTTCTGATAAAAATAGTGAATACTCTGATTTAAATCCCTAAAATCCACGTTTTCTCATGATTAAATTGAAATGCCACAATATACATAGGTATCAGTTGAACACAATGTTTTGTTGATATATTTACAAGTTTAAAGCAATTTAGAAGCCTGCCAGTGCCTATAATGAAATATAGTAATATATTAAGATACCACTGTAATGAAATAAATTCTAAATACCTATACATTTTTAGCACTTGATTTGGTGTGTTTTATCATGGAAAATCAGCGCTTCCCCTTCCCCCTTTGCTCACCAGGACATGGGTCCAGCTGCACTTGTGCCCCTCACTGCTTTGTGTTGCTGAGCAGCCCTAATATGCTGGTGCCCTGCCTGTGCCATTGCCCCTCACTCCCCACCCACAGTCCCCCTACACCTGCTTGTGGCCTTCACTCCCTAGCCATAGTCTCCCTAGCTGAAGCGGGCCCCCAGCTGCCAGTTATGGGGTCACAGATCCAGGACTGCAGCACCCTGTCACCCTGCAGCAGTACCTAAGCTCCAGCTGCTGCACGTGGGAGGCGATGGCAGATGCAGTAGAGTGGGGCATGGAGCCTGGCTTCCCCTCCCCCATGGGTGGCACGTCCCGAGTGGGATCCCATGGGGAGGGTGGGGGGTGGAACGGATGTGGGCTCAGGCTCCACACCCTGCTGCCCTACCCCCGGGGCTTCTGCAGCCCAGTGGGCAAGAACTGGTGTGTCAGGACTGTGCAGAGTGGGGAAGCCCTATGCTGCTGCCACAAGCCCCCCACCACCATGGCAAAGCACGCCATGCCCACCTGGCAACATCAGGTGCGACTATGCAGAGTTGTGTCCCTCGCTGCTGTCAGGTGGGCAGGGCTTGCTTTGTCATGGTGGTGCAGGGTTTCTGGTGGTGGTACCAAGTATCCCCACCCCACTTTGCTTTGCTGCTCTGGGTCTTGCCCACCGGGTCGCAGAGGCCCCGAGGGGGAGGGCAGCAGGGCAGGAAGCCTGAGCCTGCAACAGGCAACCTGCACCCACCCCACTCACAAATCTGGGGGCACATGCCCCCCATTTCTCTCCCCCGGGAGTGTGTGCAGTGACGGGGAGCCAGCCTGTCCACTGCCATCTGTGGCCCCTTCCTGCTCCCTGCCCAGACCCTGTGGTCACACATTCTCACACCAGGCCCCAAGCCCTACATACCACCTGGGCTGGGCACCAGCCCCAGCCCTGCCCAACTCCCTCACTACGGGGACCTCAGTCCTCCTGCCCTCCCCATCCTGCCAGACTTACCTTTGGGGATCTTCTCTCCAGGCTGCCTGGTGCCCATATATATGTGTGTATATGCACATGCACATGGCGCCTCCTTCCTGACCAGCCTCCTTCCACTTCCCCCAGCCCCTTGCAGGCTGGAACTCTGGCAGCCTGCAAGTGGAAAACCACCATTTCCTTCATTTTTCTCCTTAAAATGAGAAAATCTGGGTTTTACTACGTTTTTCTATCGCAAACGGAAAACCTGGATCCCTGTTGATCACACTAGAAAATGTCAGTTGCACGCAGATTTGTTGAAGACACCCTTGTGTTTACATCAGTGAAAGTAACTTTTAATTGTAGAATAATGTATAGGTGAGAGAGAAGGTAGGAGTGTGAGCTTGCATCTACTCTAGGAGTACTTTGCCAATATAGAAATACCAAAATGCTGTTGTATCAAAGCATTCCTAATGCAGACACAACTTACACTGTCAAGGCTGCACTCCATAATGGTAGAACTCCAAAAAGAAAAATAAGGTTAACTAGTAAAAGCAGGGTTTTTTTCTAGTAAGACTTAATCTAAAAATAGGTGTTTTTACAATCACGGTTGTCAGTCAGGAATTGTACATCCCCCCCTGACTGACAATTATATTAGCAAAAATCTTGTAGGTATGGCCTGACACAACACCTCTCTTGGGAAATTGAATGGTCTCCCTACCAATCATGCTTTTACTGTCTAAGGAAAAGGGTATATATTTTTATTCATAGTCTGTTTCATATATATTTTTTTATAAAGGAAAAAGCATTATAGTATAGCAGGAAGGAGCAGTAGCAGTTGAATGTAAACAGTGGTAGAACTGGTCAGACCAGCTTAACAGGCACACTGTCCAACAGGTGCTCTCTCCAGCTCTTCTCTCCCCTTTTTCTGCCCCCTCCCCCTAAAATATGCTTTAGCTTCCATAAAGATATTGCTCTCTTACACTCTTCTTGACTACAGTTTGTGGGCTTTGATGCAGTTAAAACTTTCCAGTGTAACCTAACCTTCCCTTGCAGAAAGAAATGCACCAAGTTCATCCTCTGAAAGAATGGGTCGTATCTGTCCTCTGGGCTAGCTCAAGTAATACGAAAGGAGTTGCATCTAAAATGAGTTCAACACGATTTCGTTTCAGCTTTATTTGTTTGCTTAGTTATTGCTCTGCTACAGTCCGTTACATTTTTAAAGTTCAGAATAATTTCTTTTCCAGTCAGCGACTAAATGGGACAGAACTGTTGCCCTCCATAGTTTGCAGTGGTGTAGTCTGTTCTACTTGCTTTTAAGAGGTCAAAACATTTTTTCTAGTTGACCACTTTGTTACACGGCATGTCTCCCTGCCTCTGTGAAGTAGATGTGCTTAGCTGATTTCTATTCCCCAGTCTTACCTTGATCGAAATTATGATGATATAATTTCACTTCCCAGAGGAGACCCTTCCAGAATCATTAAGGAGGTAATATGTAGTTCAGTTCATTTGCTCAGAACAGCCTGAAAGTGTTTTTCAATGTACTGTATACTACAAGTAAAGATAAAGGTGCCCATTATTCTGAGCCATCTTCACAGGCTGGTTAAACTAGTTAAAATGTTATCTTTTGCTAATATTTGTTAACTTTTTCATGTTTCAAGCTTATCTTTCAATAAGCTTTAAAATGCTTTGTTCATAAATTTAATGCATCAAGGCTGTAAGAGGCTATCTTTAATTTCCTCTATGCAGTCGAACCCCTGGAAGTCGACAAGCCTCTCCAACAGAAGTAGCTGAGCGTTTAGGTCCTAACCCTAACAGTACAGAAGGATTAGGTCCAATTCCCAATCCTACAGCCCACAAACCTCTGGTCGAAGAATTCTCAAACCCAGAAACTCAGAATCTGGATACCATGGAACAAGTTGGTCTTGATTCGTTACAATTTGACTATCCTGGAAATCAAGTTCAAATGGACTCTTCAGGAGCTACTGTAGGACTTTTTGACTACAATTCTCAGCAGCAGGTTAGTGTTTTGTTTATGGAATTGTTTGCAGTATTGTTACGTTAATCTGGTATGGCTTGAAGATATGCGTTTTATTTAGATAAATATTTAAATGTAGAATTATTAGTATATTCCACTTCATCACATTTCTGTAATTTAGAGAGAAATATATATCTAATCTTGTGTGGCACAATTTGGGTATGATTTTTTAACGCAGTAATATATCAGAAGAAAACCTTAATTTTTGATGTTTTATATAGAAGTTCCAGTTTTGAACACATTTTAAATCTTTAACTTGAATTCTTAAATGTTTTTCTGTAGCTTTTCCAGAGGACTAATGCACTAACTGTCCAACAGTTAACAGCAGCCCAGCAGCAGCAGTATGCATTGGCTGCAGCTCAGCAGCCACACATAGGTGAGACTATTTTAATACTTTAGAAACTAAGGCAAAGATGGTAGTGTCAAAAACCTGGCAGGTTGTTCTGCTTTATTGCTTTAGTTTACTAACCACAGATCTTATTTGGGTATTCTTATTTGTGGTGGTCTAAATAGTTCATAAATGGCAGAAAGTATATGCCCTCATACACTGTAAAGAAAAATTTTAGCAGTCATTTTGAATAGCTCTTGCATAAAACTTGGCCACCTCTGTAGAAACTGTCATATAAAACACTTACTGATTTAAGTTTTGGGGGAGGGTTTCACTTAAACGATTGCTTTCTACACTCTTTGTTCTTAAGTGACTGAAAATTAGTCTTGCTTAAGTAGTTCTATAGAGAGAAAATGTGGATGGGAGCAAAGAATTTGCTTCTGCTATGGCCTCAAAATAAAACAAGTAAAACAGTTCTTTCATATGTGAAATGTGGTGGTGATATTTAACATGCCTCACAGATGTAAGGCTGAGTTAATTGTAGTAACCCATTGAGATACTCTCCCAAAAAGCTTCTATAGAAGTTGAAAACGTCTTTTAGTGCAGTATTGACCGATTGCATTCCTTCCAAAAAGGAGGATAAGTTGATAGCTTTTTATCCTAGTTAGCAGATATGGTAATGGAGAGATAAGTATGAGGTTAAACTCCCTCTGATTGATTTAAGTTTTGAGATACTTTAATTTAGTCTCTAAATTTCTAATCAACCCCCCTAGTCTTTTAGCTCCTACATATACATAAACAGCCAGAGTCCCTCCAGACTTCATGTACTGGCATTTCCGTGGTGTCGCAAGGAAACGTGTGACTTGTTTTTGTTTAGGGGCGTGGTATGCAAGGAACCCTATATTGAGCGATCCCTAGTTTATCAATACAACAGTACTATATGGAGCCCTTGATGCAAGGAGACATCACTTCCTTGATGCTACATTTGGGAGTCAAGGCAGCAGCAGCTATGAGGAGTCTAAAGATATGTTTATGCTGGAGTGGCAGCCTGCCCCAGGCAAGACAGAAGTATATCAGAGGGACAGTGCTAGGGCTGCCTTCATCAGATGTTGATCAGTGTAATTCAGTGGAAGTTTTCACCCTTCCCACCTGGCTGGATCTTCATTGGTTGATTAGAGAAATGACAACATTTTGACCAGTGAAGTTGCTTCAAGAGCAAACCTAATAGTTCAGGACCTTTGCTATCTTAGGTTGCAAAGTCCATCCCTAATCTTTTCGCTGTTAGAGTATACCATATTTACCTGGTTTAAGATGACACCCCAATAATTAGATGCATGAAAATGTATACATTTATTATAATTTTCTGTGTATAGAATCTAATTATTGGAGTGTTGTCTTAAATCCTTCCCCTCCCCCCAACTGCTGCAGGGGGGCAGGCAGTGAGAGGGCCAGGTGGTATGGGGAGGTCAAGCAGCTTTCCCCCTGCTTGTGCCTGCTCCCCTCTGCCTGTCCCACCTTGCAGCCTCAGCCCCCCTTTCTCTCCACCTCTGCTCCCACTCCTATCCCCCCTCCCCTCCTCTGCTCTCCATACCCCCTCACCTTACCTTTGCTCCATGCTGGCAGGCTCTGTCCCCATTCTAGCCTGGGGCACTGAGAACAGGTTTAGCCCAGCCTCTGTAGTAGTGGTGCAGGCTGTGCACTGCTGCTACAGGGCCACTAAGCCTGGGGCGGGGGAGGGAGGAGGGGTATGTGGGAGGCAGCTGCAGCGGGGACATGGCAGTGTGCAAAGGCACTGGGAGGGGTGGCAGGCAACAGCTGTGGCTACAGACCTGGGGTAGGGGCTGGAGTCTGAGCCACAGCAGCTGCCTACTCCCGTACCATCCTCATACTTGCTTCTAAGACAAGGGGCTTCTCCCACCCCATGGGGGGGATCATTATCTTAGAATCGAGTAAATGTGGTAGTCCCTGTGTAAAGTTCCACTTGAGTAATTAGTGCTGCATAGATGTCTATGGGGCATAGGTAAGACTCCACTGACAGTTGTGAAAGGCACAGCAGCAACATGAGATCATTGAAAATGGTGCTAAAGGTGGTCTTGTCAGTGAGAAGGTGGCTACTTGAAAAAGAGAAGAGAAGAGTGATTTGTGTTCCTGTGCCTACTCTTAGAAACCTCAAGAATATATGGAGTACTGGTTTTAACATATGCTCATGCTTTGTGATCACATTGATTAGAAGTATGATATTTGTTAGGTCTGTTACCTAAAACTCAGTTTTTTCATTTATTAATATAGCAGGTGTCTTCTCAGCAGGCTTGGCTCCCGCTGCTTTTGTGCCAAACCCATACATTATTAGTGCTGCTCCTCCAGGTACTGACCCCTACGCTGCAGCAGGATTAGCTGCAGCAGCAACGCTAGCAGGTAACTAATCTTTGTATAGTTTTTATTATAGTAACTTATTAGGCTTAGGAAAAAGTACAAAGCCACCTAACTGGAAAATGGCTTGTAGGTGCTGTGGTATTTGAACTATGAAGCTAAGAATAATTTTAGGAGTTCAGTCCATCCACTTATTTCTGAATATTTGTATCCAAAAATGTTACAAATAATACCAAGTTAGCTTTGTCTAGCAGATTTCTCATCATTATTGCATCTGAGAATAGTTTACAAAGAAGGACAAACACTGTCTTTTTATAAATGGGGACTTTGACAGCTTATTAGTGCCATGCTAAGATCAACCAGCAGATCAGTGGTGGCACTGGAAGACATAGGGCCAGGTCTTTTAACTGCCTGTTGATCTGAGTCTTTAGCACAGCATGAGGGAACAGGGAAAGCATTTTTTTTTTTTTTAATTGAGAAGCCCGTAAACACTGGCAAAGTATTCTGAGTGGAACCAGTGTTTGAAGCTGCTTCTGATATTTGTATACGAGTTCAAGTTCTGCATGGGTTGGACAAGGTGAACCTTGAAGTCCCTTCACGTTCACATCCTGTGATTTTTGAAAAGGACTAGATTTCACACTGGTTGTCTCAGCATATGATTAGGGACCTACCAGATTCATGGCAGGAGTGGGCTGCATGGCAGCTCCTTGCATCTTGAAGGCTCCCCCATGCGCCTTCCCCCCAAAATTGCCAGTTGGCAGAGGGGACCCACCGCTCACTCCTGATCAGCAGGGAGGTGAAAACTGCAGTTTTAAATATGGCATTTTTTTTGCCTCCTGGCCCGTTAGCAGCAACCAGCAGGGCCTCAGCCAGTCAGCAGTGATGGGGGGAGAGTGTGCAGGGGACACTGCAAAATTAAAGGAGAAGCCATGCAGCCATGAATTTGGTAAGTCCCTAATTATGATGGTAAGGAGAGGCAAGGGAAGTGACACTTGAAGGCTGCTTACAGATGTAAAAAAACCAAAAGACAGCACTCAGCGTGCCTCCCGCACTAAGCCCAGCATATGCCCAAAAGAAGCATTGCATTAATGTGACCTGGCTCACCCAATGTCTGTATAGATCAGGGGCTTCAGCAGGGCTTTTTTGGCACTTTATCCAATAGCTGATTGAATCAGCTATTAGAAGAAAGCACCAAAAAGCCCCGCTGAAGCACCTGATATATACAGGTGCCTGATATATGCTGAGCCAAGTTGAGCTAATGTGCTGCTTCTTCTGGTAAAGCACTTTTTTTTTTTTCTTTTTTCATGTCTGTCAGCAGTAGAAGAGGTTGAGTTTTTTTATTTGGGCAGAACTGGTTTAGTTTTTTTCTGAAAAATCTTGATATGATTTAACTGTTATCTTAAATTGCCTTTGGGCATACCTTTAAAAGGAAACTCTGAGTGTAAAGTATTTCTGGATATGATGAAGTCTACAAGAGGGGCATTTATTTTTTGTTAGGGAAGGGTTTTTTATAGTATAGTACCCTCTAACCCTTGAAATTTGTGTGACTACGGTGCATGTAGTTTGAGTTGTAGTGATCTTCATTTACATTTTTTTTACTTAATTGTGGGGATTTTACAAGTTTACAAAAAGAGATGGTTTTTATTAGTGTAGTTCAGTGATTCTCAACCTTGTCAGACTCAAGGCATCCCTCAGAAAATGCCAGCTCTTTGCTTTCAATCATTTCTGGGCTACAGAAAAATAATAGAGCAATTCTTCTGTAACAGAAAACTCAGCCTACAAATCTGAATAGTTTTGTTATTTCGGATTCCTGATTGAAACCTCTGGGTTTATCTTGTGAATCATGTGTAGCTGTTTCCCCACCTAACAGTATTTATGTGCAGCACTCTTATAAGTACCCCTGTGTGCCACAGCACCTTGGTTTACAATCACAGGTAATTTCACAATTCACTTTCCACATGTAAATTGACGCGTTGACTCCTGTTGGTCCTTACAAACTTGATGTCTTCTTTGTTGCCAGGTGGATTTAAGTATACCCAAAGCATTGGTAACTTACTGATATTTTATTTTTAGTGATGGTACAGCTTTAGTTGTTAAAAGTATGTCATAAGATCAGAAGCCCAGGCCTTAGATGACTGAGAGCATCTAAGATCAGAAGATGTTATAGGTGTCCATCACCTGTTCTAGAATTCAGTTGGTAACAATTAACATTTATTAAACTATTAACAATTATTAATCCTTTATAACTCTTTGTAAATGGAACTTTGATGTGAAGTGCAACTCAAAAGTGTTTACTGTGATAACAGTATATATATTTAGGCCATATCAATTACACACTTAAAAACTCACCTCAAGGGTAGGGGAAAGGAATTGGTGTCCAAAAATAACTACAGGTAAGTGTACTTCCATATACACAGTAGTACGCTTAGACTTAACATTTTTTCAGTTTATTATAAGGTTATCAGTGTTCTAGACACATTTCTATTTAATTAATATGTTAAACCAGAAAATGGAGATTTAAAATGAAGCCTAAAAATGAATGGATCCCTTAGAAACAACATTAAATGAAACCAGATTTACATGAGCATCCCTTTTTTAAACTTCTAATTTAAAAGCAAATTATTTTGTAAAGTTTGAAATAGATTGATCTGGGGAAGGGACAATATCTTCTTGTTCAGCTTCTGGCATGATAAGGTCAGCATGCTGATCACGATTTATAGACTGTTGCAATATGGAAAATAAGTAAAAAGAGTGGTAATGATTTCTCTTGTTAGGTCCAGCAGTGGTTCCTCCTCAGTATTATGGAGTTCCATGGGGGGTATATCCAGCCAATTTATTTCAGCAGCAAGCTGCAGCAGCAAACACCACAGCAAATCAACAAGCAGCTTCACAAGCACAACAAGGACAGCAACAGGTAGAGTACATCCTTCTCAGATGAAATAATTTTTAATCCACTTTATTTGTATGAGGCTTGCCACTTCAGTTTATCAGCATTTAAATCATTTCACTTGGTTATTTAAAACAAACTGCACATTTCTCTTCAGATTTTCTTGTACCTTGCAACAATATATATGCTGTATTACATCACCTACTGTTGCAGCTTCTTTTTAATTTCCATGGCTGCATAATCTTTTCTTATTGCCTTGTTTTACAATCCTAAATGAAAGGAATAAAGTAAAATTTTTTTCTTAATCTAGGTTGCTGTAGTTTGTGGCAGAAGGTTTTAACGTTCAGTAATTAATACTTCCTGAATAATCACATGTATTAATGTAAAGCTGAAAGGGATTTAAATAGTCAATAAGGGGGGAGTGCGGGGGGGGGAAATAGCAGATAGTCAGCCATTTCTTCCCGAATAACATTTTTTTTCCTGATAATGATGGGGAAAGGGACAGTTGTGCTGAAGTTACTCTTAAGGTAGTTACTCCTCATCCATTGTAAAATAGTATATCTGGGATATATTTCTCTTTAAGAGCATCAAAATACAAAATAATATCTGTTTGAGATGGGTAGAATTGTAAAAGTGTCATAGCAAGGTGGATAATATGCTGTCATTTCATTTTTCCTGCCATGCAGTGATTTTACTCTGTTAGGTAGGAAGAATAATAGTAGCTAAAAAGTCGCTGGAATAATAACCACCTCCACCCCCATTGAAATATTTCATTATTCTTTAATTCTAGATTGGCTTATTTTTGTAAGATTCACTTAACATACTGTATTTTCTGTCATACAGTGTCACTCGAAACACATCCTTGTCTTTTTGGAAGACAGAATGTAGGAGAGAGAGATTTTTCCATAAATAGGGCCGACTGTGTGTCCCTAGCGGAAGTGCTCCTGAGAACAGTGTCCGGGAAATGTGGCAGTCCAGGAGACAGTCTGGATGGGCAGCAGGAGCTTCCTGGTCCCCCCTGCCTCATCCAGACTCTCTCTTGGGATGCCACACTTTATGGTCACTCTTGTTTCCAGGAGCACTTATTCTCTCGCAAAAGGTCCAGGCCCCAGACCTTTGCAAAGGGTAGTAGCAAGACTGTGTTTGTTAGTTTGTTAAGTAGTTCTTTCAGATCGATTCTTGTGAATTAAGTGCTGTTTCCACATCACAAGCCTCGTCAAGATACTACCAGCAGTTCACTTTCTGCTTCAAACATAAGCTACAGTACTCAGTAAGTGTGGCTGAGAGGGCTCCACTCCTTCAGCTTTCTGAGCCAGAGGCAAGCAGCAGCATCTTTAGGCATGCTGCTTTTCCAGCAAAAAAACCCCAGCTTCCCTACTTAATACACGCACCCATTTGGGGGCAGGAGGCTGATTCAGATAGCCTGAAAGGTGTACCTTGTATCTGAGAAAATACAGGATTTTAAAATATAAATCTGTTTAATTACTATTGCTTGAGAGGGCAACACTGTTCCCATTCATTCTGTGAGGCCACTTGTGACGCAGTACTTGAAGCCATTATGATAATGTTTCAGTTCAAGCTGAAGATCCTTTTTACTTGAGGAAAAAGCTCCGGTGCATTCATAACATAGTCCACTTGTAGCATTTTCTAACATAAGCTGTAGCCTACGAAAGCTTATCCCTCTCTGAACAAGTTAGTCTGTAAGGTGCCACCCTGATATGTCTTCTGCCAAACTTCAGACTAACGTGGCTAGCTACCTCTCTCTTACTTTAAAAACTTACCATAAGTTATTTTCCCTCAAAAAAAGCTAAAAGCAAAAAAACCCTACAACCTACCTCTTAATGCTGCTCTTACTATTATATAGTTTATAATAGGAATGGCACTTCCTTCCGTTTTGAGCTTGAGTGGAAATGCACTCAGTCACCCTACAGTCCTATTCCTTTTGACCTTTCCCTTAATGAGGTGGTTAATCTTTGTTACTGATAAATTGTATTAGTATCTGAAATGTTGGTTTTGTGGAATTTTTTGTTTGTATTTGTTATATGAATATTGAATATAGAAAGAATTCCTGCAAAAAAAACTTGCATAGGAATATTCAGGTGTAAGATACTCTAAATAGCATTTTTCTTCTTCAGAAAGAAAAATGGGTACCAACGGCTTATGCCAATGGTTATTAATCTTTTCTGACTGTGGGCCAAATGGCACACCTTGGGTCAGGGATTGGAAAAGCAGGTGCTAGGACCCACCTACAGCCAACACTTCTCCCTGTGCTGAGCACCTACTGCTGAAGCCCCATGTCCACACACTAGGTCCAGTAGCTCCATGGGCTGTAAGTTTTTTGCCCCGTGGCATATGCCAATAGATGATTTGTAAAGTTTATTTTTCATAACTAGATCAAGAAGTCTAAAAAACAAACAAACCCTAAAACCCCTATAATGAAGTGGCCTGTAGAAGACTTGATGTCCATTGCACACAAAGTTTTGTTTGGCCTTGTAGAAGGGGCTGTGTTTGAAAAGTATTTCACAACTACAGCTGGTAAACTTTTCTGCCATAATAATCACCTCTTAATTTATTACAAGTTCAGGAATGAAAATTTTCTACTGACTGAACTTGAGACTAAGTGATCGTTATTTAAATATATTATCTACTTGGCAGGTAAGGACTGACTTTCAGTTAATAAATTACTTGGATTCACTGATATGTTGGCAAATTTAACTTCTTGGAAGAATTTTTACAATTTTAGACCCTTCTAGAATCATTGCCCTTCATAAAACATACTGGAGCCCCATTGTCTGAATTGCAGAAGATGCAAGGCAGTCCTTGAACTAATACGGTCTCATGCCACAATACTGCCAGCAAAGTAGTATATACATGCTTATGCACTTGATATCATTAAGATGGAGTGTTGAAAAATAAATGCGGAGCTAAAAAGTATGAAATAGAAGGCAACTCTCCTAGTCCTTTTGTAGTATATAGATTGATTTTTGTACTTCAGCTTTTAAGAAAATAGTATCCTATTGGTCTTTTGTAGGTTCTACGTGCTGGAGCAAGTCAGCGCCCTCTTACTCCCAATCAGGGTCAGCAAGGGCAACAGGCAGAGTCACTTGCAGCAGCTGCGGCAGCAAATCCAGCTTTGGCTTTTGGTCAGGGTCTTGCTACAGGCATGCCAGGTATATAATTGATGGATTAAGGAAACTAAAAATCAGTTCAAGATAAAGTATTGTTTTTTTTATCAAGATTAAAGTTTACGTTCTCTTAAAATCATGCTACATTTGTAACAAGGTGTTTAGGGCTTGTCTCTGTACAACTTTATGCTGTTTTAGTTTGGATATGACAGTGGCACACAGTTCTTTCAAATACAACTATTTCTTTAAGGTTTTTTTAGCTGTAATATGTTTTTAAAGACTATTTCCTTACAGTTTTAATATATTTAGTTTTAGCACATTTACACAATCCTTTATGTACCATATTTTCTCCCATACAGTGTGCCCTGGAATGTAATACTCACCTTTTGAAGGCAGAATGAAGAGAGAAGATTTTCCCAGAGTTATAGCTGCATAGAGCAGGGACAGAGCCTAATCTTCAGCTGATTCAGCTTCCCTTTCCTGCTTAACTAAAATTGAAACTTCAGCTGTTGTTGAAGGCTGGTCTCCATGGGTGGATCTATGATTTATGATTTTGAAAAGAACTAAAGAGTCTCCAGGGCTGTGAAATAGCAAGGGAGAGAGCAGTAGCAACTAGCAGACAGCAAAATTACCCTAAGCAAGGTTAGCTCGAATAGTGGAACATCATGACCATTTAAAAGGAGAGGATTGTTAACACTTCTGGAGTGAAGAACAATGAGCCACTAAGTCAATTGACTCCCTCAGGTTCTTGAATAGTAATGCAACAGTTGCTGCACTTTGGAGGAGGAATCAATACAGGGTGCGCTATCCTGGGCAGATAGTTAGCTTCCAAGCTTAATACATGCACCCCAATTTTGGTGGAGGCTGATTTTTGGGAAGAAGGTGCATTTTGTATGTGAGAAAATATGGCAAATGGATTGATAGGGCCACATGCATAATGCTATTCTTGTAGAACTGCCTATTACAGTCATATTGAAAGATAATTGTAAGTATTGTTACTGCAACTAATGCCACAGAAATTATTATTTATTGGCGTAGATTTTCTACCTGTAGAATATAAATCAACAATATTGCATCTGAAATGGAAAATTTTAAATGATTAACGGTGGGGAGAGACCAGCTGCTTAATTCACTGTGAAGATGATGATTGGCTTGAAATATAATTGCTCCATTTTTGGTGACCTCTGAGTCTTGCAAGAGAATTAAAATAGAGCTCTATGTTCCAAATCCGTTTTCTTAGATGTTCTGAAATAGAGAATATTTTAGATGAATGTTATTTCTAGTTCTCATTATTTGTATGTTATAGAACACAATGTATTGTAGTAGAATATTAGCATATTTGATCTGTGTTTAGTATAACTGCATGAGCCAGAACAACCTATGAATGTGTAGGGTCTTGGTCTGGGGAAGGCGAGGGGAGCAGCTAGGAAAGATTTGCTTCACCTTCCAGACCAAACTTTGGGGAATAGGGAAACAGCCTCCTCTGCTTCACTCATCTCTGGGAGCAAAGCAGAGGAAGCACTCCAGCCCTAAGCTTCCCCAGCCCTTGGGGAAGGGGCTGGAGGCTGTACCTCTCCTTCAGCAGGGAAGAGGAGCATCAGGTCAAAGCCCCTGCACAAAGCAGCCACATCTTCCCATGGCAGCAGCTAGCACCTCAGCAAGAGCCAGGCACTGGCAGATCGAGCACCAGGGCACAGGCAAACCCTGCTCTGGCTGTGTTGGCAGGGATTTTTGCAGAGGCAGGCAGCGCCATCAGCACTTGTGGTCAGAAGCTTGGGCGCCACAGCCAGAGCCCACTTTTTTCCTGGCTCTGGCTGGTTTCTGCTGGAAAAGTTGCTCTGTGCTCCCCAGTCCAGAATGCAGGCTGCTGCTGTGGGAAGCCCTGCCATCAGGGCCAGAGCTGGGGCAAAAGTCTGTGGACTGGATGACCTAAGTCCATGGGCCAGATCTGGTCTGTATGTTTGACATCCCTGCTCTACACCCTTAAGATACTCACTTTGGAGTCATCCCTTGGAAGATGAGGAAGATACTTGGGACACAATTATCCAAAATCTGAGCACACATCACAGTCCACTTCAACAACTTAATCGGTAGCACGTCTAAACAGAAACATATATGACCGTATGGAGCCTGTCTTAGTGTCTAGTGTCAGCCTCTTTTGAAGAACGTGCAGGAAATCATTTAGTGCACAGTTTATGCTACTCACAAAAAGTGGTTTACATGTAAATAAGATGATGATAACCACAAAGTCCCAGTGATTGCAGGTATACTAAAGTTATTCCATGGTGTTTTATGGGAGTGCTGTGATCAAACTAGACCAGGAGTGGCCAGAGTTACTTGCCCTGGAAGCCGCATCCAGTCCTCCACTAAAGTTCAAAAGCAGGAGGAGGAGTGGTGCTAAGCGACCCAGAGTGGAGGTGACACTCCCTCCCCCTTCTTCCCTCCGCCCCAGCATACCCTCCTGCTGCCGTAGCGCCAAGCTGCTCGAGCTTTCCCTGTGGGGAGTGAGGCCCAGGGTAAGCAGTGCAGCTGCAGTCCCTGCCCTAGCAGCCCAGCACCTGAGCCAGCCATCCTGGAGGGAGAGAAGGAGGGAGGGCAGGCTTGGGGAGCCGTGGTTTGGCCATCATTGAACTAGACATCTAGAACGGGTGGCTAGGAGCTGGAACCAACTTCCAAGGGAGGTGGTGCTGGCCCCTACCCTGGGGGTCTTTAAGAAGAGGCTGGATGCCTACCTGGCTGGACTCATTTGAGTCCCGTTTTTGTTTTTAGGGTTTTTTGTTGTTCTCCCGCCCTGGCGGGGGGTCGGGCTAGAAGATCTATTAGGTCCCTTCCGACCCTAAAACTATGAACTATGAAGAACCCAGACTCCTGCTCCCACACTTCTGAACAAACCCTAACCTCAGGATATAACCAATATGGCAAAGCTGTGGCTGGCTTTTTAAGAACTCATAACCTCTGGAAGAGAGGTTTTGGAATTATTTCCTCTATCTAAAGGAAAATGTGCTCTTTTGAAAAAATGGTTCTTGCATCTCCAGAAACTTTCCTGTTCAAGACGTTTTCTTTACCCACAATTTCTAAGAATTCCCTATTCCCCATTAGTGATGAATGAGGAGAGAAGTTATTAGAAGTAAATTAGGTTAAAAATATCACAATTTACAGATAGAATTTAGTTGGAAATGTTTAACTTTCAGAGCCAGGCTTACAAGGTTGGTCATGTAGTTTTATCATAGAAGCCAGATCACTGGTATCCATGTGGTTCACAACCGATGTAGTTTGCAGCAGGTTACCAAACTAATGATGAGATGCTTATTTGTTGTCCCTCTTACTTTGAAGGATGCTGCTTCTCTGATCAGCAGTTCTTCTCAGCTCTTTGCTTTGGCTGCATATTACCTCCAGATGTTTCACAAACCTTCATTTTCACAGAAGGGCTAAGAACCTAACCCTACCAAGTGTCAGGGTTCATCTGGACCTAAATACCTGCAGTAAATACAAATCTTAAATCTGTAGCTATGGGGCTGCATGCAGACATAATTCCATTGTTCCAGTATTTGCCCAAAATACATACATATACATTTAAATGTGCTTAATTTGTTGAAATTCTTAAGATCTTAAAATAATGCAGTAGCAGATAACTACATTTGGCTTCCAACTCAATTCTCTTCAATTTTACTAAAGATTTAATTAATTCAAGCTAAAATGGGTCATCTACAGAGGGAAGGAATGTTTTTATAAAACATTTTGTATTAGTTTAATTGATTTTCACACTTTTCAATACTTGGTTTCAAAAAATATATCTGTTGCTTTAAAAATAGCTCTTCTGAATATTTGGCTTCAGTCCAAACACACAAGCAAACAGTACTGTTTCATAGGGCTATATAATGATGGTGAGTGGGGAAAAGATAACGGTTAAGAAGAGGAGTAGTGTCGGATTTCATTGTTTAAATTTATTAAATTTAAAGGCTGATCCTGTCAGGGGTTGGATTAGATGATTTACGGAGGTCCCTTCCACCCCTACTTTATGATGCTATGGTTGAGAATATGCCAAATTATAATGGGGATTGTTTGGAACAGTGTAGGCCAGCAGGGCAGGAGTGGATTTGCAAGTTGTAAAAATGGCAATCATACTAAAGAGGGTACAGTATAGAGAAAGCAGGGAGCAGGGTTAGGGAGAGCATTGTCTGGCTCCTTATGAATGTGGGAGAAGAGAGGATGATCAACCTAGTAAAAAACATGGTAAGAATTGTAAAATGGGGTAAGAAAAAAACCAGAAAAGGAGTGGCGAAGAGCTCGGGGAAAAAAAAGCATTTCAAGAACAAGCAGTGATAGAGATTAAGAATTAAATAAAAACCATGAGAAGAAGTCATTGGATATTTTGTAGATTAATAGTCATAGAATAGTGTTGGTATAAACCCCACTGGAAGGAAATAAAAGACACAGAGGAGGTCCTTGAGAGAACAGACAGAGGGGGAATCCTTGGATTCAGAGGAAAAGAAGCAGTTAGGCTTTTTAGGCCACAGAGATCATAATATTCTTATATGTGAAGGCTGACAGTTGATTCATTGGGTGGGGGAGAAAAGAAGTGAGAGGATGAAGTCTGATATAGGCAGAGGACGAGTTTAGGGAGCAGGCTACGAGCTATACTTGCGGAAGGAAAGGGCAGAAAAGAGAACTGTAGAAGAAGCTATCTTTATGCTGTAGTCAGCTGAGTAATACCAGGCCTGTTGTTCTTGAAGTTCATTACAGTGTCTCAAAAGGGGAGGAAGAGGGAGGCAGAATGTGCAAATTGCCAGCAGATCTTAGATTGGGTGTCAAAGGTAGGGCTCACAAACTGGGTCTGGCCTGTGGAGCTGTGTAATGTGGTCCATGGGTTGCTGGACTGGCCCCGGCCTGGTGCATTACGTGTGGCACATGAGCTACAGGCAGCACAGGTTGGTGCAAGGTGCTGCATGCAGCCCATGCCCTAGACCCCCGTGCTGCATGTAGCACTGAGCCCAGTCTACATGCCACAGACAGCGCGTACTCTGTGCTGGCTCCAGCGCTGCCTATGCCACTGAGTCCAGTCCACATACAGCCATGGGGCCAGCACCGTATGTATGCTGCACATGGTACATGGGCTGGACCTGGTGTCACCACCACTCTAGAGGGAATTGGTTTTTGGTCCAGCCCGCAGACTGGCTCAGAAACATTCATCCAGTCTGCGAGGCTGGATTAGTTTGACACCCCTGTTTTAGTTCATCCCTGCCTTCTGCTTTGTTTAGTAAGTAGGTCTTTATTAATGCTTCAAGCCTGTTATCATTCGCTTCAAAATCACCAGTTTCTGGATAGGAGCATGGGGTCTACAACCATGCAGTCTGGCATTCTTCAGTTCCTTGGGCAGACAGCAGTCTGGTTTCATGTCTGTCTGATGCAGAAATATCATGCTAGTCAACAATTTTAGCAAATCTTTTAAGCTTTGATTCCAACAGAGTAAACTTGCTTGTTCTCCCCCTCACCCTACTCATCTTCTCTTTTTGAAGACATTCATTTAGTTAGTAGTACTCTGAAATAATCTAGAGAACTGTCTAGTTTTGAGGCATGTCTGAGGTATTCCCACACAGCCTCTAATCACTGCTTTAGAGGATACTGGTTTATGACCTCATCCCAGGTGTATAAAGGCAAAAGTGGGGTGGAGGGGGGTGGAAATATCCTACCATCAATTACTGGTAAGTAGTAACCTTTCCCATTCTAGTTGTAGAAAAGGTGGGTTGATTATAATATGTTACTAACTGGTGTTAGACATGTAAATAGAATTGTAGGTGCTAGAATTAGTTTTATTTAGTTGGAACATTTAATGATATATTGCTAATGTGTATAGTAAATATGTGAATATTGGATTGTAGAGACCTGTTCTTCTTAATCAACTTTCTCCTAATATTCTATTCTGCATTCTTTACAGAACCTCAGTAAAGCAGAGTGCAGTCAGAAAGCCTCACCTTTTCCTAGCATATGAAAGTAGCAGATTTAGTGGTGAAGGCATTGGACCATCACAGCACAGTTTTATGGGTGGAGCTGGCAGCGCTGCCTATAGTTAAGGTTGCCTAACAATTTCCTTTATAAGACCCTGTTTTCACTTGCTTACCACTTGTGCTAACTTAATTGCCTGAGCTAAAATATACTGTGATAACTCGGGCTGTTTTGGGGTGTTTTTTTTCCTTTTTAAGTTTCCATTAAGTACCAACAATTCAGTCATTTCTGAGAATTATGCAAGCAGTGCCTTGTTTTACTAGTGGTAAAGTTCTTACAACTGTTCAGTTGAGAAGCCCTTGTGAGTTCCAAGTAGGGACTTGACCTTCTGTCAAGTACCAAGCAGGGATTTGCAACTTGACAGAAGGTACTTTTTTGCCTTTGTGTTGTCCCTGAAAAAATCCACCCAAATTTGCCTAAATTATAAGCCTCTAAAAATTGCCATCTGCGTGTTATTAGTAGAGGCATTTATGCTTGGTATCAAAATTCTCTGAAGATCCAGTTGTCACCAAACATACAGCAGTCCACAACTGTAGTGGCTGAATAGGAGTTTCACTAGAATTGTGTCTCATCGATTTTGGAAAGTGACACTAGACACAGAAACTGAGAGTAGTAGAAGCAAGTAGAAACTTACTCTCCTCGCTCAGCGTTTACACTCTTGGTGTGGAAAAGAAACAAAAAGCAGCATAAAGGGAACTGTGGATGGGGACAGTGGCAGGTCTGGGGTGATGGGAATAGAGGGTATATATCAGGGGCGGGCAATTATTTCGGGCTTACTGAGTTTTGGCAAGCCTTCGAGGGCCGCATGACAGGCAGCCAGGGGCAGATAAATATTAATTTTCTTAGTTTGGGGGGGGGCCCATGGGCTGGATCGAATGGCTTGGTGGGCCGCATTATGCCCACCCCGGTATATATTCATTTTTCTAGAGGACCTGGAATTCAATCTAGGGTTTCAGAATTTGTGTTCCTCTCCTCTTTAGCATCAAACCCATATTACCCACCTCGCTGAAGAGTGCCCTAAGCACCATGTATTCTACATGGTTGCTCTGCTTCCCTTTGTTGAAGCTGTACCATTGTGTACTAGAGTTCATGGTTCATTGGGTCAAAGGAAGAGCAAGAGGGAGCATGATCTTGAGACCTGGTGGTTAGGCACTCCACTGGGTGTGAGGAGACGGAGACCCAGTTCCCGGACCCTGCCTCTAGAACTGTTTATTAAGTAGGGGTGCGGTAGTAGTGCAATGATAATTGTTCAGACAATATGCAAAAAGCAAGGTTTGGGGTTTTTTTTTTTTAATTTGACCAGCTACATAGCTGGAAATACGTTGAACAAGCTTTCAGGCACAAAGTGTCCTTCTTTGGGTCCAATAAAAGATGCAGTGAAAAAAACACACCTTGCTTCTCAATTTTTAGTAGCAGTAGTGCCTCATTCTTAGGTGTGGATGTCTCTCTCTATTGAATCTAACCCTATATCAGTGCATGCACATGAGGAGGTGTATTTTAAGATTTCCTGTGCAGCCTTAATTCTCAAATTTCCTAACTTCTTTGTATAGTTTTGTAACCTTAATTCCATTTATGAAACATACCTCTTAACTTGAACAGATTTGAATGTGGTGAGGGCATCTGGAATGGTCTGTTTCATTCATTTAAACATACACCAACCTAAAATTAGTCAATTCTTATGGACTTCTGTGACTCCTGTTTTGAGTCCATGTCTACTATGAGGCATCTAATATCTGTATGTATATCCAGGTGTCATTACCTTTTTAATGTACGTATTTCTCTTGTTTTGTTTCCCCCTACATGTCCCCTCTGGTCTCTCCCTTACTTTTCCTTTTTTTTAAAAAAAAAAATTGCTTTCATTCTGAGCGCTCTTGTTTCTCTCCTCTCTCTTTCCTTTCAAACACAATCTCTGAATGAAATGGATGGTTTTATTTGGCGCATAATTTACTGGCTTGGATTTTATTATTTTGACTGTAATTCTAGTATTCCTGTACTTGACAGGAGCAGTTCTCACCTAAACATTTTAGAAGGATTTTTAACATGCTTTTTCCAAAAAATGTAGGAGTTTCCCAATCCCACACTTACAAGTGCATGAATATCAGAAGCCTTTTTCTCATTAAAGAGGATAGGAGGGAACAATACAACTATGTCTAAAATTGCTTGTGTAAGAGGGATCAGAAGCTACAACCCAAAAAAGATTTTTAAAAATACAGAGTTCCTGTACCGTTTTTAAATGAGCATTGAAAATAAAGGTTGAACTTCTGCTCTAAGTTTTTTTCCCTGTATGCTACTTAAGCTTCAGGTTTTTCTAGCAGCCTTTATTTTATTTTAATTTAATTTAATGAAAAATCAAATTTGGGCAAGCTCCAGCTCTTGCGTTACTTTAGGGTATATGATACTGAAGCGTCCTGATTATTTCAGTGTAGTAAATATGTTAATGAAAAGACTTCTCAAACTACCTTGTGTAGAATTTAGTTGATATTTTAGGTATCTTGCAAGAATGCTTTTTTGAGTTTTTGTATTTGCATAATTCTTGAAGGAGAGAAGAGATACTTACCGAACTCTTCATCTCCGAAACAGATACTGTTACTAGTAACCATTTTATTTTGTATTATTTAGGCTATCAAGTACTAACCCCCACTGCCTATTATGATCAGACTGGTGCCTTAGTAGTAGGCCCTGGAGCAAGAACTGGCCTTGGAGCACCAGTTAGATTGGTGGCATCAACTCCTGTTATAATCAGTTCTGCAGCAGCACAAGCTGGTAAGTACTAGATCTGCCATGTTTCTGGTGGTTTGTTTCACAATTCTGTCTTCAAGCATTTCTCCCTGGAATTTTAATTCATGAATATTTGATATTTAGTTAGGTTCTTATTCTACATCAGGGTTGTCCAACTTCTACATCTCTGTGGGGTCTGATACCCCAAGGGCTACACTAGGTTGAGCTACAGCCCTCCTTTACAGATTCTCCTCAACCCCCCTCCCCACTGCGCCGCATGCTCATTCCCACCTCCCCTTCCCCCATGCACACATATACTACATCACATGTCTGCATGGGCACCCCACTGCTGCACTGTGCATCTGTGATGCAAAGCCCCTCTTCAGGAATTCTAGTGAGCTGTTGGGGGGTGGCGGCAGTGACAATTGATATTATCCTATCTGATCCAGGCCCATCTACCCTGCACACACTGCCGGGATAGAGGGGGCAGGTGATCTGCCATGGGCCATATAGAATCCTTTGGCTGCCCGAATCTGTTCCATGGGCCTTATTTTGCCCACCTCTGATATATAGTCATCCTTTAAGCTATACATCTGCTTCTTTGGGAGGGATCCATGAAAATAATATTATATATGAATAATTCATTTTCAAGGTTATAAATGTTTTAGGGAGCTGTTATGATGATTGAAAACATGTGTCTTGCAGCTGCAGCAGCTTCAGCTGGCGGAACAGCAAACAATTTGGCAGGAGCCACAAACAGTCTATTTCGGCCACTTGGTGCCCAGCCACAACAGCAACAGCAGCAAACAAATAGTAGTCTACAATCTAATTCATTTTATGGCAGTAACTCTTTGGCCAGTAACTCCCAGAGCAGTTCCCTGTTTTCTCATGGTCCTGGCCAACCAGGAACTACATCTCTTGGCTTTGGAAGTAGCAGCTCCTTAGGAGCAGCTATCGGCTCTGCACTTGGTGGATTTGGCACGTCAGGTAGGTTCTTAATACAGTGAGGAGTTTCTATGAGGTTTGTGGGTTAAGAAGAAATATCTTTTGTGTACACATGCACTTTATGCAGTACATTTCCAAATAGAACTTGAAAGATTGGTTATTTGAGGTTAAAACAGGAATGATCACATAATCTAGGGAAGAAAACAAAAAGTTGTTTAATCCACTAAGCCCTCTGTATGTGAAATAATTTTAAAAAATTATACCCTTCAGTCACAAACACCTTCAAAATACTTTCAAAAAACAGAAATAAGCACATTTCACTGCCCTAGGAGTTGTGTGTATTCTTACTAAGGTTCTCAGGCAAGTCTGTATTTTGTGGGGGTTTTTTGTTTTTTTTGTTTTTTGGGGGGGTTTTTAAACATTGATTAGTCCGTTACTTTTTCAGAGATATTTTCTGAACTAACTTTTCATGCCTGGAAAACTCTTAAATTGTTTAAAAAAAATACAGATTGAAATATTATTTGGCACATACTGATCAAATGTTATAGTCACCCTTGCATGTTACTTTAAAGGATTTGGGCTGTGATCCTACAAAGACTTATACACATGAGTAGTTCTGTTAACTTCTGGAGGATTACTCTTATGTGCAATTAAGCACATGCATAACTTTTTGCAGAATTGGGGCCTTGATAAATAACTAGTGCCCCAAAATTTGAATTCAGTCTGTTTTTAAAACCACCCTATTGCATGTTGCCATAATGTTCTTGATTTTGTTTAATTTGTATCAGAAACTTGATACATTCTTTTATTTACCAATTTTTTAGTCACATGAGTTCATATCAAGGTAGTATTAATAATTTTAAAGTAACTTATTTTTAAATTCTAGAAGCTGGAAAGAAATATCTTTGTAGAAGATCTTTTCTTCAGCTATATATTTATAGCACATAGCACTATGTTGCATTTCAGTTTTCTTTCAAAAAAATGTCAGTGAAGCGCACTAACAGTTTCATGTACTTTGGATAAAAATTAAGGCAAAATATCGAGCTTATGTAGCTTAACAGTATGCTTTTAAGTATTGGGAAATGTCCAATATGAAGCAGTTTTTAAATGTATAAGAAAACTTTTAATAACCCCTCATTAAACATTTTTTTTAGTCAGTTTAAATAAGCAAAAAAAAAATTGAAGCATACCAACTTCAGTGCTGAAACACTTTTCACATGGTAACATGTAGAATGTCCATTGAAACAAATAGACTTAAAGAGCTATTGACTTGCAGGTTTTTCAACATCAGTTTTGCACTATGGGATAGAAGTAACTCTTATATATTAAGAAAACTGCTTAAACCACGAAACCCAAAATCGCGTATTATACTCCAGCCTTTGTTCATACCATTTTGGAATGGACTAAGAGTACCTCTGTGATGCATACATTTAAAGAAAAAATCACCAAAAGGGTATTCAGTTAAATAATTTTTCAAATGATTTTCTGCAATGTTGCTAAGAGATTTACAGAGTAACTGTGCATTCCCTGTCCTATTTTTTTCATTGTAGATATGTTCTGAAATGCTGTGTAGCTTCTGTACGTTTTTAATATAACAGTCAGTGTTCCAATCTAGGTACTGTTGCATTTCATGGGTAGAGGGACTGCATCCCATATATGTGTACATATTTTAATGTGAGGCATCTATTTAAGACTAAACAACATATAATACTTAAAATTATAGGTCATTTATACACATACATTTGTCTGCTCCAACGCACCGGAGATCCAGCACATTGGAGCAGGCTCAGTTAATCAAGTCTGCTCTGCACGCAAGCTGATGCGCAGTGCTGCATTGCATACATTTATGTAAATAGTGAAATGTGCATCACCACTAAGAAAATGGCAGCAGTGCACTTTTGAACTAGAACACCTTTGATGTGCTTTAGTTCAAAAGCATACCACCATTTTCTCAGTGCTGACACCCATTTTGCCATTTATACAAATGCATGTTACAGCACTAGGCACTTTTAAAAGCTCCTGGCGCTGCAGCACACACGTGTACAAATGCCTGGATATATTTACACATGAAATCTTGTCTAGCATAATCAGAGGCAACCTCTTATGAAGCTAATGCCAATCCTTCAGGCAAAGTCTTTCCAGCAAATGTTGAAGGGCAGCAGATTCAGTCTGTGTCACATAGCAATATTAACTTTCAGTCTAGCGCCCTGACCATAGTCTATAGATCCTAAAATCTTGTAATAGTATCCCTAGTTGTCTTCATTGACATGGCAGCCCCTAGTGGAGAGAGGCAGTCTATGCTATGCAGATTGAGAAGTGCTGTGAATCCTTTAGGATGAAAGGTGCTATCTAAAAACGAAGGTATTCTTAATAGTAGTATTGAAGTGCAATTTTATTGAAAGTGCCCTCCCGCCAAGTAAGTATAATTGATACTTACCAAAATAGCCTTTAAAAAATATATATGATGTAGTTGCTGATAACTGTATAGCTCTTTTCATTTTATTAATGCATTCTTGAGGTGAATTTATGTAATTGATGACACACCCAGAGGTTTGAGCTTCTCTGTCTTTCCCCTCAGTGTCTTGCATGGGCAGGGTTATAATTTAAAAGAGCCAGTGAAAACTGATAGGCAAAAAATACAGCTCTTTCCCTTTTTTAATAAAAAAAATCCATTGCTACAGAAAAAATCATTTAGCCTCCCAAAGCAAATGCTGTAGTAAGCATAAAACCCTAGCTGAATGGGCAAACAACTAGCAAATACAAGCAGACATATATATGATGAATCTATGCATTATGTTATGAGAATAGGAGAGTACAAATTGCACACATGCAGAAAACTTTTTAAAAGAAAAATTTTCAGATAGAAGAATCAAATCAAGCTCTGATTTTGGGAAATGCAAGAATTAAAGTTATCTCTGCAACCTTAACGTGATCCCTCTGTGTGTACATTATGATAGTCTTTAATTACATGGTTGTATGCCTTGCCCCAGGACCTCTGCCTCATTCAACGCATAAAGCGGACCTCATCTACGCATCACTATAGACTAGGGATGGAAGTTATTTATCTGTAGGACTTCTGACTACTTCTGTTGTTGCACAAGTTCTGATCTGCAGAGAATAAAGTAAGGGATTGCAGGAAGAGAAGGGGTGGTCTCGTAGTTAAGCCAGTTGAAAATTGGTTTGGAGAACTGAATTCTGTTCATGCACCACCCATATGACGCTATTCAACTTAAACCCAACTTTTCCCTCGTTATTAATTTTGTTTCTGATTTTCTTGCTCTCTGACTTGCAGAACTGCTGTGCACTCATAGTTGCAGCTCTGTCAATGGGATAGTACCAGTTAATCACACAGGGGTTTTGTTAAGATAAATGCTCTAACGTTTTGTGACGCATGCAGATATACTGTAGTGATGAGTGTCATGCAGAAGCAGATAAGAAAATAAATCTATTTTCAGAACAAGGTTTGAATAGGATACAGTGAATAAGGCATTGTGTCACTCACTGAATAAGGAAAGATGCCAAAGCACTGAACAATTACTCATTTAATGACCATTTCTTATGTGATGCACTGAATGGCCTGGGGCTACATAGAATAAAGCTGGGGTGGCTACAAGTGACAGATGGGAGAGGAGGCAGGAAGCAGAAAGGAGAGCAGGTAGGCAGAATATTACAGGAAGGAGAGGAGGCTATTGAGCAAGGGAGTACAGTAGGGGAAAGAAAGCAGAGCAACAGATTGAGCAGAAAGAGGCACTCGGGCAGGCTACAGGACTAATTTGTGGCATGCCTTTAAAAGTTGGCCCCCACTGGAATGGAGTATATGGCCATGTAATTAGACATTATCATACTGCATGTGTACAAGGAAGCCAAATTAAGATTTTGCAAGCAGTCCCAATGCTGGCACTTCTTAACTATTGAGTGCTTGATTTTGCAGCCTTAAATGTTTTAACATGTTTCTGTGTAACTTCATACTTTCTTTAAAAAAATAAAAGAAATAAATCAAATTTAAATTAATGCCCACATGGTTCATCAATAGGTTTATAACTTTTAGAGTCTCCATTTCTTAGGGTTTTCATACCAGTTGCCTTAGTCTTCCTTCCTATCCTCAGTGTCCATCCAGAATGTGTCAGTTCCACTCCATACCCTCTCCCCTCCATCCTTCCTCTTAATCTAGTTTGCCTGGAGGCTGGGAGGTAAGCGTAGACAGCACCTTGTATTCATTGTCCTCACTGGCTTCTAATTTCCTTCCTTCTGCTCCTAATCCAGTCTGCCTCATTTCCATTACAAGAAGCTCTTTTTCCCAGTCTCCTACCTTAGCTGGTCAGTGCTATTTCTGTGCTCTGGCTTCTCATCAAACTTGTCTCTTCTCTCTCGTCCTCACCCCCCACAACCCAATCTCTGAGTTTCCCAGTCTCCTTGTGCAGCCAGTTACAATCTCCCCGTCAGTTCATTGTCTGATCTCAATCCTCTACTAGTCTTCTTTTTCCCAGTCTGCTCCCCACATTCCCGTTTCTGCTTCTGTCCCATTTGCGTTCAAAACAGGCTGTTTTATCTACCGCAGTTGTTGGTCATATCAGGGTGGGCATTCTGCGCATGAGATGCAAGATCCCTGCTTCCCATGCTAGTGCCCAGAGCTTGGAGCGGCATTTGCAAAGAAGTTGCTCATCAGCCCAAAACTCAAGCACAGCTAGTATAGGTAGAAATCTTCATTCTGAAGTCCTATCAAGTCTCTGTTGAACACGTGTTAATTGTGATTTTGTAAAGGTTTATGTTTTTAGCCAAATTAGAATAGATTCTCTTAAAAGTAGCATGGAAATTCCTACTACTAGGGCCACCTCTGTTATGTCAAGTACCTGACCGAAAATCTGGATATGCCAACTTAAAAAATGTTAAAACCTTAACATGGGTGCAATACGTTCTTCACTGGCCCCCTTTTCTAAATTGGCTGAACTGTTTGGGCTGATGCTGCGTCAAAGTCAGTCTAGGTAGACACCTGGCATGGAAACACCAGTGACACCATATAATCAAGTAACATCAACACACATTCCTTATTGAATTTATTTATTTATGTATTTTTTTAGAGATTAATGGCAGTGTTTTCAAAACCATTTGTTCATAAAAAATCATAGTGCAAAAAATTAAATTGCTTGTCCCAAAGCCTGGAGCCAGGGTATTAAAACACAGTACTAAAATGTCCCAATAAGTTTAGAATGAAATGTCAGAAAATGTGAGCATTGACTAATGCTTCCTTCTTAGTGGTGTAATTATACCCGCCTATGATTTATTAAAAAGCATGTATGGTTATCACAGTAATTGTCTTTGTCATAACGATTGTTATAATTATTGTGATCACATCTGTTATTGCCCAGCGATAGTTGGGGATAGGTTTTATTCAGTTGACACTGTATGTAATAGGGTCTTTTTATTTCTTCTTCAGTTGGCAGTTCTGCAAGTAGTAGTGCCACAAGGAGAGATTCTCTGTCTACTAGCTCTGACTTGTACAAAAGATCTAGTAGCAGCCTAGCACCCATAGGGCAGCCATTTTACAATAGTCTGGGATTTTCCTCCTCTCCAAGTCCAATAGGCATGCCTCTGCCAAGCCAAACTCCAGGACATTCACTTACGCCACCGCCATCACTTTCATCACATGGATCCTCATCCAGTTTGCATTTAGGTAAAAAAACAAAACAAAACAAAGCACTTTTTTGTTTGTATGCGTATGTGTGTGTGTGTATGTATTTTTATGTGTAAAATATATGTTGCATAAGAGATGTCACATTACCTTTACTGTTAAACAGTTTTATAAGTAGAGGGCCCAGTCCTGAAAGCTGCAGAGCGCGCTCAAATTCTCATTGATGTGACAGTGGAGGGCACTGAGCATTTTGCAGTATGGGGCCAACAATTGATTTTTCTACCCTGGAGGAGGCCCGATCAAGAGCCCAGTAAGACTAAGACTTTTTTTTTTTTGTATTATGTTATTTTCTATTATTTTATGACAGGCAACAGTGCCTTATTTTTATTTGTGCTTGATATAAGTGTATTATTTATTTTACTGAGGATATTTTAAGATAAATATGTTTTGTTTGATAGTGAAATCACTTTCACTGTCATTCATTCTATAATATTAGGAAAAGAGCTTGAGCAAAACTTACAGTATTGGACATGAACGTAAAGGAATATTTTGAACCAATGAGTCTGCTGCCTTGTGGTCAAATACATTGCCAGAATGTCAGGAGTTCAGCACTGAGCAAGTGCAGTTCTGAGAATATGAGAAGTGGCGGTGGTTGTGACCATAATGCATTCTTTCCATGGTGCCTTTTATGTCAGGTGTATTTCAGGTACTTAATTAGCAATAGTTATGTAAATTTTAAGCCAATGAGATGATGGCTTGATTTAAAAAACAAAAAACCAAAGCCAAAATGACAACGTGCATACACCAGATTGGACATTTTTAAAGTTACTGCCTTGATCCAAAATTACTTTAAAACTTTTTCCTCTTTCATTGTAGTTTTTGTGGTAATTAAACTTGGGGCCTAAAATGGTACCATAAAACTGCATTTAATAATCAGAGTTGCTTCTCTAGCCTCAGTGACTATTTTGTAGTAGACAGTTTAGTCCCTGCATTTGTTTTGGCATAATACAAATAAAATGCAAAAGAAAGGAAGCTGAGGCCCTAGGGGAATTAACTTTTTAAACTCAAGTTGTGTGACTGGTGTATGTATTAACATTTAAATGTACTTGTAAATAGACAATACACTTACAATTTAGTGTCCCCTTTTACTTTGGTTATGTGCTGAGTACCCTAAATAAAGACTGGGTTAGGGGATGTTTCGGCACATTTGATCTTTTTACTTACCTTTTTTCCTTTTTCAGGTCTACACAGTACACCTTTGGGCTGAGACCAAGCATGAAAAGTTTCAGCCCAAATGGAAGCTTTTCAGAAAATTATGAACATCTGACAATGGGGTTATCATGGAAACCACTTTGTAACTCTATAGTTTTCACTGCTAGTGAAAGCTATAATTACTTTCAACCAAAATTTGGAGGGCTTTATTCATGCAGTTATAAAGTTGATTTAATTCTGAATGAACTAAATAAGGTGCTTTCAATTTTGAGAGCTGATAGTGGCCACCAGTATAAAGGATTACATTTATCATCAGAAATTGTTAAACATAAATTTGAAAACTGTTCATATCGTTTGCCTGCCAATGTGAACTAAGTACAATTGTTTGTCTTACATTTTAGGTACTAGTTTACCAGCTAAATGATGTGTAGAGACCCATAAGATACAGTTGTATTCTGAAAAGTGACTTACCATGAGGTCCCATGCGCTTACTGTGTTTCAACAATTTCAGAATAGAGATGTCCAGTTTGCCTATAAATTGTCTTTTCCTAGCCTCCAAAATCAACCTGAAATCTAAAAGAGAACGTGTGGTGTGCTTCTAGGGGAGGGGGTTGTTTTTCTGTTTGATCTGGTTTTTTGACTTGGGATTGTTTTGGGTCTTTTGATTCTCATAGTTAGTAATGAAGATTTTGCTGCTTAAACAGTTTCCTAAATTCCACCTCTGCAGCCCATTTGTTTCTAATGATGCTGCATTAGTATGAAGGGGTGGTAAAAATGTCTGCAACTTGTTACTTTTGTTAATTTTATTCTGGCTTGCTCATGAACCTCTCTTAAATGGCTGTGTTCATCTGTAGTTCTTTCAGATGAAAGAAATCACAAAAATTTGTTATGCAGTAAGCCAGTATGACTAAATACAAACAGGAAACGGATTCAAAGATGCGTGTTGTTTTCATTGGTTCGCTTTTCAGAATAGAACAACGCTAAAGTATCTCCATTTCAATAATATCTTTCAACCCCAGCTCTCCCTCCTCGTTCAAATCTGATGTTGAACTTCATTGTTCTGCCTGCTGGTATGGACATGATGATCTAACTTTAGCCCGTTTTAAAATAGGTGTCAAACTCAGTTGATCCCAGTCACATTGCAGGGACAACAGAGTGCAATACTTGGTGAAGGGTGCATGGTTTATACCCCCTTCTTTATCAGATGCTGTTTTATATGGTACTAAAGGAACAGCTACTGCTTAGCGAGAAATTAATGCTATTTAATATTTTTAAGCTCCTGTCACTCTCCCTTTTCTTCCCAGCTTCATGAAGCAGGAATTCACTTTAGTTTGGCTGTTTCCCCCCAACTCGCTTGCTCGCTCACTCACTCACGCACATACACACCTACAACTATAAAGCCACCCCTATGTGAATGGGATATACCAGTTGCTTAACTGGTGCTTTATAGTACTAAATCTGAGCAGAAATTGAGCCATGAATTGAACTGAACTACCCTTTCACTCCTAAGTATAAAGTGATAATGAAACCAATTAAGTTTGAGCCAAATTTCAAACCAGGCTAGTGGGACTTTGTGTTGGTGGTGCATAACGTTTTGGGTGTTCTGGTCTAGAGCAGAGTTTTTAATTTTTTTGGTTGGTTGGTTGGTTGTTTCTAAATCATGCTGTGTTCATGTTGGCCAGGCAAAGTTTGGTAACATTTTAGGCTAACGATCTCTTATTTTTTACCCTACATGAGACCTCTAGGATTAGTTAATCTGAGTGAGATTCAAAACCCATTGGCAGGCAATGGGGGAGGAACCTTGCGTTGCCTCTGCTGTGCACCTGCTCTGGAGGACTTCTGTAAACCAGGCATCATAAGCACTGAATTCATTAATAAAAACTAGAAGAAAAAAACTTGTCCTTTACATTTTCTTTTGAGAAGGTAAAGGAAAAAAGCTGACTTCCTCTTAACTGAGGAGCAGTTGAAGCTATTCCCTTATACCTTTACAGACTTGTTATTTACTATTTTCACAATTAAGCAATGTATTTTATATTTTTGTTTAAAAGTTTTAAATGCAGCATCCATTGTACCATAGCTCTGTTTTAGTACTTGAGGAGAAAGTTAGATATACTTTGTTCTTTGTAATAAGTATAAACTACTTAATATCTGAAGGGATTTGTCTAAATCAAGTTGATTTCCTTTTCTTTAATTATAGATTACTTTCTCCTTTTTCATGAAATATGCAAATGATCCAAGTTCAGGAATTTAGTTGTTTATACTTAATGTACATTGTTTCCTTAATACTTAAAATTACTCTTGAGCTTATTTGCATTGAAGATCTCACTTGTGTGAGTTCATAAATGCTAGCAGCAAATATCTCTGTTACTGCACCGGGCACACCACACAATTTTTATTTCCGACTAAATTGGAAATCTTTAGCTTCATGTACTACTAATGGTTTGATCTCTAAATATGAACTAAACTTGTGATAAGGAAACTAAAGGGTTTTAGTAACTAATCTCAGATGTGAGGTATTTTTTCAGCTAATAATCATTTTATGATAAGAATAATTGCAAGGCATCTTAAGCTATAATACGTAGGGTGAGCAACAAAATACACATCTTGGCATCATCTCTGAGCACTGTTTGGATGTGTTTTGTTGGGGTGTTTTTGGTATGGATTGAGAATGTCATGTGAGTACAAAAGCTGGGAGAAGAGCAAAGCTAGGCAGTCCTTGTATCTGTACCCTAAAGTGAATGAAAGTATGTTCTTATGCGAGAAATGTCCATTACGACTTGCCCTTAGTCTGAGATTTTTCACTTTTAGTCTGTTCAGCTTTATCCTTAAGGTTTAGTACTATTTCTGTAATAAAAGGTTCGAAAAGAAGACTTAACTACCTCTGTAAGCAGTCAGTATTTCCCAGTACTTTAAAAGCACGAGTTGATCAAAGCTTTTAGGGGAAAAAAAAGATGCTAAGAAGTTTGACACATTCTTCAGGCTAACATATCAGGGATAGAGATATCTTAGCCTTGTATGTCGCATCTTAAATGAAGTAAGAATACCCCTATTGCAGGAAAGTTTTTGTCTGTGGCATAGTAAGTGTTACTGTGTTAGTTAGCACTTAAGTCTTCATTGCCAATATTTAAAAGATGTTAGACGTAAAGTGTAGCTTTAGGTAATTAAAGATGAAATATGCTATATGCATATATTTTTGTTCTAGAAATTTTACACAGTTAAAGGATAGAAAGATTTATCCAGCAATTTAAACAATCTGTTTTATGCTCATGAGACCCAGTTTTCAAAAAAATTGTTTAAATTGTTCCAAATATATGCGCACACTTTCTCCGATGGATTGATTGATAATGAATCCCACGAAGATGTGGCATTACTCAAAAATTATCTGACTATATAAATAACTGAAAAAACATGTTGAGTTAAGTTACATAAGATGAATATCCTTCATATTCTAGTATGGGGGTAAAATCTCAATGTTGGACACATTTCCATTAAACAAACTTTTGCTGCCATCTTGTGGCTTTAGACAGTGTCACAACACTGCTTATACTAAAGGCAAGATGTTGTTCCAAAGGTTAAATTACTATACTGAAGAAGCTGAAAAATTAAGTTTTTAAAAGCTAAACTTTTCACTGTTATGAATGCTGCTGTTAAAAAAAAAATCATTTCAGAACAAACTTCTCTGCATCCAGCTTCATTATAGAACAATAATATGTTTTTATTTTGTGTGATAGCATCATCATCATCTGTCAGCCCATTTCTAGAAATAGCAATTATTAAGGCAGTTATAGAAACGGCAGCTATAAGGTGTGAATTTGGTGGCCAACCTTATAACAATAAAATAACAACAAATCTTGGAGATCTATTTAACATCACTTAATCATACTCTAGATTAAGCTAATGGCTTAAAGTACATATTTCTCTACTGTTTTTACCATTAAATTATTTAAAATGTATTTATTTTATAATTAGTTATTTATGTGCTTTTTAGCAAATTATGTTATGCCATGCAACAAACCAAAGTACCTTGTACAGTATGAATTAGCCAACTGAGAGAGAACATTTTTTTTAAAAAAGGGCGCTTAGAAGACTTCACAAGGAAGTAGTCATCCCACTATATTAATGTGGTTGCCTGGTCTAGTAGGTGGGTGATATTTTGCTGAATAATTGAAGGCTTGGCTGGGGCACTGTCAATTTAAATTTTTTATCCATTTCATTTTAGAGCACCATTCAAACAGCACATTCTGCAATTTATCTTTTTAAAATTCCTTTAAAAGTTGAGGTGGTTTTTGCTCTTCTTGATGCTGGTAAAAATGTTTTTAGTTTAGAGTGTGTGTGTGTGTGTGTGATTAAATGGTGGAAAAATAGTGAAACCTCTTAGCATAGTGACTTTATTAGCTGTCATCATAGTAGGTACAAGATTTTCAGAAGGAAATGTTGACTTTTGTTATTTTTTCTTTAGAGAGGTGGTGTCTCTTAAGTATGATGTTTGATACATGATTATGATGGTGTGTGTTGTGTGTTTAAATGTGGAGGGGAGAAGGACCTTGTGAATCAATGTATGAAGGTTATAATTTACATAGGAGAAAACAGTGATGGGATTGTGAGACAGCTGGATAACTACGTAAAAGAGGGAACAGGACATGCGAAGCAAGACAAGTTCAATTCATATAAGTAATGGCAGAGCAGAGAGAGAGCTTTTAAGGCAGTGTCAAAAAGCTCAGAGATTGATGTGATATAGTGCAAGTGTAGTGATGATCAATTTACTGCTCACAGGCTAGATCGAGCTCATGGAGCTGTGTTATCCATCTCAGGGGGGAGTCCTAGTAGCATAACTGAGGTGGGGAGGTGGTGACTGGGACAGCAACCCAGCCTTTTTTGCAGGGGAAGCACACACATAGCCAAGTGCCACAGCAGCGGCTAATCACACCACCATCGACATGGCAGCAGCCCATGGTGCCCTATGCATCAGCTGTCCCAGGCATGGATCTGCCCTGCTATGCTTCTGGGGGTGCCATGTGGGCCACGTGAGGCCAGTGGGTGCCAGCTAGGTATGATATGCAGGGCTGGTAACTCTTGATCAGGTGGATTGACAGCCAATGGAGGGATTACCATTGCAAAAATGAACTTCAGTTTAACTAATGCTAAAACAATCAAAGCGACAATTAAATCCTGACAGCCATTCTTGAAGTTTTTTATTTTTAAATTTGTTCACCATAAACCTAGTGCTTGCAAGAGGTGCCTAATTTAAAGCCTGGGATGCTGAAGTCTGTTTTCCCACAGAGCAGGTACAGCATGGGCAAACAGCAGTATGCATGCTTCCGCAGAGTGCAGTGCCAGTGTGCTTTAAATGACAGTAAGTTACCTCCAGGGATCAAAAGGTAGTTCAGATTTCATGGCCTCTTTAAACCTTTGGCCAGCTTTGAGGCTACCAGCCAGAGTATGAGTTAGTGGTGCTTGTGAAGTAGAAACCTGCCCACTATGCTGAGTTTAAAGTTTCCAAATACACACAAATGTACAGAATACCTCAAACTGCATCAGTTTCTCCCAATGAAAGTTCTTTTCACTCCTGCCTTTTACTTTAAAAAAAAAAAAAATTGAGACTTTTGTGGATATAGCCATGCATTCATTTCACCTAAAAAAGGTGAATATAAGTAACAAGAAGACGTTTTGTTTTCTTTGCTTCAAGACACCCATGATCTATTACATTCATTTTTATTGTTTCTCACTTTAAAGCTTTTCACTGACAGAACTGCTTCCTTGTAGGAGGACTGACAAATGGTAGTGGTCGCTATATTTCTGCAGCGCCTGGAGCAGAAGCCAAGTATCGCAGTGCTGCGAGTACCTCCAGTCTTTTTAGCTCCAGCAGCCAGCTTTTCCCTCCTTCACGTCTTCGTTACAGTAGGTCTGATATTATGCCCTCTGGACGAAGTAGATTGCTGGAAGATTTTAGAAATAATCGCTTCCCCAACCTTCAGCTAAGAGACCTCGTTGGACATATTGTTGAATTTTCTCAAGATCAGCATGGTTCTCGGTAAGTGTCATAGTGAAGTTTGTAATAGTAATGCTTAGTTTGATAGACTTAGGTATCTTGATAAATGTTTTTAAGAATGTGTAGTCATTCTGGTAGCCACACTGGGATGTATTTTTAGTCACCTTTTAAGAGAACTGCCATACAAGTGAGACACAGTTTCACGCTGGTCTTCCTCAAAACCAAGGAGAATGTTACCAGGGTGTTGAATGAGGAGCTACGTTTTCAATTATAAAATAAAAAGTTTCTCGTTAACTTTAAATTATTAGCTTAAATATCACGCATCTTCTCTCCCCAAAAGAATGGCGTTTGTAATCTAGAAATTTTTCAGTGGAATGACAGCACCTAATTAGGGGTCACTTGCATTTGTCTCTTGAATAGGCTAATTAACTGATCAACATTTTGCCCTTCGAACATTTTAAAATCAAAGCTGTAGGCATTGTTAGTCTGAGGCCTCAGGCTGATGTTATACCTGAAGACATGATTAACCTATTAATCCCGTCTTAAATAGCAACGCAGCCACAAGTTTAGGCAATTAATGACGCTACAAAATGTGAAACCATCTACAAAATTACTCCACAAAATACATGTAGTAATTTTGTGGCCGGTTTCCATCTCTCCTTAAATTGATTGTGTGGCAGAGTCCCCTATCATGAAGCCTGATGCTGGCTATGTGGCAGGGCTTGGTTGGCAGATCCTCCAGGCCTGGGACTGCACTGGAATCTCCAGCCAGCTCCAGAGCTGCAACCCACAATCACCTGAGTGTCCGTGTCATTCCCAGGACCTCACTGGAACCGGCTGGAGACTCCAGTGTAGTGCCAGAGCCGGGACCGCCAATCAGCTGACTGTGAGTCCCTGCCCGGGGACCACACTGGTTCATTGGGCACCTAGTTTTCAACTTCCTGGTCCAGGAGGAGTCTCGGATCGTGATCCTGGGCTCCCCCTGCTCTGGTAAGTAGGAGTGGTGTAGCTGGAATCAGATCCCTGATCCAAAAGAAATGCATTGTGCCATGAATGTGTGGAATGGCAGGAGATGCAATGATGGTGGCATTAAATGCATATGTGCCAGGGTCTAACACCACCTACTCTGTATGTATTAAAAAAAACCAAAAAAACAGACCACTGTTGACATTAAAGTAGTGCTTTTGAAGATAATTTAGTTAACTCATTTTAGCAATCTGATATCTCATCAAAACAAAAAGGGTGGAAGAATTTACAGCATTTGAGGTTTTTCTCTCTATGCATATAATATGCAAATTTATTTTGGGCGTAGATTCATACAGCAAAAGCTAGAACGAGCTACTCCAGCTGAGCGCCAGATGGTATTTAATGAGATTCTGCAAGCGGCATATCAATTGATGACTGATGTATTTGGAAACTATGTCATACAGAAGTTTTTTGAGGTAAGGATATACTTTTGAGATCACATGTAGAAATACTGACTAAATGTCATAAATACTTTTGCTTGTGTTGTTTTCCTAGTATTGTAGCAAAATAGGAATTTATGAATATGGTGGTACCCAAGTTTTTGCATATTTTCATGTGATTCCCAAATAGGATCCACAAAAGAGACATTTCATTTATCAGTGTCTTGAAGTAGCCCTGTCCTGTTTGATTGTTACTCTCCTCCATACCCAGGTCCAGACTGTGTCAAGAAGCTGGGTGAAACAGTTTGTCTGTCAGAATTGTAAAAAAAATTGTGATTGGAAGTGACCTCAAGAGATCTAGTTCAACCCCCTCCTCAAAGCAGGACCATCCCCAGCTAGATCATCCCAGCCAAGGCTTTGTCTAGCAATGTCCATTGTAAGGAGGAATATTGTGGTTAAGTAGAGATGACATTTTATAAAATTTCTTCAAAAAGTTACCTGTTAGTCATACCTGGCAAACAGTTTCTAAATAATATAAATCTAAACAAGTCCTTGAAATGTGGTCCAGGAAACACACACACTATTTAAATCAGTTCTGTTATTTGGGGGAGTCATAAAATGGTGTCCTATGTTGTCTGATATGACTACATATGGGGACCCTTAGCTGAAATTTTGAATAAATGTATGTGTGAATAGATCCGCAGTAGGACACTTTATAGATAGAAACATTAGTGACTGTTTGAATAAGTAATCAAAGGTGCTACGACAGTGTGTAGAATGAGAAGACCCAGCATCTTGTAACTTTTCTTTGTTTTTCCACTAACTCTGGATATATCCTTCCAGCAAAGGAAAAAAATTGCCACAAAAGTAGGGAAAATTGATGTAACTTTTGGTTAATTTTTATACCTAGTTCGCCTCCCTTGGCACCAAATCATCTGCCATCCCAAATTATATTTTAAAAATCCTTTATTAGTTTGTTTGAACTGCTTCTACTACTATGTCTGTAACTTGCAGTTCATTTCTCCTGTAATAAGACAAGTTAAGAAAGAAGTTCAGGGACTGGAAGGGACCTCGTGACATCATCAGGTCCACCCCCCTGCTCTGGGCAGGAAAGACTACTGGGGTCAAATAACCCCAGCAAGGTGTGCGTCCAGGCTCCTTTTGAAGATCAACAGGTAGGTGCCTGTGCCACCCCTACTGGGAGTCTATTCCAGAGTCTGATCACATGAACTGTGAACAAGTTTTGACTTGGATCCAGCCTGACACCTTCTAGGAGTTTATGACCGTTGCTCCTGGTTTTCCCCTAGGGCACTTTGGTGAATAGTTGTTTGGCCAGCCCTTGATGCTCTCCCCGATATATTTGTAAGTTGCCACCAAACCTCCCCCCCCCCCCCCCACCCCACACCCCCCCTTCCCAACCCCCCCCCCCCCCCCCACCCCAAGTCTTCTCTTTTCTAGGCTGAACAGTCCCATATCTGTCAGCCTTTCCTCATATGGCTTGCTCTTCAGGCCTCAGTCCCATATCTGTCAGCCTTTCCTCATATGGCTTGCTCTTCAGGCCTCTAGTCACACGAGTGGGTCTTCTCTGCACTCTCTCAAGCTTCTCTACATCTTTCCGGAAGTGTGGTGCCCAGAACTGGACACCACACAACTTGTTTTAATTTGAGAGGAAGCTTGCTAGGGACACAAAAGGTAAAATAAAAATTTCTTTAAGCACCTTAGTAGCTGAAGCCCTGCCAGGGTGTCATTTGAGCTTTTAGATGATCAGGGTGTAAAAGGGACGCTAAAGGTTTTAAGTGCTCTTGACTAAGTTTAGGTAGCCATGGATTTACAGGGAATGTTCACCTTCTCTGTAACATTTTCTATGAAAAATATACTATGTTCACTTTTGAACCTGAGAGAGGATGTTGTCATATCTTGGTGGGTTCAAAAGTAGACCACAAACTTAGTGTAATTTGATGTAGTTTTCGTGCACTACAAGCTTAGATTATCCTCTCCCTTGAAACTTATCTCTGTAGAATAATAGGTCCAGGTTTTGCACTTCTTTTCCAGACTTTCACCCACCAACCTAAACCTTATCTACAATAGGCTGCTTGTGTCACCAGAATTTCTTCCTGTAGACAACAGTTGTCAAAGGGAAATCATCTGTGTGTGTTCATGTGTGACTTCAGCTGACCTCATGTGGCTCCACATACAGCAGCTGAGCATTAGCTACCGACTGGACAGTGGCAGCCAGCAGCAGACATGGGCATGTCTATACACTCACTTTTTGTTGGATGGCAGCAGAAGCCTTCTTTGAATGATGGTACTCTGTCAACAGAAGAAAAGGGATCTGCTGCTACAGGGAAGCGCTAGATATAGACCCACTCGCTCTTCTGGAGGAATTGAGAATTTGAGTTCTGCTGGCAAAACTATGTCGTGTAAATTAGGTCTGAGATGCCTTATTGGCTTTCTGACATTACAAGCTACCTCTTACTAGCTGCACCAGGGTTCTGAAAGGCTTTTCTTGCTCCATGTTGAAGTGGAAAGTGCTCCACAGGAGTGTACGAGAGGCCAAGTGAGGCTGGGGTGTTAAGGAATGCTGTGCTTCTTTACCAGTTTAAGGTTGCACATTTCCATTTTCTGTACGGTATCCGGACTGACTTTCCACCTAATCAGCTCAGTCATGTAAGTGCGATTAACAGATCTTGAGCAGGGGCCTATATGAGGAGAATTTACAAGGTTTTCCTAGAGAAATTTTAAGTAAATATAGTGAGATGATACTAACTCTGTATGCAGGACTGGTGAGATGGTATTAAAATACTGTCTGGTTCTAGTGTTTGCCGCTTTAAAATAGGATTTAGAAAAACTGGGGACACTTCAGTGAAGAACCTTGAAAAACACTTGAGTTGTCTCAGTTTATTGAAGAGAAGGAAACAAGGTAACTTAATTGTGGTCTGTAAGTACCTATGTAAGGAAAAGATGCCCAACGCTATCACTCTAATATAGTAAAAAATGTGAGACAGTATCCACAATTGGAAGGTGAAAGTTGAAATCTTCGAAGTGGAAAATGGGCCTGAGTTTGATAGTATGTTCCTCCCAACTCAGCTCCCTGAAAAACCAGTGATGCACCTACTTTTGTAACACACCATCATCTTAGCTTCAGGGCGGAGTCACAAAAAGCAGTGACCAGAAATTAAATCTCCTCCTTTTGTTAATCATTCTTCAGGAGCTCAAGCATGGTGGATTGAGGTCACACTTATGCACCTAATAATTGGAATAGGATCTATCCCAAAGTGTGAAACCTTAAAAAGATAACCATTTAAAGAAGAAACACTTCATATAAGTATTTAAAGGATTTATGTGCGTCAGAAATAAAGGGACTGATTTTTTTTGATAAGCAAAGCATAGCAAACTACAATTTTGTAGTAAACTATGACTGTTCTTAACCTTCATACAGTTATATTCCCAGGATGGCAGTACAGCTTCTTTTGTTAACAGCATCTTTATTTTCTTATAGTTTGGAAGCCTGGATCAAAAGTTAGCTCTAGCAACACGCATACGTGGTCATGTTCTGCCATTAGCCCTACAGATGTATGGTTGTCGTGTTATTCAAAAAGCATTAGAGTCTATCTCACCTGACCAGCAGGTAATTGTAAGTTAGAAAAATGTTTTGTATTGTATTTATTTTAATCAAATTAAATGATGGTAATCTAAACAAATTTAAATATTTGCATTATTGCAAAGTTACAATTGAATTAAAAACTAATATTAATTAGTCTAAGCTGTCAACATTAATGCAATGTCTGTCTGAATACACAGTGGATATAAAAATTTGAGTATTGCTTTAAAATAGTTTTGTTTAAGAAAATATTGATCTAGAAATTAAAATAATTCCGGTTTTGGTTTGTGTTTTGTTTTTTTACAGAATGAAATGGTTAAAGAGTTGGATGGTCATGTTCTGAAATGCGTGAAAGATCAAAATGGAAACCATGTTGTTCAGAAATGCATTGAATGTGTCCAGCCACAGTCACTCCAGTTCATCATTGATGCTTTCAAAGGACAGGTAATGTTATCAATTTGTTTACTTTAATCTAAGAGTTGCACTGATCTGTTCATTATTTCTCCGTTGTTTGTAAATCTGAAACACCATTTGTTGCCGTGGTGGTATTGAACTTCAAATTGATGTATAATACCACTTCGGTAAAACGGGTGGCCAGTGCCACAGGCAACTCTGTGTCTGGCATATGGCAGAATAGGGAGGGGACACGCAGCATAGTGGCAGATAAGTCAGGGAGCAGAAAGCAGAGGAGCAATGTGGTTAGGGAGCACGGGGAAAGTAGAAAACTGAGTAGCAGATCAAGTAAGGGAAAGGGATCAGAGTGGCATTCAAGGAGGTTTTGGAGCTAGCCTGTGCCGCACCTGCCAAAAAGGTTGATCCCCACTACTATAGAATAAGAGTATGTTGGGAATAGCATGTGGTAGGCCATGCCCACTCAGGTAAATACCCTCTGCCTACTTATGTAAAATGCTGGGTGGGCTATATCTCCTCCTTCCTCTCTGTGAATAGAAGTCAGCCACTTGGTGATGTTCATCATCTCCAAGCAACACCTGGGGACAGCTTTTGTGATGTACCTAGAGCTGGCCCTCACTGCTGTAGCACATGACTATGTTGGGAATAGAGATCTCATGCTGTTTGAGTCTGCTGGAAAGAATGCTCAGCATACTGTCAAATCTTTTGGCTTCAGTTTAGAGAATCAGCTTTCTGAATTCTCTTTGTAATACCATAAGTACTTGAATCTAAGATGAACTGGGATTTAAGACGATCCGCCATGGAAGAGCAGTCCCTGCTGTCCATGTAGCAATGTCAGCACTGCTGATTGGCCAGAGGGGGACAGAGTTTCCATGTTCTCCATACCCAGGAATCCAGCCCTAACCAGGTTGCACTTGACAGTAGGGTGTAAAGGGGGCGGGGAGGAGTGGGGGGGCAGAAGCTTCAGAGAATGGGGCAGGAGTTGGTCTGGCTCTGACCCAGAGTCAGAACTGCAGCAGTCGTCTGCTCCTCCCCACCCCACCCCTGGCACACACTTTTTACACAAATCTAAGATAAGGGGCTTCTAACCCTATGGTGATGGGAGGAAGAGACCTCATCTTAGATTCAATACAGTGTTTTATATAATGTCAGCCAGCCTGTGTTGTAACAAAAGTATGTATCTGGTTTTCAAAGCAGGAGAAGTTGAGGTTGCTACTCCCAGTTTTTCTCTTAAAAGAAAATTCCTTTTCCTGTATGCTTTACTTTTTAAAGCAATGCTTTCTAAATGTTTTCTGAATCTGGGTTAGTATGCGACTCATTTTTAAGATGACCAATTATTTCTTCTTCCCAAAAGCCTATAGTATAAAGCTCATATTATAGTACACAAACAGTTTAATTTGGCTGTAGTATATTCCAAAGCTATCTAATCAATCACTATTTTTTATTGTCTAGAGGTAATGTTGTATTTTTACAAGACAACTCAGCCCTATTACTCAGCTTTATTACTTCATTAGAAAATCTCACACTTACCCTATCTCATGTTTTATTGTGCCATGCTGAATTTTTTGCCTCGAATAATAGCTGTGCCAAAACTATCGTAAATAGCAGATAATTCCTTAATTGTGAACTTAATCCCCTTTTTTGTTTGCATCACAAAAGGTACAAGGGAAGGGAAGGAGTTTGAAATGTTTATAGAGTCCCTTGACTAAATGAGAAGAAAGCCACTAGAAAACCATGCTTTACCCTATCTTCAATACATAAAAAATATGCTGTTGTAATACTACATGGGTAGACAGCTAATTTATCTTGTATTTAAGCTACTTGGCGTTGTGTGACTTATCTAGACTTCTGTGTATAAGTCTCCGTTCAGTTCTCAGCAATACAGAAAGGTAACATTTGAATCAAATCTGCAAGGACAAATCTGATTTCTGGAAAAATATTTAAATAGCCAAAAAGAAGCCAGAATTTTTACTATATTTAATAGATACATTTAAAACGTTTATGCACAAGTGGAGGTCCATTTCATATGATTGAATTTGAAATTTGTGGCATACTTGATTGCAGAAATTGAAACCTGGGGTGCAGAGCTCTAGGTACATTATGGAAGCTGTCCCCAGTTGTTGGCAGGTGGTGTTAAAAATGTGGCTGACCTCTTAGTTCCAGAGAGGCAGGAGCAGAAATGATTCCCTGGGATTTTACATCATTTGGCAGAGAGTTATGGTGACTAGGTGTGCTCCACCACATGCTACAACATCTTGTCCTGTGCATGGGTAGTCTGTATGCACCTCCCCCGTCTTTGCCCCCAAATATGTGGATTTGGTGTTGACATCCCACTGAAATGAATGGGCAGATTCACACTACAGATATTACTTCTGGCCCTCCATGGAATCAAGCAGATCTCAAAGCAGCAGATAAGTTTAGATTGTTCCAAGTTCCTTTACAGCCATGAGGGCTAGAAATCTCCCTCAAGCAAAGGCTGAGAACCTCTGATGTAATCACATGACTGCAAGCGCAGGAGCCCTAGGCACACCGCTTATGGCTAGTCTGGCCCTACATGTGGTTGGAAATGGAAATTTCTAGTACTGGAGGGTGCTTTTATATAGAAATGAGTATATTAAGTGGTAGTTTGGATAAGATAACTTACTTTTGAAATGTGATTGTTTTTAGCATACATATAAAATTTTATATGTTTTAATTTTAAAAAATGGGTAATTTTGTTTTAAGGTGTTTGTGCTTTCGACTCATCCTTATGGCTGCAGAGTAATTCAGCGTATTCTGGAGCACTGCACTGCTGAGCAGACCTTGCCCATCTTGGAAGAATTGCACCAACACACAGAACAGCTAGTGCAGGTCAGCATACGCTTACAATTGTGTGTGATAAATCTCAAGCCGTGGTACTGATTTCTGTTGCTTACAGCGGTGATTCCCAACCAAGGTGTGTGACACCCTGAGGTGCCTTCAGATCCTTTCGAAAGTGGTGCAGGGTACCATGCAATGTTAGGATTGTTAGGTATGTAAACATGATTCACAAGATCAGAGATTTCAAATAGGAATCCATAGTGTTGAAAACGTTCTGACCTGTTATAGCCTTTCTGAGCTCTTTGCAAAAGAAGAAGAATTTTTGTATTATTTTTCCATAGTCATAAAGCAAATGAAAACTAAGAGCTGGATTTGCTGAAGGTGCCTCAAGTCTAATAAGGAGTGCCTTGAGTCTAAGCAGATTGAGAACCACTAGCTTGGAGACTTAACTGGATTTACTTTCTTGTCTTTTTTCAAGCTAGCAGACGCCTGATAACCATTCAGATGTACTTCTTTATTTTTCTAATAATGTAGAAATGAATAGGAAAATAAATGGCACTGTGGGTATATTTTTGGCATAAGGCCTACAGTCATATTAGCTCTTGCCTCAGTGAAGAAATAGCTCAGAATAGTTGTTCTGGATTAGCTCCACATGTGGACATTTACTAAGAATGCTTTTTGTGGTTTAGCTTAAGCTACTTGGGATTCCTTTGGAAAACCTCCAACCAGCTTTAATTTAGACTGTCTCAGCCACACATTAGTAACGTGCTTTCACACAAAGGGCAGTCTTTCAAAAAAACAGGTGCTCCATTTCCTGAAGACCATGCACTGCGAAAAATTTGGGTAATTTCAGAGGAACTATATACATGGCTTAGGATGATGCACATACCTTTGGAAGTTTAAGGGAAATTACAGAGGCACTGTGGAAGAAATGTCCATATCGAGTAGAAAATTAGTATGGAATAGCTGTTGTGCTTTGAATTTAGACCTTCATTTGTTTTGCAGTAACTCTTGTATAGATATGCTTTTGGTAACAGTATCTGTAGAACTTTCTCAGAGGTTGCATGGCCACTTCAAAATGATGGCTTTCTGTACGCATTTTTGGTGCAGTTTGCTGGCAGTCCCTCGTTACTGGAAGACTCATTCTTGTTACTACAAGTAATTGGTGAGTCCATAGATGACTGAGGCAACTGATCTGGGATCCATATGTTCAACTAGTAGATGTGATAGACAGTTCTGGGTGGAAGGACTAGATCCTGGTAATGTTAGGTCACAGCTCTTTCCC
>NW_005842453.1:907162-910188 GCF_000455745.1 Alligator sinensis | reverse complement strand
GGTGTTTCTCATTATCTGCCTCCACAATGAGGCATGTTTGCTCAAAATGATCAATGCTTTGTTGTACATCATGGTGCCATTGGAGTTGATTCAGTGTTTGAGTCTCTCAGGTATTGATATTATTTTTTTCACATAGACCTTCAGAGTGTCCTGGAATTCTCTTTTGCCTACTTCTAGAGTGGTGCCCAACAGTGAGCTGGGGAATATAGGACCTTTTTGGGAGCTGGTTGTCAGGCATCCTTATGACATCCTGTCCAGCAGGGCTGGTGCCATATAAACATGGATTCAGTGCTGGTAGTGTTTGATTGAGTCAGAACACTTGTGTTTGTTCTTCTGTCCTTCCAGTTGGTAATGGAGGATTTTCCAAAGACATCCCTGATGGTATTAATCCAAAGCTGTCAGGTGTTTCTGATGTGTTTCCAAGTTTCACACCTGTACAACAGCATAGGGATGACAACAGCCTTTGTTTGGCTTTTGTTTGGGTCCTGATGTCATGATCATCAAAGGCACTAGTTCAGAGACATCTAAAGGCAGCACTGGCACATTTTATCCAGTGTTGAATACCATCTTCTGTGTTTACTTTTTGGGAAACGTAGCTACCCAGGTAGGGGAAATGCTCAACATTTTCTAAGGACTGTCCTCTAATTGTATTACACGGAAGAGCAGCTGGATAGTTTGTGGGCTCCTGATGTCATGATCATCAAAGGCACTAGTTCAGAGACATCTAAAGGCAGCACTGGCACATTTTATCCAGTGTTGAATACCATCTTCTGTGTTTACTTTTTGGGAAACGTAGCTACCCAGGTAGGGGAAATGCTCAACATTTTCTAAGGACTGTCCTCTAATTGTATTACACGGAAGAGCAGCTGGATAGTTTGTGGGCGGGGGGTAAGAAGCCCCTTATCCCCTCGTATGCTTCTGTGCTGTGGCTTGGTGCCCCCCGCCCCCCCGCCATGCTGCCGGCCTGCACTGCAAAAATGGGTAAGCTGCTTATACATTACTTGATACAGAAATAAGAAATGTCTGTCTTTATTTTCAGGATCAGTATGGAAATTATGTTATCCAACATGTGCTGGAGCATGGTCGTCCTGAAGATAAGAGTAAAATTGTTTCAGAGATAAGAGGAAAAGTTCTTGCCTTGAGTCAGCACAAATTTGCCAGGTATTATTCAGTCTTTGAATGTTGAAAGAAGGCTTATCCAGGAGGGTTGCTTGCAGAGGTAGCCAGGAAGGTAGCTTTGGGACCTCCATTGCCTCAGGGGAAAAACTTTAATGTCCTCCAAGAATCTGCTAGGCATACTGCCATAGTACCAGGTGCACTTGGAGCCTAACCTACCAAGAAGTCACAACTATGGAAACTTGTGGGTTCCAGACTATCTAGGTACAAGGTGAGCAAGCTGATGGGCAACCAGACAAGTTGCAGACAGGATACTGCCCTCTTCTCCACCCACCCTCCCAAAAGCTATAGACATACTTGCTTTCCATAAGAGTTGTTAATGATATTGCTGTGTTTCCATGCCATGTTTTGATTTTTGCTAATTCAGATTTTTGAGCAGAAAACCATTTGACTCTTAAATACATGGGTTGCACCTCTGATTTAGGTACAAATTAGATCTATTAGGTACAAATCTACTTTGCATTCTGTCTGACTTCAGACTAACAGCTAACTACCTCTTAGAACTTTTTAACGTAAAAAGATGCTCTTTTAAAACTAAGACCTTGAGAAGATTTTATGTATCCCTGGTAGTTCTGTTGACTTGATCCTACTTGGAGCAGAGGGATAGATACTTGGTAGTGTCAGGTCCCTTCTATCTCTCTCTTCTTCATATGCCTCAGACTCCCAATATGTGCCAGGGCTTTGACAACCTTATGGAGTGGCAGGCTGTTTTAAATGCAGAGCCACTGCTTCCAGCAAATGCCACCACTGTTCCCCATGTGGTGCTGACCTGCCAAAGTTGCCGCAGGTGTCCTAGCTTTACTGCTGGAGGGCCATAGTTTGCGATCCCCTGGCTAAGCCTTTCTAGGGTTGGGGTCTGAAATTCCCTTTTTGACTGCTCTTTGCTAAACTATAAATCAAGAAATCTTTTCTTTGAAATAATTGTATAGACTTGAGACTTGACCCTAGAGTTATTACTTAGATTAAATAGTTCCATTACACTTCATGTTTTTCCCTGGAAAAATATTGTCTGAAGTCATTGGGTGCATTCAGTTTAAACATGAGATTGTATGCAGACTTGCCAGCCTGAAAAAGAAAAATAGTGTCTCAACTCTAGGTCTGTTCTTGTTCCTTTTCTTGCACGTTCATTCCAAAGGCACACACTCAAAGCTGAAATGAAGCAGATCAAGTTAATGGGTATAGCCACCAAACTTCTAACTTCTGCCATCTGGGACGGGAAATGACTCATTGCTCTTGGCTACTAATAAAAGATCTATCGTACAGCTTTCCTGGTTCTGCAAGACTCATGTTTAGCATGTCTGCTTAAGATGCAGAAAGATGTTGTACCAGAATTTCTGCTGGCTCTTAGTTGTGTGTCTAACCAGAGATGGTCCTGCTTTGAGCAGGGGGTTAAACTAGATGACCTTCTGAGGTCCCTTCCAACCCTCATTTTCTCTGATTCTATGATTTCAGTTTTATGGCTTCAGTGCAGCCATAACAAAAGTGCTGTTCTGTACATATGCACTCCCGATGGTCCAGTTGAGTTATCCATTCCACCGGAATAGGTAAGAAAGAAAGACCCTTAGACATTATTGAGAAGTCTAATTCTTTAAGTTAATGTAAATTAAGTGATTGAGTTTTAAACTCGGAAATCACTCTTTGCAAAGATACAGTTGTACTTTCACCATTTATCATATTTACTTCATATGACCCTGAATATAAGATGACCCTGAATAATTAGATTCTGTACCTGGAAACTTGCACATTTACAGATTTGCTTGAATTTCATAGATTTATTGATTCATAGATGTTAGGGTTGGAAGGGACCTCAATAGATCATCGAGTCCGACCCCCTGCATAGGCAGGAAAGA
>NW_005842453.1:906449-906865 GCF_000455745.1 Alligator sinensis | reverse complement strand
GCCACAAGGTCGCCTCTCAACCTTCTCTTGCGGAGGCTGAAAAGGTCCAGTTTCTCTAGTCTCTCCTCGTAGGGCTTGGTCTGCAGGCCCTTAACCATACGAGTGTCCCTTCTCTGGACCCTCTCCAGGTTATCCTCATCCCTCTTGAATTGTGGCGCCCAGAATTGCACACAGTACTCCAACTGCGGTCTGACCAGCGCCCGATAGAGGGGAAGTATCACCTTCTTGGACCTATTCGTCATGCATCTGCTGATGCACGATAAAGTGCCATTGGCTTTTCTGATGGCTTCGTCACACTGCTGACTCATGTTCATCTTGGAGTCCACTAGGACTCCAAGATCCCTTTCCACTTCCATGCCACCCAGCAGGTCATTCCCTAGACAGTAGATGTGCTGGACATTTTTCCTCCCTAGGTG
>NW_005842453.1:904431-904677 GCF_000455745.1 Alligator sinensis | reverse complement strand
ATTGCTCATTGACATAGAGCGCAACCCCTCTCCCTTTTTTCCCCACCCTGTCCTTTCTGTACAATCTATAGCCCTCAATATGTACCGCCCAGTCGTGGGACGAATCCCACCAGGTTTCCGTTAGCCCTACTAAGTCGTAGGTGTTTAGTGCAAGCAGGAGCGCTAGTTCATCCTGCTTGTTTCCCATGCTCCTAGCATTAGTATATAGGCACTTGAGCCCTGCGACAGGTGCCTTTGCTGCCCCCC
>NW_005842453.1:895654-904357 GCF_000455745.1 Alligator sinensis | reverse complement strand
CTTGCAGGTTCCCAATGTTCTCTTTCTTCAGGCTGGGCTGTCCTTGTGGGTGCCACATGGTTTGGTGGTCCACAGCTCCCCCCGCCTTCATCTTCCCCTCCCCCCGGCGAGCCTAGTTTAAAGCCCGCCGGAGGAGATCCACCAACCTTTGTTCCTTTCTGACTGATACAGGAAGGAAAATAAATCTGGAGGGACAGGTATCCCCCTTGTTCTTGACACTCCCTCAACTCTCTTCCTTCCCTCCCCCCCCATTTTTTTTTTCACTGTCAGACCCTGCTTTTCCTGAGCAAGCAAACAGCCTGCTCTTAGCCAAACAGCTCAGCACTGCTCAGTATGTGCGTGTACTCCAGATATCACCCACAAAGGATCCATGTGCTAATTAGCCCCGCACATGACTGGAACTGGGTGTTCTTGTTACATCCTTGGATTCTTCAAAAATTCATATGCAGATGAGGCACAGGACAGCTTGGTCCAGTTCCACCTTGTAGGGGGTGGGGCCACATTAATCATACACACCAGGCTGAGAGAGGAGGTGACAGAGGGATTGTGGGTGAACAATTTGGGGCCCCATTTGGTGATATTTACAAGACATTTAAGGCTGGTAAAGCAACAGGAATCCTTGGCAATGGGAAAGAGAGGTGCAGCTCAGTTGTGGGAGTGAAGAGGAAGTTGGAATGTGTTTGGTGTATTGGCTCACTATGACTTAAAAAGAATCGGTACCGAGGGAAACTGCATGCAGTGAACACTACTGTATATTTTATTCAGGTGGGGTGCGCTAACAAGGGAAACACCATGTATCTGGGTCCATGAGAGCAGTTTTCCTTAAGCCCTCCCTGGGATAACTGTTCTTTTGACATGGTTTAGTACCTGCTGAGGTTTTGGGGCTTAAAGCCCATTTCGTGGAAATGGGAGGCTCCTCCCAAGCTTGCTCCTGCAGCCGTATGGCTGAAGGCAGGTGAAACCTGGGGGCATCTGAACCCCAAGCCTCCAGACTCGCCTCTGCACATAGGATGCCCGCCAAAAGATTTTGGAAATATCTGAAGCCCCTAGTGGGTGTGGAGGATGTTTGCCAGTTGTAGGGCCGCTTATGGTTCTGGACCGACTCATGGATTTGGACTTGATTTGACTTGGAACATGAAAAATTTCTTTAAAAAAGAAAAAAAAAGAGGTGTGAACTGTGTAACGGATCTTTAGTGTGCTTTGATCTGCCAGCTGAACCACAAAGGTTGCTTGGCAGAAATAAATATTTTTGCAAAAAAAAAAATGTGCTAGGTTCCTGTCAGTATATTTACCCCATATGGTCCCATATGGGTCATGTCATGTCATGCTCAGCGTTGTTGACTGCGTTTAGTCTACTTCCTAGTTGGTTTCTGTTACTGAGCACATGCTGTTTTGGGCGGCAGTTTAATGATTGGCGATGTATTCAATAAGGTTTCCTCGTATGCAGTCATAAGACGAGGAGCTTTTTTCCCCATGCAGATTGGGGTAAAAAAACCTCATCTTGTATTCAAGTAAATGCAGTAATCCTATAGTCATAAGAGTTTTGTAATGATCTTCTATGTTACAGTCTGTGTTCAAATGAACTTGAATACCATCCTAAGAACATAAGAACTGCCATGTACTGGGTCAAACCTAGGTCCATCTTGCCCAGTATTCTCTCTCTCATAGTGGCAGAGTGGATGCTGAACGGGAGAGTGAACAGGGTATGACCAGGGATTTTTCCTTGCTGTTTCTCTCCTTGAAGCCTCCAGTATTTAGAAAGTTCTGATTCAGACTCTGTACCCTTAGCTCCCGTGCTCAGTATCTATTCAATGCCCCTTTCCTCCAAAAACTTGTTCAATCCCTTTTTGAATCCACTATCTGCCACTTGTGGTGCATGCTACTGAGCAAGGTGGACCTATGGTCTGACCCAGTTAAATTGCAGTTCTTATGCTTTTATCAATCAGGCTAAACCATCATCTTCCACATCTTGCAATAGTGAGTTCCACACGTTAATGATACACTGTGAGAAAAAAAAACAACTTCCTTTTGTTAGTTTTAAACTTATTCCCTACTAGTTTCATTTTGTGACCCCTAGTTCTTGTATTGTGAAACATAGTAAATAACAAACCCCTATTTACTTTCTCTTCACCATTTAGTATTTTGTTAACCCTTATTGTGGCACCCCTCTAAGCATCTCTTTTTCTAAACTGAATAGACCTAGCTTTTTTAGCCTCTCCTTGTGTGGAAGCCCCTTCATACCACTGATCATCCTTGCTGATCTTCTCTGTACCTTCTCTAGTCTATTCTGTATCCTTTTTGAGGTGTGAGGACTAGAACCAGTCATAGTATTCAAGGTGTGGACACGCCACAGATTTATAATGTGGCATGATGATACTTTGTTTGGTTTACAGTTCACTTTTTAATAAGCCCTAACATTTTGTTTGTCTTTTGGACGACTGCTGAGCACTAAGCTGATGCTTTTATTGAGCTGTCCACAATGACTCCCAGATCTTTTTTGTATTAGCATTAGCTCTACGTTAGCTGGTACCAACATAATGTAGGTAAATTTTGGGTTATTTTTGCCCAGGTGCATCACTTTACACTTACCTACATTGAATTTCATCTGCCGTTTAGTTGCCCATTCGATCAGTAGTGCCAGAACCTTCTGTAGCTCCTCACAGTCCATCTTTGTCTTTATCATTTTGAATTGTGTTGCGTCATCTGCAAAGTTGGCCATCTCACTACTCCCCCAGTTTCCCAGATCATTTGTGAACATGTTGAACAGCAGTGGTCGCAATACAGATCTGTGGAGACCCTACTGTTCACTGCCTTCCATCCTGAAACCTGATCATTTATACTCACTCTGTTTTCTGTCTTCAGGCCCGTTTCTAATCCACAAGCGAACATTCCCTGTAATCCCATGACTACTTAATTTAGTTAAGAGCCTCTGATGGGGGACCTTTTCAAAGGCTTTTTGGAAGTCCAAATGTACTATGTCAACTGGATCACCCTTATCCTTCTGCTTATTGACACCCTCAAAGAACGTTTGTAGGTTGGTGAGGCATGATTTCCCTTTGACAAAACCATGTTGATTTCTCCCCAGCAAGTCATGTTCATCCATATGCTGAACAATACTTTTTTTATTCTTGTTTCTATCAGTTTTCCAGGAACAGAAGTTAGTCACCAGCTTGTAGTTTCCTGGGTCCCTTAAAAGAGAATATTCACAATTATCTTCTTTTGTTTTCAGCAATGTTGTGGAAAAGTGTGTTACTCACGCTTCTCGTGCTGAAAGAGCTTTACTTATTGATGAGGTTTGTTGCCAGAATGATGGTCCTCACAGTGCCTTATACACCATGATGAAGGACCAGTATGCCAACTATGTTGTTCAGAAGATGATTGATATGGCCGAACCTGCTCAACGGAAGATTATAATGCACAAGGTATGTTTTATGTTTAGTCTCTCAGCCAAATGCGCTTTTTCCCCTCTATTCACATTTCCTATAGATCTCTCTCTCTCTCTCTACATGCTTACGAACTTGAAAAACGTTTTTCTTTTGAGTTCATAACCATGGAAGGGAGCAGTTGTGGGATAGTAAATGTAAGTCCAACATCCTGTTTTTAACCTTTAATACAATTTCATAAAGCAGAATATAGTTGGAGCCTTGACTTTCTTTTCTACACGTTTAGGTTTTCTATTTAAAAGAGGTTTCCATTAAAATCTCACTTTTTGGTCCTCAGTTCGAGTTTTTATAAAATAAGACATACATTTTATTATAGTTAAAATAATACCATTATTTTGCATTTTCTTTAGTGGGCTTTTTTTTAACTTTATATGATGCTGTCACTGACTCCTAACCAGGTCACATTATTGAAAATGCTTGCAATCTAAAGAAGTGTGTTTCTTTCACACTTTGATATGCCATCCCCATCCCCACCCCCAGGGAGGGGGGAGGTTAAAGATTTAACCTTTGAAATAAAAGACTACTGGGAAAAAAAATAAAATTAAGAATAATATATTTTGGAAAATGTTAAGAGGCCTTTTAATCTGAAGAATTAGCTCATCTCTTTCTTCCTGCAGATTCGACCCCACATTACAACTTTGAGGAAATATACCTATGGTAAACACATACTAGCCAAGCTGGAAAAGTATTACCTGAAAAACAGTGCTGATCTGGGGCCAATTGGAGGACCACCTAATGGGATGCTGTAAACAAACGCTGCTATACAAACAGCAACTTGAATGAGAGAAGATTTTCTTGTGAATTATCAAACCACACAACTTAACTCAAAATGTTCTGATTTTTTTAAATCTATTTATTGACTCTGTTCATCCATTTGTAAAATTTTTATTCTTGTGTATATTTTTGGGGAGTAAATTATAAAATATCTCCAGCCCTGATCCGGAGACCTATCAGATTGGACTGCTGGCAAAGCACAGAATGCCTGTATATGATGTAATTGTATCAAAATAGCTGTCACATATTTTGTAAATTTTTACCTTGTAAAGTCACTGAAATAGTTTTTAAAGGGAAAAAAGTACAGTATTCTTTTAATACACTGGCTTGCAATCTGGTAGGTCTACCTAACATCATAGCACAACAGGTTTATAGAGTTGTATATAGAATTAGTCTTTATTTTTCCCTTTTGTGTGAAGTCTTTTATACCAGATTAAAATTTGATCAACTGCATAAATATTATTTAACATGTTGCAAAAAGTTAAGTTGTATTTTGGTGGTTCACAACCTGTTATCCAAATAGCAAACAGGGCACAGCAAATTAAAGGAGGGAATGATAAAAAATGGGAACTTTAAAGACTAGCTTCCAGCATCTGCTGTAGACATAATTTTTTTAAACATGGTGCCCCGCGATTTTCTCTAGCAATGTATAAAACTAACAGTGTATATACTTATATATTTAATTGTTGTACAAGGTAGAGGAATAAAATCATGGTGGTACTTCCATACAATAAAGTACATGGTCAGAAAAGAGGAGAGTCCTGCATTAACCGGTTTTGTAATGCAGGAAGTGGAGATTTGTATTTTTTTATTTTGCATATAGAATTGTAAGACAGGAGTTGAAAGTGTTGAGCATTTATTTTGCTTTCTCACAGTAGGTGCAAAAAGTAGGTATTGATGGAGGAGAAAAGGGGCCACTGAAAAGTAAACTTGATAGCTCAACATTTAAGCATGATTAAAATATTAAGATAACTTTTTTGCTTCCTATAAATATATGCATTGTATACGTGTAGTTAATAGGTGTAAGTTTACAGTTTGAAAAAAAATCTTGTTTCAATGTTTATTACAAGCCTTGCTAATTTAGTAGTGATGCTTATCTTGGTTGTACAGATGTACATTTGTAAACCTTCATGCTGTAAATGTAATTTGTTTTACCCCCTTTTATGGGACAAAATCTTGCATTTTAGTGTATATTCATACCCCCATCCCTTTTTTTGCCCTGGCATATGGTGTTGTATAATGTAAATTTATTTCAGCAAATCGAGAGTGATTTTTTTAAAATTCTATCTTTATATGGTTTCAGAAATATGAACCAGCTTTCTTTTTATCTATTGTGAGAGACATTGTTTTGTTTATAACATAGCTGTTGATTCTGTTAATATGGACATTTTGGGAAATTAATCAGTTAAAATTCAAGTCAGGATAATAAGCATAGTAAGAAAGAAATGGACTGAAATATTTGGTTATCACAGCAACCAACGCTTCTTCCATCTTAATAAACGTGGCATGATTTTTTTTTGTACAGAAGAGTACTGTATTTTTGAATAGTCTACTCCCAACAGAAAGCAAATATGTATGATACTGTCAATTTTTTCTCTGGACATATGACATTGTAACAGTAACAAAATGATGTACATTTACAAGCGGCCTTATGTACATTTCCCAATGATCTTTTTAAGGCAGAATTGTGACCATATGTGTATAATTAAAATCCTTTTTAATCCTTTGCCTATGGAAATATTTTGGAAAAAGCTTACTTTGTACATTCAGTTTCTGAAAGATAAAGAAAGTGCTTTGTATTTTGTTGACGTAAGTATTTTGTGTAAAACATTTGTTTTGATGGTATAACCGAAGGTTTTGATCTATATGTTAGAAGCAGTGTCTTGGGCATTCATCACATATAGGCTGTTATGGTCGGGCTTGGATGATGATAAAAGAACCAGGAATGGGTAGTCTAGTGTATGGGATTCTGATACTGTTCATATCAACATCGACAGATCTTCTCTTACCGCGTATTTTAGGTGCTAAATCTTTCTTCTCTGTTTTGTTTGCTTTAATTTCTTGAATGGCATGCTGGGAGTTTTAGCCTAATGTACCTTTTAGTTTATAACTCTAGCATTAATAATCCTAAGTACTCTCATAGGTTGCTGCTTATTGTTTGTAAATGCCAGTCTAATTTCCATATCAATTATTAGTTTGTAACTTCCTCTCCAAGAGAGGAAGGACCCTAATTATGTGAGGGGGGGTTTCAGGATTATGACTTCACTAACATGAATTTTCTTTAATAAAACCTCTTTCTGTCCTGTTTACAAAATGTACGTTACAATTCCTCAATTAGACCTACACTGAACTAGGTCCTTGGGGGGCAAGAGGGAGTATGCCTACATAGGTGTCGACGTTACTCAAGCATTCCCAGTCCCCTTCCTACCTGTTCTACCATGGTTGGATTTATATGTGAGTTTTAGGCTGTAACACACTGTGCTCTCTCCAACCATTGAGCTGAGATCTCCCAACTACTTATTAATAAAATAAATTGGTACAGAAGGGATGCAAGAACCTGAAGATAACTCTTTCTTTTTTCCTATAATACATAAGAAATATATGGGGTTTGGGTAGAACCACTAGCTTTTTTTCTTTCCTTGAGTGTCTCCTTTTGATATGAATTGTTAATGGACCAGTTTGTCTAGTCTGATTAGGTCGGCCTCCTGGCTCCTTGTGGTTCATATTGAATAATGTAATGTTCACTTGTATATGCTGTAAAAAAATGAAAATGTGTGAATAACACTGAGTGAAATACACCTCGTCTTGTGTTTTTCTGTAGGAAGCAATGTTCTTTATAGCCACAATTACATGATTTCTCACTTGCCAGTGACCTCATCTTTGACTACAAAAATATATTCATACCTCAAGTTCAGTGTTCAGGTGAAAGTCAGGTGTCTTTATTTCCTGTTTCTATTTACTAAGAAATCTAGAGAAATATTTTCCATTTGTCCCTCTCAGACATTCCTATCAGAAAAGATACCAACTGCTCTAATGAGTCCTGTGTGTATGTTTTGGATGCTGCTTGCACGGCAAGAATAGGTAAGTCATGAAAGCAAATACAAACCCCACAACTGAAGTCTGTCTTTTAGATCAGTGCTTCTCAAAGTGGTGGTCCGCGGACCGGTGCCAGTCTGCAGCGAGTTGCCAGGAAAGAAAGAAATATATTTTCAGAAGCATAACATTGATATGTCAGAGCGCCACAGTTCATACACTCCAACACTCCAGGTGATGTCACGTCATGCAAGGTGAGGAAAGAGAAAGAAACAGCCGGCCGCACATTTGTGTAGTGCTGTTGCATGCAGTTGCTGCCACCAGCTGAACCAGGCACCGGTCCTTGGCCCACTGGAAAAAAAATTGCCTGTCTGCCACATCAGATAGTTTGAGAAGCAGTTTTAGAGGACAAACTTAAGGCTTTTTGTGGACCATCAATTCTTTGCACAAATTTCATAAAATTTCGGATCTGAATTTCCCCCAAAAGGCAGAAAAGCTTGCGTGGACCAACTCTAAGTAGATCCTAGCACAAATACAATTTATGTTGTATGATTTAAATTACACTAATTATTGGAAGAAGGGTTCCTCTATGCATTTCAGCTGTTTGCTTCTGGGCTGAGAGAGCTTGAACATTAAAAAAAACAAACTGAAAAACCCTTGGCAGAGTTGTTTAAGTATCAGCAAGGATCTTCAAAATTAACACCTAGGATACCATTTTAGTAATTACATATCACTACAATTAATTTGATGTACTTTTGAAACAAAAGGACTTCCTTTTCCAACCCCAATTTCATATGTTCTCCATGTAGCTACAGTTCCCATTGTCTGTTTTGTATAAATATTTGGTGGATGTTTAGTTCTAGCTAAATATATTGTTAGTTGCAAAATCTTTGGGACTTAGCACTTTTTTAGATTATTCTGTAAAATGTTAACTGATTCAGCCTAATAATCTGAGTCCCCCTCTTTTTTCTAGACTGTAGTCCTTACTATATAATAATATCCTCCGAAGAACTATGGTGGAGTGAGACTAAAATGAGTATTCTTGTGCTCGTGTGGAAGCATTATTTGGGCTGAAGTTGTGTCTACTTTAGATTGTGTAATAGAGTTAGAGACCAGAAAAATGGGCTCGGTTCCCAACTTCTTATTTGCTTCCTTAAGGTGGAAGTGTTACTTTACCTGTCATACTGGGGCTCTTCGGGTGACTGCTGCTGTGAATTCTACTTCTGATGAACAGACTTCAGAAGACTGGTTTTGTTTTAGCTGGCAGCTAATGGTCGGGTGATGCCTATGTCCTCATGGTTGTCTACCTGAGCATGTAACTGAGGTAATACCTTCTGTTACTGAAACTGCAGTTTTGACTTACCAAAGCTTCTTCATTTTTAAAACTGACCCTCTTTTGAAGCTGTCATATCAGTGAGGGACATGTCCATAACAGCTGGTCAATCTGTCACAC
>NW_005842453.1:882873-895623 GCF_000455745.1 Alligator sinensis | reverse complement strand
GGGGGGTGGCTTAATCCCTCTTTCCATGGGAGTAGCCAAAAAGTTTGATGTGCGAGTCTACAAAGCTTGAACAATCACTTGCCTGATGCTGCCATAAACTCAGACTATTACTCTAGTGAAGATCTCACCTCTGCTGTACTCAGGAGAATGGTAGGGTAATCCAGACCATCCCATCTCGTCAGAAGGGGATAGAAAGGCATATTGCTGCTGTGGTCAGCAATATGTCACCTCCTTCAAACAGAAGGAGATACAAGATCTTTGATATGCATAACACTTCCTAACATTTCCTGTTCAGGCAGTAGGTTGAATTAAAAACCTTCCTAAGTGGAAGTACTGTTTGTTTTTCCTAGCCTTCCAGCCATTTTCTCAGACTGATTGAACTGTATTAATCTTGAACACTTGAGGTCTGTGTTCAGCAGAACAATCCCTGACAGGCTCACAAAGCGCTGTCCTGATTTCTACTCCCCACTGTCTCAGCCTCTAAATCTTAACGTATGATTTTATCCATAATAACTTTCTTGGGATACACAGTGGAGGAGAAGACCTTCCCCTGTCCTGAGTTAAAATTCCCTTGCTTTGAATGCGATGTAGGGCTAAAGATGGTGTATTGCTGCTGTCTGCACCAGCAGGAGGCAGAAGGCTGATTCCCTTAGCAGTAGATTTGTTTTCACTACAGCAGTCCCCCTTTCCTAGAGAGAGGTGATTGTTAGTCTTCTGAACCTGAGACAGCAGGGCACCTTGCAGACAGGGATTTTAGCATCTATGTACTCAGCCTTGGGATCAAGAGCAGCAGTGCATAAAAGATCCAAACAGCAACAGCTTTAAAGATGAAAGGATTAGGGAAAAGAACTAATTTTGTTCAGCAAAATAATCTACTTGTCTGGCCTCTGGATGTGCCTTTTCAGATTATCAGCTGTACCTGCCCAAATGCAACTATTGGGACAAGGACACAGAAACTTCCTCAGAGCTGGAGAGCTGTTGGTTACCTAAACATTGCCATAGGCTGCCCTGGGGCATGCAGGCTGCAGATCACAGTTCTGCCCCAGCTTCGGACCATGCTGTCCCTGCCATAAGATCCCAGCCTGGCTGCGGAGCAGCTCTGCACCCTACCAGCAGGGGTGGTGCTAGGGGAGAGCTTGGGGGGCGTTATAGCCACCCCAAAATTCTCCATAGCCCCCCGTAGCCACATCACCCAGCGCTGCCACCATTGAGCCTGCCCGCAGCTTCCCATCCCGCCCCCGGCAGGAAGAAGCTGCCAGTGCTGGGGCCGGTCTCCACAGAAACCCCAGCCCTGTGCTGTCCGAGCGTGGCAGCTGCTGGGCTCCCCATGGAATCACCCCAGCCGTGCGGGCAGAGGCTGCTGGGACGTGTCCATGAAGACTGCCTTTTAGCAGCCACATCCTCAGTGTTGGAACATACGAGCAATTCAGGACATTTTAGGTGGTCTCCCACAGGAATAAGGCAAGACTTAAGCCAATAGCATTATGGGTCAAGCCTCGCACTGAGGACAGAAGAATCCTGTGCACTGCTACAGGTTTGGCAGAAACTGGCTAAGCAGCAGCACTGCAGAAAAGGACCTGGGGGTTACCGTGGCCAGTAAGCTTGATATGAGTCAGCAGTGTGCCCTGGGTGCCAAGAAAGCTAACGTACTGGGCTGCACTAGTTGGAGCATTGCCAGTAGATTGAGGTAAGTCATTATTCCCCTCTCTTCAGCACTGGTGAGGCCACATCTGGAGTACTGTATTCACTTTTTGGCTCCCCACTATAGAAAAGTTGTGGACAAGTTGAAGAGAGTCCAGGGGAAGGCAACAAAAATGGTTAGGGGGATGGGGGACATGATATATGAGGAGAGGCTGAGGGAGCCAGGATTGTTTAGAGAAGACAGAGGGGATTTGAAAGCAGCCTTCAACCACCTGCAGGGGGCTTGAAAAGAGGATGGAGCTGGACTGTTCTCAATGCTGACAGAGCAAGGAGCAATGGTCTCAAATTGCAGCACGGGAGGTTTAAGTTGGATATTAGGAAACACTTTCTCTCTAGGAGGGTGATGAAGCTCTGGAATGGGTTACCCAGAGAGGTGGTGGACTCTCCAGCCTTGGACATTTTTAAAGCCTGACCCGACAAAGCTTTGGCTGGGATGATCTAGTTGGGGATGGACCTGCTTTGAGCAGAGGGTTGGACTAGATGACCTCGCGAGGTCCTTTCCAACCCTAACTTTCTATGATTCCAACAGAAAAGCCATCTCGGCAGGTGTCTACATTATGTGCTTGTGCATACCTGGAAATGAAGCAACGTTACTGCTGTAGAGCAGTGCTGGCCATGTGCCACACACTGCTCTTTGCTGCTGTCTTGGGGGTGCTTACTGGCAAATGCTCCGTGCTCTAAGGTTGACCCATTTTCAGGATATGATGCATAGAGCTGGCCATGCCTCAGCATAGCACCCCTGGGTTTGGCATGGAGCCTATATGGACAAGCAGCTAAATTGTATTCATAGGAGGTGGAAGCCTGGGGCTAATGGGGCTCAGCCCCACCAAACGCAGGGCAGCAGGTAAGGCTGCAAGGCAGCCTGGCCGCAGGCTCTGGACAGCTGCAGCAGGAGTGGGGAAGGGCGTGCACACAGCCAGGGTCACAGCCGGGTGTGTGGATCACTAGCAGCGCAGCAGGCAAGTACCAGTCTACTCTGAAGGGGAATGGCTGTGGCGGGTGCAGGTCAAGGCTCTCGTAGTAAGGGAGGGAGTGGGGCAGGGACGGTGGGTGGTGGAACAATCAGAGCCCGGGTAGCTCATCCAGGGGCACAGGGGGGCTCCTGCTGCTACGCGCACCCTGGCAGAGGCCCAGGGGGCACGTGCCCCCTGATCTGTGTGCGAGGCAGAGACGGCTCCTGCTGCACCTTGCACACTGCTTGCAGCTGCCTCAGAGCAGTGCGACACCATGTGCCTGCTGTCACTGGGCTGTGCCATGCCTCCTGCCAGCCCCTTGGCAGGACATATATGGCATCACGAAGCTGTCAAGGGGGCAGGGCACAAAGCTCAGCACTCAGTGGCAGCCGCCTCCGCCCCATGCACAGATCAGGGGCGCGTGCCCCACAGGCCTCTGCTGGGGTGCACGCAGCGGCAGGAATCCCCTGCACCCCTGGACAAGCTGTCCTGGCTCCGATTGTCCCATCACCCGGCCTGGCCGGAGCCCCATTCACCCCAGCCCCTGCCCCACTCTCTCCCTCACCACTGGGGCCTTGATCTGCTCCCCCCCCCATGGCCCTTTCCCCCACAAACTTGCCTGCCGGGGGGCATGCACTTACCCCTATTTTTTCTCCCTCTGCCTATGATTGTATTGGTTCCTGTTGCGTGGCAGAAAGCATAGGTCTCCATGTGTGGGTTAAAGCCCATTCCACCAGGATTAGTGCTGTCTGTGGCTTCTCTAATAGTCCATATAGCAAAAAAATTTGCAGGGCATCTATGGGGTCAGTGCACACTTTCACCCCCCATCCCAGCCTCAAGGTCTGACATTGTCCTTCGTCAGAGCTCTTCTGCAGTCCTCCTTACCTAGGACTCTCTGTCAATGACCTCCTTTGCTGTCACCACGGCCAGGGACCAGAGACTGGAGTCGGAGCAGACAAATGCTGGCAGTTCGAGCTGTCGTGTTGCAGACTCATCTTACCCGCATGTGTGGGCAGGTCGCTCTTGGAGAAGTGCCTATGGCCAGCTGGAATGCTGCTGTTTCTACACAGTGATATGACTACTGCAACCTGTACCACCTGCGTGTCTTTTATTCAGGGCATGGACACGCATAACGCCTAGACTGGTTTTAGTGCAGTTTATCCTGAAGTGGACAAATGTTAGCTCTGTTTAAAGCTTCCTGAAGCAGTTCAAAAATATTCCTGAAAAATCTACTATTCTTGAACTAGTTCACTGTGAACTGGGTCGATGTTACATGTGGACACCGTGCACTGTGTAACACAGGTATGATCTATCCTCCGGGCATCCCACACTGCTTCACTCCTCCACCCTCCACTTAACAGCTGTAACTCTGGTACGCAGCCAGAACTCTACTGCCTTTTTTCTCCCGCCCCCAACTTTTGTTGGCGCTTTTTATCAACGATCCCATTTGTGCTACTTGGTCAACACAAGCTATCTGCCTAACAACCAGCTGTGTCCTCACTTTCTACTCAATGGTAACCCCTTATCATGCCCCCTTAGACTCTGGGAACCCAAAAACGTGGGTCTAAGCACTCTCCGCTCCTGGGCATCCCAGGTCAGGCAAGCACACTTCAGAGTTCAACTGCAGGCTCCCGAAATGTACTGAGTTTGTGTCTAGGAGAGAAGGGAAAGCAGAAAACTCCTTCAGACACAAATTACCCACCCCCTGGGACCTCTGCAGCAAGCACTGCCCCCCACCTTGCCCATTGCAAGACATGCTGGACTGGGTGCTCACTCCCACCGCCTGGTGTTGGAGCCACAGCACTTGAGTACTGAAAAGGTGACTGTGTGTGTGGACACCTCCAACCCGTGACACTTGTGAACAGGTTCCCAACCAGTGAGATTTGGGAGTAGCTCAGTTGGTACCGGTGTCCCCACCCTCGGTTAGTCACTCCTAGGTGTAGCTGCTGCCATCAGATTATATCAAGAAAAGCAAATAAAACGGGACATGCTGCCAACACATTACATCACTCATGCAGTGGAAAATAACTGTTAAACTAGTGCTGTGAGTTAATCAATCTTTGGAGATGTGAATAGATGGAAAGTGACCAGTCTGGTTAAGGGCAGCGATTACTTCTGGTTAAAGATCAGCTCTTGTAAGGGCATGGCTGCCAGGGTGCCCTGCAATTCAGTGCACCTCTGAGTGGGCAAGATGGGATCAGTGCATCATCTCTGCAGTCACGTGAGCTAGGGGTTCCCAAAACGCAGGCCCTCTGCTCTAAAAAAAGCCCGCTCTTAGAGCAGACAGATTTAAAGGACTTGTCTGTGCACATATGCGGAACAAGCAGCAGTTCTTATCCTGCCCCAAACGGTCTCAGTCACTCAACACTTCCCCCATCTAAAGCAAGGCCAGCATGGAGGGAAGGGCTGAACTCTCTAGATGGGTGGGAGCCTCATGCACGTGCGACTGATTCAACATCGCAATCTCAGTTTGAATCCAATCCTGAGAAAGAAAACAGGTACGGTGTCATAGCCTGTTCCTTTTTTTGTGGAGAGGTGAGAATCATTACAGCAGACTGGATGTGACCCATCTTGGTCTATGCAATCTGAGCGTGGGAACTTCACGAGACTCGGCATCTAGTTGCAAAGAGAAAACAAATTACAGGTGAAAATGCTGGTGGGGAAGGACAAGAGGATTGGGAGGGACAGAGAGTTCTGGGAAGAGCATGGAAAGGGGCTTGGTGGGGAGGGAAAGTGGGGTTTGGGACACTGGGAGGTATGGGAGGACACTTCGAGGCATGATCAAGAGGTGGAAAGCAGAGGGAGGGAGGAAAGGAAGGTGAGGACACTTGTCATCCTTCTGCTGATGTGTGCCACGATCCGGGAAGCCCAGGAGGACCCGAACCCCTTTCCCTGTCCCATCCCATGAGAGCCAGGAGCAGGGAATTCCTTGCGCCTTTGAGTGTGTCTGAGCTGTTCTTCCTGCTCTTCCAGATGAGCTGGCCCTTGTCCTGTCCCAGGAGCTGAAGTATGGGGGAATCCCTGCCCTTCTTGGAGTACCTTAGCCTCCCTCTCTGCTTCCCCATATAAGATGGATTGCAAGACCCTGCCTTTCTAGGGGGGGCGCTGAACCATCCTTCAGCTGAACCAGAATCCAGGTAGGTTCTCCCTGTCCCAGCACATGTGCTGGGAGCTGTGGGCTCCCTTCGTTTGAGGGTATCAGCACTCCTCTTCCCAATCTCCATGCAAGCTGACAGCTAGGTGAGCCCGGCCCCTCCGAGGACGGAGCTGAGAACAGGCAGGCTGGAAGCATGCACAGAGCACAGGGCCCCGAGTCTGGACTGGGAGCTACGAGTGGGCATGCTTGGGGCACATCACCATTTCTTGTGGGGGGGAGGATGGAAACACCCACTGGGACAAAAGGAGCAAGTCATGTCAGGTCCTCTTTCTGGCCACGTTCATCAGCCCCAGGTGTTCGTGTTCAGATGAGAACATCAATCACATTGTAACACACGGACCCCAGACCTCTCCAGAACCCGTCTCTGGGTAAGGGCCCACGAGTCTGCACGACAGAGTTTGGCCGACAAAGCTATGTTGGCTGGGGGTGGGGTTGGCAGTGAGGGTGAGCACATAAAGTGGAGGTGGGGGTGGAGGTCCTCTTCTAGCTGATGTCAGCAGCACCCCCGACCCCAGCCTCGGTTGGACTTACCATAAAGATCAAAGATGGCTTATATCACCTTGGCTTCTGTCTCGGAAGCGTAAGCCAGGTCAGCTGGAAAACCCCTCCAGCTGATGCACAGATCTCTGCTTTTGGGCTCTGCTGGGACAATTAGGATGGTAGAGGCCCTCTCCCTTTGATGGAGGCAGGCAGATACATTCCCCCCTTCACAATTCCTGCAATTTTCCCTTTTCATCCTACTAAGCCGTCATACCTCACAAGGCACAAGCACATAAATAGTGGCTGCTTTGGGTCTGGCACCCTCTGCTGCTGCATGCTTGTATGAATAGGCCGCAGCTTATGCAAGATCCCTTCCTCCATGAACAGACAGCCTGAGCTGTACACTACAATAGTCCCTGCGCCTCTGCTACCTTCTGCACCTGGCCCTCTGCCTGCCCCGCTCCCTCTGCTCTTCTCCAGCTCTGCTCATCCTCTACCAGCACACAGGGCAGCACATACCTGCATTTTGAAAAGAACATTATTGTTGAGATGGCTTCAGGCACCCTCAGATCCTGATGTCCGTGGGGTACAGGAAGAGGGCTTGTCTTGGGGACAGAGACTCCTGAGACACTGGCACGTGTACCAAAGAGCAGGAAAAAGGTCTCAAACCCTAGATAATGGCAAGACCTCCAGGATCCTGGCTCCTATAATGCCTGGCAGAGAGTGTGATTCAGACAGTTCCTGAGCACAAAGCTGGAGCCTGTTTGTTGAGCTCAGCTGCTTGTTGAAGACCAGACTCAATACCACTGTCCTAAGAGGTCACGGTGTAGGTGGGGTATGTGGGCACTACCTGGGGTAAGTGTGGAGTGGCCTTCAATGCCCAGAGATGTGGTTTTAGTCCCCAAGTCTGAACAAAAAACAACAGTAAAACTAGATTTCCTTAAAAAGGCTGTTGTGTGTGTTTGCTGGGGCTGGGGGGTCAGTAGCTCAGGAGCCCCTGGTTCCTGATGAGGCATCCTGGCCTTGGGAGCACTTAAGGCTTCCCTACATTTCAGAAGGGCGCAGAGGTGGTGGGTGATCACCGAGTCCAGCAAAAAGTGGTGTTTTGGTTAAATACATTTAAGGATTTCCATGAAAAACGAACTCCTATACTCCTACCACTTGCCTGATTTCACGGCCTTCCAGGCAGACCGCAAAACCCAAGCATCTGCACACCCAGGAAGTACAGTGGGAAGGCATCTGCCCACGCACCCTTTAACTCTGTCCTTGGTGAGCAAAGCCCCTATGTGCCTGTGACTCACTTGCTCAGCCTCGCCGGAGCTGCTTGTACCTGCCTGAACAGCAAAACTCAGCCTTGCCCCAGGGAAAATCAAGCCTCTAAATATTATGAGCCATTCACTTTCAAAACACACGATGCCACTGAACCTACCTTTCACTTATTCAGCATTAAACCACAGGCCACATTCACTCTCAGCATAACCCCTGGCAGTCGCCAAGGAAGGTTGTCTGTGCCTTGCTACCAACCCACCTACCTGACACCGTGCTGAAAGGAGACTGGTTGGATCTCTCCAGAGACACACGTAGCTCTTCCCTTTGATGGAAGCGGGCAAAGGTGATCCCTTCAGAAGTGTGTGGCCCTTCCAGATTGTCCCCTTTCACAATCACGGCACTGCCAGGCTAGTCCACCTAATCCCCACACCATCCCATACAGCTGCACCCAACCCAGCAATTGCTGATAACAGCCATTGCCTATTGCCAGCCCCAGGATGGGGCAGAGACAGGACTGCCTGAGTGTATGCCTTCTCTCTTATTCCTTGATTTTCAGAGGTTTTGCTGAAATCTTCTTCTTGCAAGGGAACAGGACACCACTGAGCAACCTGAACTCTGGGTGAAAGCTTTTGGATCAGCAAGTTTGGGGAAATTCATTAACCAGGTGACTATACTGCAACCCCTATGGTTGTTTTTTGAAAAGTCACATACTTGCCGCTGGGAGAAAAATCAAATGTCATACTAGATGGAGTGTAGGTTGCAGCCGTGTTGGTCTAAGGACATAGGCAGACAAGGTTCTTTAGGTAGATGTGATATCTTTAATATCAGATTCACCCAAAAGAAAGATATCAGATTCACCCAAAGAACCTTGTCATACTAGGTGGTAAAGCCCTAGATTGGCATCCATCCCTGCTAAAGCGTACTACAAGGTAAGCCACGGGCAGACTCCTACACCTACTGAAATGAATGGGAGCTTTGCCACTGATTTCAAGAGAGGCAGAGCAAGCTAAGCATGGCTTTACAAAGCATCGTTCTCTTGCTTAGCAGTGATGATTGCTGCCTTGGTTTAAATGATGATGTTAGCAGCTGAAAAGATGCATTTGATCCAGTATCTCTACAGTATTCATTTAAAGGATGTCACCAACCCCAAATCCACTCAATTTTGAACTCAGTTTCAGAGACGGCACCTGCCAGGTCACCCGGGACAATTTTATAGTTGTGTCACCTTATTTTCTAAAATGCTTTTCTTTTCCCTTGTCTCTGTGTGAACGGCCCACATGAACAGCACGAAAATTGATTGTACAGAAGAAACAGCAAACTGGTGATACTGAAAGCAGTATAATAATAATGGAGAAAGCCACAGTTAGATAAAAACAGAGGAACAAAGTACCCCACATTCAGCTTGCGTTGGTCTGAATTTAACCCTTACCCCTTTGTTCCCTTCCCTCTCTAAACCAAATCAGACAATGTTGTGTCTACCACACTCCACTAATGATAACGACTTACATGGCACCTTTCAACCCTCAAAAGCATTATATGCGGTAGGCCTGATCAAAGTCCCCACAAAGCCAGCGTGGATCACATGCCTGACTTCAACAGAGGCCAGATCTAAACAGACATATGGGAATCATTTTATCCACCACTGCAGAGCAGCCACTGTTCAGCAGCACACAGCCACACCGTCTTCAGCTAGCTCTACCACACACCGACCTTTCGGTAAAGCCAATTTGATTCCTTAAGCTGGAATTTGGCCACAGCCAGGTTCAGCCCTCCCCTCACACTTGCAAGAACTGCCCCGGTTTTAGCAGAAGCAGGTACTACGGTGGAGCAGTCACAAGAGCACAGTTAAGGTTTCACAGGTAATTATGCAAGTTAGCAAGGAGCCAGGCCGCCAAAGCTCAGCTCTCCAACTGCTGGGAGAGATGCAACTGCGTTTTCAGCTTCCTTCCACTGCAGACCTCCCCGAGGGGCTCCCAGTGACTCCAATCTCATCCTGCCTTTGGTGCCTGTTTATCATTTATTCCTGGTAACGATGATTACTCCAATCATTTGGGAAGGCTGAAGCCATGCACATTCTTTCTTCCCAGTTCTCCTCCATGATGGATCTTACCACAATTTTCGTGCTTCATTTGGCATTTAGAAGCGACTTCCACATTTCCGTAGATATCACTGCATGTCTCAATGCGGTGCGCAATGATTTTACTTCTATTTTCCCTCCAGGCGATGCAGTTATATTCCAGCTCTCACTGTCATCGCTGATTCACCTCCCAGGTCCCCACCCGTCCTGTCTCAGGAAAGGGTTTCTACCTGTAAGTTTATTAGCCCCTCCTTTCTCCCCTCTGTATTAATACCTGCATCCTGTCACAAGGGCTAGCACTTCAGTAAGGGCATCTGAATGACACAAGTCAGTCCCGCAGACCCTGACCTGCGCAGCAGTGATGATACGGTTACAGCCTAGGGAGAGAAAAGCAGTTTCTCCGACAGTCGATAAAGAAAGAAAACAGCACGACACTAAGTTTCGTGCTCTAGGTTCAGTGCCCCACTGATTCTCTCCAGGGGTCCAAGAAGCTGCTGCTTTCACAAGGGGGAAGCACCTGTCAGTCACCAGACAGGGAGAAACACGGCTTACTTTGGCCTGAATCTTGCAAGCTGCCAACTACCTTCGACCCCCGTTGAAGTCAGTGGCACTCAGTAACTTACAGGTTCCACTGACAATCACATGGGTGCTGTCCTGAACATGACTACATCTTCCAACCATGCCCTGTTTGCCATAGACTAATCCTGGAATCAAGACGGGTGATTTGGGAATGGGCGGTAGGTCTTGGGGTCTCCATAGCATGAAAAGACTTGAGGGGCACTAATATGATGTCCACAAGGAGAGGAAAACAACACTGCAGGATCAGGGCCAGCAGAGAAAACAAAGCTTTATGTTTAAATTAAGCTTTATGCATGTGGACAGCCTCCTGAAATAAAGAGGACTGTGCATCAGATGTAGTCGTGGCCGAGTGGTTAAGGCGATGGACTAGAAATCCATTGGGGTCTCCCCGCGCAGGTTCGAATCCTGCTGACTACGCTTCTGCTTTTCAAGATTATCAAAGAAGCCATTCTTAATAGGCTGGCTGATGGCAACATCCTGAGGGTTTGTTGTGGGTAGGCCTTGCTTGGCCAGTCTTATTTCCTTCTACGACCAGGTGACCTAACACCTGGACAAAAGAGAACAGATTGATGTCATATATCTTGACTTTAAAAAAGCCTTTGAGCTGGTATCCCATGATCACCTCTTAGTAAAACTGGCTAACTGTGGCCTTGGGTCCACCACGATCTGCTGGCTGGGGAATTGGCTCCGTGGTTGGACCCAGAGGGTGATGGTTGACAGAAGTCAATCGTATTGGTGCCCTGTGACCAGTGGGGGCTCTGTCCTTGGACCTATACTATTTAACATCTTCATTAATGATGTGGACATTGGTATCAGAAGCGGACTGGCCAAGTTTGCGGATGATGCCAAACTCTGGGGTAAAGCATCCGCACCTGAGGACAGGAGGGTGATCCAGACTGACCTTGACACGCTCATGAAATGTGCGGACAAGAACCTGATGGTGTTTAACACCGAAAAATGCAAGGTTTTCCACCTCGGGAAGAAAAACCTGCAGCATCCTTATAGGCTTGGCAGTGCTACACTGGCTAGCACTATGGACAAAAGGGACTTGGGGGTCATGATTGACCACAAGATGAACATGAGCCTGCAATATGATACTGCTGCTAGTAAAGCAAGCAAAACGCTGGTTTGCATCCATAGATGCTTCTCAAGCAAATCCTGGGACGTCATTCTCTCATTGTACTTGGCCTTAGTGATGCCACAGCTGGAGTACTGCATTCAGTTTTGGGCTCCACAATTCAAAAAGGATGTGGAGAAGCTTGAGAGAGTGCAGAGAAGAGCCATGCACATGATCAGAGGTCAGGAAAACAGACCTTATGATGAGAGGCTGAGAGCCATGGGACTCTTTAGGCTGGAAAAGCACAGGTTCAGGGGTGATCTGGTGGCCACCTATAAGTTTATCAGGGGTGCTCACCAGGATCTGGGGGAACGTTTGTTCACCAGAGCGCCCCAAGGGATGACAAGATGGAATGGTCACAAACTCCTCCATGACCGTTTCAGGCTCGACATAAGGAAGAACTTCTTTACAGTCCGAGCCCCCAAGGTGTGGAAAAGACTGCCACCAGAGGTGGTTCAAGCGCCCACTCTGAATGCCTGCAAGAGATATTTGGATGTTTATCTTGCTGGGATCCTATGACCCCAGCTGACTTCCTGCCCCTGGGGCAGGGGGCTGGACTCAATGATCTTCCAAGGTCCCTTCCAGCCCTAATGTCTATGAATCTATGACTCATATGAACATGCACATTCACAGGACTGAGATCCATGCTATTGCTATTTCATCACTGAAGTCCTGGTCAGTCTTTTATTTAGGAATCTTATTTCCCAAGGATACAATTAAGTCATAAATTTCAGGCTGAAATTTACCTTATGACTTTTCTACCAAGGGACAATTATTTTTGTCTCTTCATACATTTCATGCTGTATACATAATACACACACAACCAACCCAAGGCATTTGTGGATGCTTGAAAACGACTATCCAAAAGCATAAATGTAATGGGTTTCTGAGTCCTTGGATTTGTTTTTCTCTTTTTCCTTTAAAAAAATGGAACTGTGTCTCTGCTTATTGAGTTATAAACTGATGTCACCATAGCAATGAGAACCATAGACATAGAATAATAGGAAAGTAGGGCTGGAAAGGAGTTCACAAAGTGAAGGTCGCTGCTCAAGGCAAGACTATCCCTGACTGCCAAGTGTCTGTCTAATCTGCCCTTGAAAATTTCCTGGGGTGGAGATTTTACAACTTGTCTAGATAGATTGCTCCAGCACTTGACCACTCTCATAGTCAGAAAGTTCCTCCTCATCTCTAACCTAAATTTCCTCTGCTGCAGCTTGAGGCCATTGCTCCTATTCCTGTCCTCTACGGCCACAGAGAAAAGCCCATCTCCATCTTCCCTATAATTGCCCTTCAAATATTTCAAGACTATTATCAAATCCCCGCTCAGTCTTCTCTTCCCCAGACTGTTTCCAAGACCTGGTGAAAAGCAAGTTAAAGACTTTCAATTGTATATGCATGGATGGCGTGTGGTAGGGCT
>NW_005842453.1:871063-882863 GCF_000455745.1 Alligator sinensis | reverse complement strand
AAGAGTGTTTGCTATGTTTGGAGGGATTAACATGGAGGGGCTGCAGGGGATCAGGGCAGTTGAAGAAGATATTGATGGATACTTTCATTCTCTGCAGGACAAGATGCCTGGCGGAGAAGCTGCAAGGGAATGCCCTGAAGCAGATGCTGGTGAGTGAAGGATGGTCATCTCAGGGGCCAGACCTCCCGCCGCAAAGACAGCTCCCCAGGTGCAGTCAGTGGCCGCAGTAGGCATCATGTCACCTATGTCAGAGAAGTCAACCCATGGCTCCGGAGTTGGTGCCATCGTGTGGGTTTTGGCTTCCTGGACCATGATCTGCACTCCATGCAAGGGACCTCATCATCATCCATGCAATGGGCTTCATCTCTCCCCAAAAGGTAAGAGTCTCTTTTCTTACAGGTTGGCTGACTTCCTACATTGGGCTTTAAACTAAGTACGATGGGGGATGGGGAGGCAGGAGATGGAGAGAGTCTAGAATCTACAGACTGTGAGATATGCAGCAGTACACCCCAGGTTAGTACCAAGGGGCCCTTTGGACATCAGAACAAGAGGGCACTAAAGACACCATTTGGAGAGCTCAAGTGCCTCTATATTAATGCTAGGAGCATGGGCAACAAGCAGGAAGAGCTTGCACTTCTGCTTGCAGGTAATAACTTCAATTTAGTGGGGCTAACGGAAACCTGGTGGGACCTTACCCATGACTCGGCGGTACACATTGAGGGCTACAGGTTGTACAGAAGGGACAGAGTAGGGAGGAAAGGGGGCAGGGTGGCTCTCTATGTAAAGGAGCATTATACATCTACCCTAATCAAAATGGGATCAGAGGAGGAGAAAGTTGAGGCATTGTGGGTTAGGATACATGGAGGTTGTGTGGAAAGGGACTTGGTGGTGGGGGTCTGCTATGGACCACCACACCAAGAGGAAAAGCTAGACTTGGAGTTCTTGAGACAACTCTTGGAGGCTGTACGGTCTAGGGACCTGGTTGTCATGGGGGACCTAAACTACCCTGACATCTGCTGGGAGGAGCAGTCAGCCAAATCCAACCATTCATGTAGGTTCTTAACCTACGTGCAGGACCATCACCTAACACAGGAGGTATATGGTCCCACTATGGGGAATGCCTTACTAGACTTGGTGTTAGCTATGGGGGAGGACCTGGTAGGGGAGCTGCAGATTCGTGGTCACCTTGGGGACAGTGACCACCAATCAGTCGAATTCACCATACAGTGTAGGGTGGCTAAGATAACTAGTAAGGTGGAAGTGCTTGACCTTAGGATGACTAACATCAGAGTGCTTAGGATTTTAAGTCAATGACGCACTGCAGGATAGGAGTATTGGCAAGATGAGAGTCCAGGAAGGGTGGTCATTTCTAAAGGAAGTGATTCTTCGGACACAGAGGGAGACTATCCCAGTATGAAGGAAAAGGGGAAAAGGAGCCAAAAAGCTTCCTTGGCTAAACAGGGAAATCCAAGGGAGCCTCAGGACAAAAAAAGAGGCATATAGGCGGTGGAAGCAGGGGGAAGCTACCAAGGAGGAGTATACCTACTTGGCCCACACTTGCAGGAAGGCAGTTAGAAAGGCCAAAGCAACTACAGAGCTGAGGCTAGCAACAGGAATTAAAGACAACAAAAAGTCTTTTTTAGGTATGTTGGAAGTAAAAGGAAGTCGCAGGGCAGCATAGGACCCCTACTGAACAAGGAGGAGCAATTAGTGACAGAGAGGGGGAACAAGGCTGAGCTATTCAATGAGTTTTTTGCCTCAGTGTACCTGAACAGGGCTCAAGATAATTCTCCTAACAGGTTCTTAGATGGGCATGAGGGGGACACCGGCCCACTAACTGTTGATGCTGACTTGGTGCAGAGTCACTTGGATGGACTGGATGTGTTCAAGTCAGCAGACCCGGATAAGCTGCACCTGAGGGTACTGAAGGAATTGGCCGGCGTCATAGCAGAACCACTGGCATGACTGTTTGAGTGCTTGTGGTGCTCGGGTCAGGTCCCAGAGGACTGGAAAAGGGCCAATGTGGTCCCTATTTTCAAGAAGGGGAGGAAGGAGAATCCGAGTAATTATAGGTCAGTCAGTCTCACCTCCATCCTTGGAACGGTCTTTGAAAAGATTATGAAGGGTCGTATTAATGGGAGTCCAGCAGGAAAAATAATGCCGGAGGGCAACCAGCATGGATTCATAGCAGGTAGATCATGCCTGACTAATCTAGTTTCTTTTTATGACCAGGTCACAAAATGCTTAGATGCAGGAGTAGAGGTGGATGTCGTTTTCTTGGATTTTAGGATGAGATATGGTATCTCATCCCATTCTCATAAATAAATTAAGAGGCTGTGACATAGATATTCACATGGGCCGGTGGGTGGCAAATTGGCTTAGCAGTCGCACCCAGAGAGTGGTAGTAGATGAGTCAGTATCGACCTGGAAGGATGTGGGTAGTGGGGTCCTGCAGGGCTCAGTCCTTGGACCTGTACTCTTTAATATCTTCATCAGTGGCTTGGATGTGGGTGTGAAGTGTCCTCTGTCCAAGTTTGTGGATGATACTAAATTGTGGGGTGAAGTGCACACTCCGGAGGGTAGGGAACGATTGCTGGCAGAGCTGGGCAGGTTAGAAAAGTGGGCAGAACACAACAGGATGCAGTACAACAAGGACAAGTGCAGAGTGCTGCTCCTAGGGAGTAAAAACATCCAGCACACCTACTGGCTGGGGAATGACCCTCTTGGCAGCACAGAAGTGGAAAGGGATCTCGGAGACATAGTGGACTCCAAGATGAACATAAGTCATCAGTGTGACAAAATCATCAGCAAAGCTAACTGCACTTTATCATGCATCACCAGATGCATGACAAATAGATCCAAGGAGGTGATATTTCCCCTCTATGTGGCATTTTTCAGACCACGGTTGGAGTACTGCATCCAGTTTTGGGCACTGTACTTCAAGAACGATGTTGATCAACTCAAGAGGGTCCAAAGAAGGGCCACTCGTATGGTTAGGGGCTTACAGGACAAGCCCTACCTATGAGGAGAAACTGAGGGACCTGGACCTCTTCAGCCTCTGCAAGAGAAGGCTGAGAGGTGATCTTGTGGCCACCTACAAATTCATTATGGGGGGCACAGCAAGGGATCAGAGATGCTCTGTTGACCAGGGCACCTCTTGGGGTAACAAGGAACAATGGTCACAAACTGACAGAGAGCAGATTTAGGCTAGATATCAAGAAAAACTTCTTCATGGTGAGGATGGCCAAAATTTGGAATGGGCTTCCAAGGGAGGTGGTGCTCTCCCCTGCCTTGGGAGTCTTTAAGACAAGGCTGGAAAGGCATCTGGCCGGGGTCATCTGACCCCAGCACTCTTTACTGCTTAGGCAGGGGGTCGGACTCAATCTGTTGAGGTCCCTTCGGACCATAGCATCTGTGAATCTATGAATTACTGTGTTGCATAAGTGGTGCACTGGCAGTTCATAAGGGGTCTTGCTACAGCTCCAGAGAAGGTGTTCAAGCCTCATTTTAGACTCAGGTCAGGGGCAACCCCCCAGCCAGCTGTAAATGGGAACCTGCATATTCAGGTTGCAGTCAGGAGCAGCTGAAATAATGCTAGCACAGCACAGGAACTACTATGCCTTTACCAGGCCAGCTCCATGGCCCTTCCAGGCCCAGGAAGGCCTTTGACTTTGTACAGCAAGGCCCCAGTCAGCTATCAGTTTCTGTCAGGCTATGGATCCCAAGAGTGATGCAGGAGTCTCTCTGTACGGGTCCAGTTATAGGACTGCGGCTATGGAGTGGTTCACATTCAGGAATCTCCAAGTGCTTAACAAGGGAGCAAACACCATTGCCTCCCCAGGAGAACTCATACAGTTTGCTCAGCTAGGAACTAGTCCCAGAAACCCCAGGCCCTGCAATCTACCCACTAATGACAGGGGCCTGCCCCGTGTACTACAGGTGGTTACTGGACAGGTGCAGGAAAGGGCCTGGAGAGGCCAGGCACTACAGAACTGTTATTCCACTCTCTGGAGACCACTGGGGACTACCATGCTCTGGGAGCACCCTTCAACCCTGAGGGATCTGCTCCATCAAGAAGACCCAGCATCCATAGCCCAGCCCCAGAGGGTTCTGGGCATCATCTGTGCAGTAGTAAATCCTCCTCGCTGCAGAGGTCTGAATTCATTTGCCCCCAAGCAAATCCTAGTCTGTAACCTAATTGATGTGAAAGGGCTAGAACTGCAAAGGCTGGGTGATGATGTAGAGTGAGCAAATCACTACTACTCCAAAAGAGTTGTCCTGATCTGCTTGGTCAATGATCTGTGAGGCCAGACAGGAATGCAAATGGCATTGGAGAAAGTGCTTCGACATGACCCCTTGGGTAAAGGCCACCCAGCTTTAATATCAGTGCTATCGGGGAGCCAGAGTACAGGTCCACTGACAGGGAGAGCAATGTTCACTGCTAGGACAAGACATCTCTGCTGAGACTCAACCTTCCCTCACAGACAATATGCACAGAGCCTCCTCCAAGGCCAATTGAAGTTAATGGAAAGACACCTCCTGACTTCAGCGCACTCTGGATCAAGCAGCGAGACCTATGCAGAATTCGTGCACACACAAAGCTCCAGTGAAGTGGCAGTCAGCTTACAAAAGCTTACATGTCTTTCTGAATGAGTCTATAAGGTCCTACTCTGCCCTACCTTCTACTAGGGAGGGAAAGGGAGATAAAGCTCGGTAGCAGTACAGTTACCAGCTGGCCTTCTGGCAAAGAAATATTACAGGGCTAGGGAGTTTGGTTAAAGGCATGGGACCTGCGTTCACCTTGAAGTTGCCTGATGAAGTAAATGCCTGGCCACAGAACGAACTTTATCATCTTTCTCAGGCAGCTGAATTGATTCTGGGTTTGAACTCTGGGACTAAGGAGCTTAGCTAAGCTATAGATAATGCTTCAGATGGCTGTGTTTAAATGGAGAAGGTATTTCTAATTTTTTTTTCCAAGACATCTCTGATTTTATCAAGTTTTCCTCCTTTCCATCAGAGCATTATATGGGGAAAGGAGATAGTATTCCTCCCTGGAGCAACAGACCCATTCAAGGCCAGAAAAAGCCTCACTGGTTCTTGCTCCCGGGAAGCAAAAGAAAAGGAGGAGGCTGATGGAATTGCTTAGAGAAGTCGTGACTCATGCAGAGTCAGCTGGACAAAACAAGCCGAGTCAGAGATCTCCATGAATCCACAATGGGCGGGTTCAGGTGATCTTATTGTAAATCATGGCTTGCTTTTGTAGAGGTCAGGACTAGTTATTTCCACATCACTGCAAAGGACACCCTTGATAAACTGTGCAACAGCTACCAGGTCACTGCAAAATGCACACAGAGTGAGCAATTGGCTTGGTAGGCCTTAGGCTGAGCAAACTGCTAAGGCAGTGTTCAGAGGCAGGATGATGTGTGCCTGTGATATCCAGCCAAGCCAGGTCTTGTGACCTGAGGGTCTAGGCAGACTCTCTCATAGATTTTTTTTTTATCTCCTCTGTTGGCATTGGCCTTAATATTTTGTTCTGGCTTGGACTTCAGAGGAAGCACAGTATTAGCTGGACATGACTAAACAAAGAAATCCAGGGGAGCCTAAGGGCAAAAAAAAAAAGTCATAAAGGCAGTGGAAGCAGGGGGAAGCTACAAAGGAGGAGTATACCTACTTGGCCCGCTCTTTCAGGGAGGCAGTTAGAAAGGCGAAAGCAACTAAAGCAACTAAATAGCTGAGGCCGGCAACAGAAATTAAAGACAACAAAAAGTCATTTTTTAGGTATGTAGGGAGTAAAAGGAAGGCGCAGGAGCAGTTAGTGACAGACAGGGGGGGACAAAGGTGAGTTCTTCAATTAGTCTTTTGCCTCAGTGTTCCTGGACAAGAGTCAAGACAAATCTCCTAATGTGTTCTTAGATGGGCATGAGAGGGACACCAGCCCACCAACTGTCGACGCTGACTTGGTGCAGTCACTTGGATGGACTAGATGCGTTTAAATCAGTAGGCCCAGATGAGCTACATCCGAGCGTGCTGAAGGAATTGGCTGGTGTCATAGCAGAACCACTGGCATGGTCCCTATTTTCAAGAAGGGGAGGAAGGAGGATCCAAGTAATTATAGGCCAGTCAGTCTCACCTTTATCCTTGGAAAAGTCTTTGAAAAAATGATTAAGGATCATATTTATGGGAGTCCAGTGGGAAAATAGTGCAGCAGGGCAACCAGCATGGATTCGTAGCAGGTAGATCATGCCTGTCTAATCTAGTTTCTTTTTATGACCAGGTCACAAAACGCTTAGACACAGGAGTAGAGGTGGATGTCATTTCCTTGGATTTTAGGAAGGCCTTCAATATGGTATCTCATCCCATTTTCATAAATAAATTAAAAGGCTGTGACTTAGATGATTACACAGTCTGGTGGGTGGCAAATTGGCTTGGGGGTTGCATGCAGAGAGTGGTGGTGGATGGGTCGGTATCGAGCTAGAAGGATGTGAGCAGTGGGGTCCCACAGGGCTTGGTCCTTGGATCTGTACTCTTCAGTGTCTTCATCAGGGACTTGGATGTGGGTGTGAAGTGGACAATACTAAATTGTGGGGTGAAGTGCACACTCCGGAGGGTAGGGAACAATTGCAGGCAGACCTGGACAGGTTGGAAAAGTGAGCAGAACACAATAGGATGCAGTACAAAGATAAGTGTAGTGCTGCACCTAGGGAGTAAAAATCCAGCACACCTACTGGCTGGGAATGACCCTCTTGGGAGCACAGAAGTGGAAAGGGATCCTAGAGTCATAGTGGACTCCAAGATGAACATAAGTCGTCAGTGTGATGAAAACATCAGCAAAGCTAACTGCACTTTATCATGCATTAGCAGATGCATGACGAATAGATCCAAGGAGGTGATACTTCCTCTCTATGCAGCATTGGTCAGACTGCAGTTGGAGTACTGCGTCCAGTTTTGGGTGCCATACTGGAAGAAGGATGTGGATAACCTCAAGAGGGTCCAGAGGAGGGCCACTCATACAGTTAAGGGTTTGCAGACCAAGCCCTATGAGGAGAGAGTGAGGGACCTGGATCTCTTCAGCCTCCGCAAGAGAAGGTTGGGAAGTGATCTTGTGGCCACCTACAAATTCAATGGTGGTGGGGGGAGCAGCAAGGAATCAGAGGTGCTCTGTTTACCAGGGCGCCTCTTGGGGTAACAAGGAACAATGGTCACAAACTGACAGAGAGCAGATTTAGGCTAGATATCAGGAAAAAACTTCTTCACGGTGAGGGTGGCCAGAATTTGGAATGGGCTTCCAAGGGAGGTGATGCTCTCCCCTACCTTGGGGGTCTTTAAGAGAAGGCTGGATAGGCATCTAGCTGGGGTCATCTGACCCGAGTGCTCTTTTCTGCCCAGGGCAGGGGGTTGGAATTGATGATGTGTTGAGGTCCCGTCTAACCCTAGCATCTATGAATCTATGACAAGAACCAGCTCATGGGGAGGAGTATGAAACCTCAAGGTAGTGAAGAATAGAGGTTTTGAAGCTTCAAACCCTCCACCGGAATCCCTGAATCTCCAAATGATGCTGCCACTTTGCACACTGGTCTCTTTCTATCCACTCCAGGTCACCCAGCATCCCCTTCAGCTCCCCCCAGTGCTGCAAGACTCTCCACAGAGCCCCAAGTCACCCACACCCCAACCTCCACCTCCAATCAAGCCACCTGTGACCAACATACCATACTGGAACACCTCCTCCTGGAGAAATGTGCATGTAGCAGCTTCTCCATCTTCCTCCTGCAGCCCGGGTTATGATGACTCTACCTTTCATCTTGATCACAGCTGCATTCTCACCCTTTCTGGGGGTCACATCCAATTCCAGCTCTGCAGCTAGGTCTCAAAGGCTCTTCCACCTTTGGATGCGCCCAGTCAGTGATCCTGTCCATGGGGAGTCTGCAGAGCCCAGGCACACACTTTGTGCAAAGCAGCTGAAGCCAGCTGCTCATCACTCCCTCACTGTTTCCTTTGGAGGGGTCTCTTCTTGAAGGTCCTTTCTCTTCCCCCATATTGTGTTCATCTCCCTGCATTAGGTGGCAGCTCCCCTAACACTTGTTGCCATGGGAAGCTCCCATCTTGCTCCTCAGCCTCTCTGACTCTACCATCCATCTCATTCATAGTGACTTGTTTCTTCTTGGAACAGCCTACCTACCCTCTTCCCCTACTACTGGGCTTTTTCTCCGAAAAGACTACTCCCAGCAAGTGTATCCAGTGGGATGACCAGCCCCAGGGCTCCTGGCCCCGTTACACTGCCCAGTTTCTCCTTTGTGAAGCCCAGGCCCATCCAACTCTCCCACACAAGGTCCACCTGTTGACTTCATCCTTTGATCCCAGTTTCTCCTGACCCTGGAGTCACTCCAAATCAGTCCTTCTGCCTGGGTTGACCAAGTAGTTCTACCCCCACCCTATGTCTAACCCATGACACACAGAAAAACTTTGCTGCCATTGGGATGAAGTCCCCTCTGCTGGGGGAATCCCAAAGGGCTTTGTGACCCGCTGACAAAGCTGCACCACCTCCTTTGTGGTGGCTTGTCCTGTGGAAGAAATGACCCACTGATTTCAGCTCTAGCAGTGCAGAATTGTATTGAGGCCTGAGCGGCCTCAGCTTGCATCCTGCTGCAGAGGTGTGGGGCTACAGGAGGACTGTCATTGCGGCTCCTAAGAGTTGTAGCTGTCAGTTTGCCTTTCACAGGAATGGTTTACTTCATTGCCATAACAAGAAAGCATCTATTTGCCCCCAGGTGTCAGGTCCGGTGAGGTTCACACCCCTGCACACACAAAGGCAGCCAGCCTGCCTGCTAGCTGCTTAGAAGAGAGACTTTGCCTGGAGTCTGCACGGCTCCTCTTCTATCTCCTCTTCTGTTTAGGCTGGATAAGCCACCAGCCCACTCGCAGCCTCCTGCCTGCTGAATTCCTCCAAGGCCCTGTTATTTCTTTCATCCCTGACAGCCCCCATCTCACGGCTCCTCTCAGCCTCTCTTGTGCTCTGTACAATTCCCCGTCTGCTCACAGTGCTCTGCCTGACCACACGCCTAAGGAACGGCATCCGTGCTCTTTAGGGAAGCTCAGCTTCATCCTAATTAAAAACACCGGTAGCTTGTAGCCATCTTAAGGGCAGCCTCACTTCCACCACAGAGACCATAGGGAAATGGTGGCCAGCCTGCCTGACTTCAGCCCTGTCAGCAACTATTTTCAATAAAGGCAGGCAAGGGATTGAAAAATCACGTGAAAGTTAAAACAAGCCAACCAAGCATTTTGCAATGCTTATGATAAAATCAGAAGAGTTTTGGCAACACTAATGAAAAAAAAAACAGAACAAAAAACTCTTTATTAACTTATTGAGCTTTTGAATTACAGGTGTGGAACCAGATCTTCACTCCCTGCTCCATTTTTCTGTTCATCCCCTTTAGATCAGCCTCAGCAGCCAGCCTCAGCAGCCAGTCTGTCCGCATCCATTGGCCACTTTTCTGCCTCCCCTCGGACACAAAAAATCGCTGATGGAGTTCCCCTACCACTCCCCTGAGCTTCACCTTATGGACATTTGTCATGTAAAATCGTGACACCAAATCACATGCTGAGTTCAGCTCCCATTGGAACAGGGGATTGATTTGCTCTTGAATTTGATCAGAATTGGGCCCCAAGCTTGAAAATTGGTCTTTAAGATTCTCAGCTGAAAGGTGTCTATCTGATCTCTCAGCTGAAAGCAATCTGTAATGAAAAAATGCCTTCAGACCTTTTATAAAATCTTAAACCAGTAGGCTTGTTTCCACATTTTTCTTTAAAGTCCAATGGAAACTTTTGTAAGCCACGCACATCCACTGACACTGTTTACCATCAACACTACAGTTCTGTAACAGGACACCGGTACAGGAAACCTGACAGCCAAACTGCCTGGCAGTGGGAATCCCTCAGTTCAAGGATGATCTCTACCTCTGCTCATGGATGTGTCTTGAGATGACTTACAAGACTCCAATCCTGGAGCCGCAGATCCCCCTGCAGAAGTTGCAGGTCTTTGCACAGGGCAGAGTAGGCTGGAGGCTGGAATAAAAACCAACCGAAAGCAAACTGATAGGAGAGAAATGCAAGTGACTAAGGCTAAAATTGGACTGGTTTAATCCAGGATTCATTGTCCTGGGTTTTCACTCACATCAAAACAGATGGGGACAATGGTTTACATGGAAGCTGGAATGGCAGTTACCTCCACTTGGCCTTGATTGTCCAGGGGGCAAAGTCTTAATTCTGATACTTCACAGGTAAAGTGACACAATGATCAGGTACCTCTATATGACTAAAAACAGAAGACCGGTTTAACCTGGTTTTCCCATTCTGGCCGGAGAGCTCTCCGGAACCGCTCCAAGGTCACCTTAAAGGCAGACCTCAAGAAAGCAAATGCTGACATCAAGAGCTGGGAGGAGCTGGCTGCCAACCCACTCCATTGGTGCTGCAACCTTAACCAAAGCAGCTGCCCATTTCGAGGTCAAGTGTCTTGCCCTCAAAGCAGACAAGAGAGAGCGGAAGAAGAAAAGGACAGAAATCTTGGCCTGAAGCCTACTGTTCCCTGTGGAAAGACCTGCAATTTATGCAGATGGCTCTGTGGCTCAAGGACTGGCCTCTTCAGTCACCTCGAGCCCCGTCAGCGAGTCGTGGTAGCAACCATCCTCACATTGAGATATTGCGGGCAACCGCTATAAAGCTAAGAGACAGGTTTAATTTGCCGTTCCCGTTTTAGTAGCAGCCTGAGGTCTCTCAGTGGCCAGAAGAAATGCTCCAGACCTTGAAGGCAAGGTGCTTTGGGTAGATGTGATCTCTTTTATTAGACCAACTGAGTAGTTGGGGGAAAAAAATACTTTGCAAGCTTTTGACTGCAATCACCCTTCTTTAGACATAGGAAGTCTCTGCTTTTCTCTCTCTCTTTTGGGTGACTGCACCCAAAAGCTTGCAAAGAACCTTTTTCCAACTACTCATTTGGTCTAATAAAAGCTATCACATCTTTGCATATGGGAGAGTAGGCTTACCGCTCTATCAGAGGAATACATCAGGAGCTCGGTGAACAACTATTCACTAGGGCACCCCTGGGGAACACCAGGAGCAATGGGTACAAACTCCTGGAAGGCTGCTTCAGGCTTAATACCAGGAAAAACTCCTTCACAGTCAGGGTGTCCACACTGGAATAAACTCCCTTCAGAGGTGGTGCAGTCACCTACCCTGGAGGCTTTCAAGAGGAGACTGGACAGTCACCTTGCTGGGGTCACTCGACCCCAGTTGTCTGGGGGGGAGGATGGGGGCTGGACCCAATGATCCATGAGGTCCCTTCCAGCCCCTTACAATCTATGAATCTACCCAAAGAACCTTGCCTGCCTATCTCCTTAAACCAACCCGGCTACAACCAAAAACCCAGACCCCAACACAAAGAGCTAGGAGGAGCTGGCTGCCAACCGCCTCCAATAGCGCCGCAACCTCAACCCGAGCCAAAGCGGCTGCCCACTTGGAGGCCAAGCATCTTGAAGCAGAAAAGAGGGAGGAAAAGGAGAGATATCCTGCAACTTCTGCAGCCCGGGGGATGGGACTCCTCAGTCACCTCAAACCCCAGCAGATCCCTCCCGCAGCTGCTCTCAAGGCAGCAAGGGATTAAGAAAGAGCAAACCTGGGAAGGGGGGAGTTTGGACTCGAGACCGGTTTCATTGGGGTGACCTCCCCCCACCCCGCCCGGGTGCCCAAACAGGCGCGGGGCGGCAGTTCCCACGCCGGCTGCGGTGCGCACAGCTGGAGGGGCCGG
>NW_005842453.1:858437-870919 GCF_000455745.1 Alligator sinensis | reverse complement strand
GGACAATGGGGCTCCCGGGCTCGGGCTGCGGGCGGCCGCCAGGGGGCAGACCGGCCCCGCGCCCCGTCGCCTTCATTGCGCCGCGGGCTGGGAAGCGATTCAGGGGGAGCGCTGCAAGGGAGCGCGCGATAAATGGAGCGGGTTTGGTTGTGGCGCGGGGCTAGGCAGGTCCCTTGAGCACATGGGATAGCTTGTTTTGATTAGACCCATGCCTGAAAGGGGGGATGGCTCCCGAAAGCTTGCTCATAGAAGAGCCCCTGGCTGCACAGTTAGGGCGTGGGAGAAGCAGGACCCCTGGCAGGGGTGGCAAGTTGGGGTGGGAGGGAGGCACAGCCGGGTTCCTGGGGCAGGGCTCTCGCGTAGGCATTTCTCGAGCACCGTTGCTGGGTGCCTGGTAGCTTGCAAAGGCCGCCCATGGTCTGCGTTTCTGCCTCGGCCGAAAGGGCAGCGCGCGGATTTGTTCTCCGCGAAGGGCAGCCGGCGCTTTGCAATTCTGGTCGAAGCAGAAACCAAGGATGGTAAGTCTTCACGAGACACGAAGGCGTCGCTGTAGTCCAGGAAGGAGCGAGGAAAAGGCCTTGGCAGGGTCCGGAGCGGAGCAAGTGCTGTGCGTGTACGGGGTTGGTCTTCCTTGCGTGACTCTTGTGCGTGTCCGGCTTCGGCTGAGTAAAGCTGAGCCTGCGCGCTCCTTCTCCGTGCTGCAAGTCTCTCGAACATGTATCGACACCATTTCGTGGAAGCAGGGCCTTGGCTGCTTTACCTGCAGCAGGTTAGGGTTAGGTCTGTGTTGCGTCAGGATTGACGACAGTTTTATGTAGTTTGCCGATAGTTTGGATAGGGATGATCCTGTCTCCGGCAGGGGGTTGGACCAAATGACCTCCGGAGGTCCCTTCCAGTCCTACTCTTCTATACTTGTATGAAGACACTCCCTTTTGTTCTGCTTATGTGCCTGTCTGCACAGACGAGTTACAGATGAGGCTGTTTTGAAATGTCTTCATCTGAACCCTTGTACAAGGAGGGTCCTGATTTGTGCCGATTTCTGAAGCGGTCTGCCACCACGTGCTTGTTGGGTCACGCTATAGACTGCTTTCTGTGGCCGGATTGGGCAAAAATTGTCACTTCTGTCTGCGCCCGGTAAGATTTAATTCTGCCTTGCTCAGAATTGTCCTCCTACTTGGACGTGCCAGGACCAGGAAATGTAACGCAGCACGGCAGCGTGCTTGGATCTGAACAGAACTCCGTCTCCTCGTCTTGAGCTCAGTTTCAAGCCTGCTCTTTCCCAAAAAGGGAAAAGTAAACTACTCTGATGGGTGTTGCAAAGCTTTTTGGGGGGGAAAGGAGAAACCTGTCCTAGGGCAGCAGCTCCCTTATTTGGAGATCCATGCAGACATTTAGCACTAAGCTGATTGCAAAAACGCACTAATCCCTAGAAGAGTCAGAGCTGCATGGCAGTTTTGTCAATACTCAGGGCACCGGTGAGCAAACTGAGGAACAAAAGTCTTGAAGTAGGCAACACCGTAGTGACTCAGCCCTTAAACAGCTTCCTTTGTACATGATGCCCACACATGCTTTTTCATGTTCAAGTGAATGCTGCTGGCAAATGTAGACCAAAGCAGGCTTTCCCCTTTACCTGTCCCTCAACCTGGAGCACACAACTACCATAAATAATCTTAACTAAGGGGTTTGGGAAGTCGGATGGTACTCTGTAGGCCTCTGTCTGCTACGGAGGGAGTGTGTCAGACATGGTCACGTCCAGTATGCTTGTTCGGGGGTTTCAGCTGGGTTCCTTCACCAGCTCCTTGGAAAAGTAGTAGAAAATGTGCTCTGGCTTTGAAGTTGGTGTGACACCACTGTGCTGCCCTGGGCACTGCTGCATAATATACTGCCTCATCCTTTTCAGCACAAAGCCACAGAAGCAGTTACTCCTGGCCTATCCCATCCCTCTGCTTGTTGTGGTACACTGGAGGTAGAGCTTGGGATGCTGATGGGGTGACCCAAGTGCCGTGTTACTTTTGAGGGAGGAGGTGGTCCATTGTTACCGATCTGTGGCTGGGGGGAGGCTGCTGACCCCTTCTTCCCCATGTAGAAGTGGTGGGGTGGGAGCTAAAGAAGCTGAAGCACAGCAGGGATAAGGAGGCTGGTGCTCCCTGGGGCGTGTCAGTTGAACTCTGCTTCTGCAGAACCCAAGGTTTTGCAGTAGGAGTGAGTGTCTTCCTGCAAAACTAGGAAGATCTGGATGGCCCTTGCCTCCCTTCCAGTCTCCCAAGACAGTGGCTCCTGTTTCTGCCTGTCCTGTGCTCTGCCCTGCCCAGCTGCGTAGTCCAAAAGCTTCCCCCAATGAGGAGCACATAGTTTCATAGTTGTTAGGGACTGGAAGGGACCTTACAGATCATCCAGTCCAGCCCCCCTGCATGTGGGTAGGAAAGACTGCTAGGATCAGAGACTTCATTGTGTGTGTGTGTGTGGGGGGGGGGGTGATGCAGGTTAAAGGCAGGTCTAGTGCCATCCAACTGGATGGCTGGTGCATCTCCCTATAACAGACCAGAGCATGTTTGACTGGGTGAGACAGTCCCTGAAGTTCGTTATCCTACATAGGACCTGAGCAAGCTTACATTGGGCTTGGCTAGAGGAGAGCAGGAGATGATTACTGCACAACTTGGTGTGACGGGCCAGAGGAGCTTACTATACTGATGCCCTTATCACCTACTCTAAACCATGCTTGGCTTCTAAACAGTTGGGTTTTGTCTGGTGTAAGATGCATGCTAAAAGCTAGCACAAGCTTAGGTTGGACAGAGTCTGGCTTACCCTGTATAGTGTGCAGTTGCAGATTACCATGCAGGTAATTATGTTTGAACTAAACTAATTAACTGCTTGCAAGAGACTTGGCTAGACCAGTTTTCCTGTTTTAAAACTCTCTGGCATGTGGAAAATGAAGGAATCCATCCAGAAATGTTAGCTTGAACAAGTGTAAAAACTATTGTAATGGTGCTTGTTACACATGCAAAGCAGGCTAGACGGGACTTGGTTTGCTGCTGAGGGCTACCTTTTGTAAAATACTGACTCTAGTGTGGTTAGTCTCAGTTATAATTGTTGCCCAGCTTGCCAGGTAAAAACACTGAACAGAGATACCAACTGTAATTCTCACATCAGCCAAAAATGGAAGCAACTTAACTAGTACTAGCAAATGATTTAACATTTTCTAATGGCAATGCTCTGAAACGTCTGGAAATGAAGCAATCCTTTCTGACAACCTGAGGCAGGTTACAGGAAGCACAGCAAACCTGTAAAACTTCTATATAAAAAAAGAGAAGTGGAGAGGCTATCCCACCAACTGCACTAACTTGAATTGTTGCTGGGATGGCAGTGAACATCAGTAATTTAATGCCCCACAGCTGATAGAACGTGTGGTTATTGTAGCAGGTGTTTTCAGACCTTTAAGTGCAGTGTAGACCCCTCCATCCTGATCTTGCCCGATTTAAATCAAAGTAATTGGACCCCTGGGAGTGTTTTACTGGAGCTTATAACACTAGAATTTTTCATTTGACAGTAGGGGTGGGGTGAGTCTTCTCGGCTATCCTTTCCTATGAAAGGAGGCGGTCATGGTTTGGCTGTGATGTGAAAGCACTGGAGCATCCTTGGGAACATAGGTCACATTTTTCACTTCATTAAGAGCCATTAATTTGTTACTGTTAAACTAGAAACTTCTAGAAAAGTGCTGAAAACATCATGAAGCAAAGAAGAAATCATTGCTAAGTTCTGTATAGCAAAGGGTTATCTAAACTGTATAAAATGGCAGTTTTCCAGACAAAACTGAGATCATGTCCTATCTTAGACTAGATAACTGGGGCTAACCTTATTGGCAGGTGTACCGTGAAGTGTAAGCCTTGCATCTTTTCCCAAGTGTCATGCTGATCCCTTTCCATTGGCTGATCCTCTGCTTTCTGCTCCCTGCCTAATGTGTTGCTCTGTTTGCTGCTCCTTGCACTCTTTATCCCTGTGTTCCTTGCCCATTCCCTGATCTGCCACATGCCACGCACAAAGGTTGCCCCTTACCCCTATTGGCACTGCTGTGTTGGCAAAACCCTGGTGTGGATGTAGCTCCTCCAGTGGAGGGCTTCTTACTAATTTAGCTTGTGGTGTTCAAAGAATAAGTGTAAGCTGGCAGGAACAATACCCTTCTGCCACCATTAGTCACATTTGCCATAAGTGACTGTGCTGGCATAGCTGTAGCGACAGGGCTCTTGTAATATAAGCAGGCTCCGAAGGCATCCGTAAATAAACCATGCTGCATCCGTGCTTCGTTCAGGGCCATAGTAGGACTTCAGGAACATGGCTGGGTTCTGTAACTTTCCTGACATGGAGCTACATGCAGGCAAGATAAACGGTACGTATCCCACCCCTTTGTTCAGGTGCTGCACAAACCAGGGCCCAACCCTTCTGCAATTTTGAACAAGCCTCTTGCAGATATCTGGAAAAACAAAACAAAACAAACTAAAGAAGGCACAAACTGGACCGGCCTTTTCATCCAAGACCTGGATAGTAGAAAGTGCAAAACTTTATCAGCACTTGGGATTTGATCATCCAGGGCTCTCTTCTGACGTTGTTGTTCTGGAAAACAAACTTGATTTCAGTTTGGGTGGAAAATGAAATATTGCCCTCGGTCTCTCTCTCCCAAAACAAGCAGCTGGCTCTCCCAGGCTCCAGAGGTTTCCCCAGTGAGCTTTGAGAGCTGCCTTGTCCCAGGCAGAGGCTGGAAGTCCCCAAGTGAGCTGGCTGGCAGCCACCCCTGGTCCGTCAGAGCTCTGCCAGTGTAATGGGAAATGCATGGGAGCAGCATTTCTGAAAAAATCATTTTGGCTGTAGATGAACTGGTGTTTTCTGGTGGGTGGAAAACCCACTGTCAGAACTTCCAAGCCAGCTCTACCTCACTGTAACATCAAACTGCTTCAGTAGTGCATACTAAGCTAGGCTTTTCCTAATTTTTTTTTTTTTTTTTAGTAAAGCTTTCTGTTGAACATTCTTTCATGTTAACGAATCTTGATGGGATTTGCGGAGGACTGCCTACTGTACAGTATGCCTGACTGGTTCACTGTTCATGCACTAGAGCAGTGATTTCCACCCCCCTCTTCACACTTCATTTGTGAATGCATGATTCACAAAGGAATCCATTCTGACCTGTCCGTACCTTTCTGAGTTCTTTGCAACAGAAAAATTGCTCTATTATTTTTCCATTAGAAAAAAAAAAAAAAAAAGGGAAAGCTAGCAGGTTCCAAGGGGTGTCTTAAGTCTAACAAGGGGTACTTTTTGCCTACCAAGATTGAGAGCCACTCCTCTAGACTTTCAAATGTAGAAGCATAAAGGTATTGCTCTCAATGAATGACCTAATATTCAAAGGTGTTGCGTTGTCACCACCCCTGAAGGGGGGTTGTGAATATAGTGTGTGGCACCTTTTGAATACTGGGCCACCTGATTTAGCTATTTGGCATGATCCTTTTTTTTGGTATGCACACTTGGCCAGTATGTATTACGCAAACCCGCTTGAAATAAATCTACTAATTTGGATAGCTTGCTGGCTTGGAAAGCTGGTCAGAGGTATAGGAAAGTTAACTTTGCAATGAGGAAGAGCTATAGTGGTGTAGCTGTGGAAGAAGTAAGGTCTTTTTAAGGTACCTCAATCTTAAAAAGCTGAAGTGTGGCTTCCCCATGAAGTAGTAATATGGCACCAGTTCTCTTATTAAGGCCTGATTGGAGCGAATACTGAAGTTGGATGTTTGGGTCTGCAAAGACTTATGCAAGTTGTCTGGGGAGTGACACATCTGCTTTGCTGGGTCATTGTCTAGTTGTTAAGTTCCTGTTGAGTCACTGAAGCTGTAGTTTCAACCAAATCCTCCAACATGTGGCAATCTGACTTCTCATGCTGTAGCCATAGCAAGGAATCCCTCTGGGGCATTTTGCGATTAAATGAAGCAATCCATGTGGTTTGCCTGACTTTGCTGCTCCTCTTAGAAAATGCCATTCCCCTCCGTGCTTATCCTGACAAGTAGGTCGCTGAAATCCAAATGGGCGGGGTGTACCCATGGCATTTTTGGGCTTTCTTTAATTTTTAGTGGGGTGCCTGCTAACGGCTAACTCAACTGGGTGCCACTGAGTGCTGAAAAATACTAATGCTCATCTTGGGTATTTTCCTTATGGGGAAGGGGAAGTGAATAACAGTATGTCTGCCTTGCCCTGCCATAGGAACTTGTTAGTCCCCCCTGTAATATTTGAGCCAAGATCATGATCTTGGCGTCTGCGTCTGGTATGGTGCGTTGCTTTGATGGCTTTCTGCAAAATACCAAGCTAGCTGCAGAACTGAGCAGTAGCTTCTTAGTAAGAAGCTAGTCTGACAGTGGGGCACTTGCACACCAGTTCGAACCGGGACTTTTTGCACACCTAGGAGCCTGTGTCCTACACTGGAGGGAGGGGCATGAATAGAACTTGTTCAAATCCAGATTGCTCTTCCTCCAGGAAAGAGCAGGGGTCTTAAACAGTGGCAGTATCTCCTGAACTGTGTCTTGTGAGGCACTGGAGCACATCAAGTTTTGAGCTAAATTTGAGAGTGAATCTAAGAAAGGCTTTTAGCACCGCCAGCAGCACATGTGCCAACTGGAGCCAGACAACAGCACTCGCCCAAGGAGTATCCAGGGATTACTAGAAGAACAGACTGCATAGCAAGCCCAGGGGTGGGTAAGGAAGGGGAATGGAGCCAGTCTGCCATCTGGAGACCGAGAGACTGTTAACATAACCGTTTCCAGATGAGAGGTCTCTGGAAAGTCAGTGCTGCAAGGCTGTTACTTTGAAACTGCAGGGGCTGGTAAGGGCCTGCATCGGCTCCCTTGGGATCAGGCCTGGCTGCTGCAGCAGTACAGGAGGGAAAAGCTAGCTGACTACTCTGACCCGAAGTAAAATCCTCATCTCCCCTCAAATGTCTTGTTCCTAACTGAAGTGGAAGCTCAGATTTGTTTTATGATCTAAGGAGGGAGTCTGGAAGACAATAGGGAAGCAGTAAAGCTAGGTTGCAAGCCCTATTTTTACTTAAAATAAACATGCAACTTTCTGAACCAATGGGCAGGGGTCGTTATTTGTCAGGGTTTTGTGGTCCCTTACAGTCTCCTTGAATTAAAGAAATCCCATGGGCTCTGTGGCTCTTAAATCTAGGTGCTACATGCCAGAAGCAGGCATTTGTTCAGTTTGCATTGCTTTGCTTTTCCATGCAGGCAGAAGAAAAATAAACTTTTTTGCTCATACCTGGCTTCACATTGACTAGTTCTCAATGGCACGTGGAAGAGATGCTCCAACTGCAAAATTGGGGAGCTCTGGTAAGGGAGTTGGACATGCTTGATCCTTCCCTAGATGAATAGACTCTGAATACCCTCCTCCTTCTGCTTTTATTTCTGCAGCTAGGGCATGCTGCCTCAGTTATACCAGAAGCGGGGTGCTGCAGTCGGGCTTGTGGTGCACTGTTGTCTGCAAGACTCTTCAGGGCAGAAGCAATTCTGTGCTCCTTTAGCGATTAACCTGCGTTACTAACCACTGTTGAATTAACATGCCGGTAAAAACTTATCTTGACTAGAACTAAACTATGCCCTTCAAAGCCTTTTTATGGGGACTGTTGCTATATATGGATGAGCACTATTGAGGGAGTACTTCACCTGGAAAAACCAGTAATATTAGAGTGTCTGATGGAGATGTTTGAGAACTGTATGGTAGCTCTGTGAAAAAACACCACCACTTTCAGTCCCAGTTCAGGTGTGAGAAACTGAGTACTAGCCAGACAATTGATGATCTAAGGAAGCTCTTCCACCAAACTGGTTTTAACATGTACATTTACCCAATTGGCACCTTAAGAAAATTGCTGCAGTGGCATGTGGAGATGCCCAGGATGTTAAGCTGCTGTTGGTAACATGAAGCAGGCAAGTGCAGGCCACATGGGGACACACAAAAAACTAGAACTATTGGTTCCAAAATGATACCTTTCATTAGACCAACATGGAAATTGCAAGAAAATCATCCTTTTCTACAAGCTTTCGGAACAAAGTGCCTTCGTCAGGCTCTAGGAAAATTGTAGATTGTAAAAACTTCCCATATGTAGGCAATAAACTTAATTCTTGCACAGAAGGAGCTGAAGATGGAAGGCTGTCCCTGTGGGTCCATGGGAGTGTTTGTCTTTGAGCTGTGCTGAGCAGCTCTTTGAGGCTGCGTGGAGCTAAACCTGTGCAAAGGTGCTAACAAAAAGGAGCCGACTCCCAGCATGTCTGGGCAGGAGTGAAGCGCTTCCACCTCTCCCTTGCATAGGCTGACTCACGGCCCTAACAGAATAACTGTTGGCTTCACAACTTAACCTGAGTCATTCTTCTTACTTAAAATCCAGCTGTGCCAGTCATGCCGTTTGGGGGACCTTTTACAGAAGCCCGGTGGCCTTTAGGACACAGCTCGAGTTCAGTCCCTGGCTGGATGCTGGCTCAGTCTCTTGGATCTGTAACCAAGTGTATAACCTGGGCTTGTTTGGCTTGTGCACTTTATGGGGCTATTGCAATGACCCTCTGTGCTCTAAAGTTCTTGGTAGCAAAGATTCTTAATAGTAAATTTGCATTAAACTATTAAATTACTGTACCATGAAACTCCCCCCTCCAACTTTGTGCTTCCTTTTCATGTGGCAGGACACTCCAACAGGAGTTGGGATAGTGAATTATGTACTTCCTCTCTTCCACAGCCTGAGTGTATTGTAGAAACATAAGGGTTACACTGCTTGGTAGGAAGAGGTAGGAATGTACTTCTGGTAAGGAGGTACCAGGATGCTCTTTGCTTATTTAGGTGTGATATTTAAGGATGCACCACTGTAGTGATGGGCACCACTCTTGTTAACAAGGCTGATTTAGTTCAAAGCATGTTCCATGTGTCTTTGGGCACACCAAGCAGCACAAACTTCGCCTCTTAAATCATGGGCTCTGTCTGTGCGCTGCTTGTAGACCTTGCTGAAATGCTTTTTCTGTCTTGCACTGAACCATAACGCATCTAATTGAGTAACTGAAGTCTAGTGCACAGGGCTGCATTGGGAATTCTCAGAAAGATTAGCAAACCCTTGCCAAAAGCACAGAGGCTGACCTCTGAGCCACAGATGGAGCTGTAAACTGTTTTTCTCCCTTGGTCTAGGCTAGTTTAGCTCTTGCTTATCAGCTGACCTGTTTCAACTCTACAAGGTGCAGCAGGTCCAGTCCTGTACAGGAGCAGTGGAACCGGCTGTGGATAACAGCCTAGCTGTAGCTGGCTGCGAATTGTTGCATGTTGTCATGGCCAAGGAGCTTGGCATGAGCCAGCCTTCCTGCACCTTGAAAGAAATTGTATGCCCTGGCATCCAGACGTCCACGAGAATAGAGGTGGTCAGAGTTGACCTTGCTGTTGCAGGCTAGCAACTAATAGCACCTATGGGTTGCTGGCTACCAGCTGCAAAGTCAGTGTATCCCTACTTCCGTGCTTGCAATATCGTGCTTGCAAGTGGAGGCCAGGTCAAAGTGTACGTGGCCTGTGTGGTCAAATATTAATGAAAAATCTGCTATTCAGAGGCCTGGGGAAGCAAGCGATGCCAGAACTCCTGTGTGGTGGGACTTGAAAAGATGGATATGAATTTACAGCAAAACACAGAAAGGAAAGACCTCTGACTTCTGGCTTGTACGTACAGAGGCAGTAGAGCAGTGGATGCCAAAATGCATGTAACAAGCACTGAAGAGCAATATCTCTAATTTTTGTTAGTGCTGCTCGGGGTGGGGAGGAAACATTTTAAAACGTCCTAAATATTTGAGTAATAAGAACTGGAAGGAATTCCTGGGTTGACAAGTTGGATCCCTTCTATCTTACCGCTTCCTAGTCCCAATTATCATCTTTAATTACTTCCTAAGAGTATGGGGATGGGGGCCAAAAAATCTGGCAGGCTGTTCCAGAACGACCGGCCTCATCTGATAGACTAGAAAATAAGTCTGCTAAATAAAATAATTTACGACCAGCATGTCCATTTTTTTTTCTTGTGCTAGCACTATCCTTTATCTTAACCCCCTCCCTCCCTTCTTCCTACGCCATGTTTATAAAATAGACAGTAATCCTTTCTAGCCTTCATGTTAGAGGCTAAATAACTCAATTTCTCCTTAGTCCTGCCTCATGACGGGCTCTCCATTCTCTAGATTGTCTCAGTAGCCTTTCTTGCACTGGAAAAAATGCAGGGTTCATTTTCCGCCCCCCCCCGCCCTCCCAGCAACACAAGTGGTACGATTTGTATGTATATTCAACGGTGCTTTGTAACTGTAGTTGCCTACTAATTATGAAGCTTAAGGGAAGGGGGTAGTTCTTTTAAATGGCTTGTCCACTTTGCAACTGTTTCCCCATGTAAAGTAGTACAAATCGCTGTGTGGACACATCTAGTGCATAATACAGTAACTTCCAAGTGGCTGTGGATCTGTTGCAGGCTGATTCCTTGCAGGCAACTCCCCTACAAAAGTGGAGGCTTGTATTGAAACCACCACAAGCAGAAGCTGCAGCTTGCTGCGTCCTGCTTCCATCTCTGCAAGGCTTTGACAATTCACCTTCTCTTCTTCCGGGTTTCCCAAGACTATGCCAACTTCACTAACTTGAAACCTGGCTGAAGAAAAGATTCCTCATTCTGTTGTAGCAGTAGCAGGCTTTTTCCTGGGAAGCAGATGGCTTCTCCTGTGACCAGCAGACCAACTGCAGAAACTTGATGCATCTCAATCTGATCTATTGAATCTATTATGCCTATTCTAGAGGTGCGCTGGACTGATCTTGAGGCTTGTATGAATGGGTGTAATGGGCCAAGGCTGAACTTGATTTCTCCCTCAAGAAGAGAGGATACATTCCTGTTCAGTGCCTTCAACTGCAACGTTGCCCTGCAAGTTTTTGGTTTTCGTAGGTTTATCTGAGGGGTATGGGTACCTCTGAGTTGCAAGGCACACTCTAAGCTATAGAGTGCTGTTGGCGCTGATCAGGCGGCATCTGTGCCCAAACTACTGAAGGGACAAGTTGATTCTGGGTTAACTTTTTTTTTCCTCTGCAGTCTGAGTATCATCCTGCCTCTTCAAGCACCAAGTCTTATCTGGTTGTGGCAATTTAGTCTCATCCAGAAGAGCCAGGTGCTCTGCTCCCATTGTAGACAGCAGGTGAGAAATTCACCCTGCTAAGATTTGAGTCCAGGTCCAGGAAACGCAGATACTTGAGCCATTTTCGCCTATTGTAGACCTATCTAATGTCCTACTGAAGGCAAGTAGTGGGGTACCGCTTAAGAGGTGCATTGTAAATGTGACTATTGGAATAAGCATCCTTAAATTTTAAGTAGTCAAGAATGGTTCTAAACGAGCAGAGAAACTAGCTTCCACTCTGAAAACGGTCAACCTTAGCTATTTTAAATGCCTTGGTCTAAATGATTGGGGGCGTTGATATCATAACTAAAGGCAGTGGGGACCAGTGTTTCTGGCAGGCATGCCACACTAAGTCTCACACCCTCCTTGAGTGTTGCTCTGATCCCCTTCCCCTGCCTGATCTGCTGCTCTGATTTCTGCTCTTTGCCTTGTGCTGCCTGCTCCTTCCCTGATTGGCCCGTGGCCTCCTGCAGCATGTGTGCCATAGGTTTGTCACCCTTCCTGAGTAAAGGTATGGATTTAACTTACTACAACCAGACTGCATAAAACAAGAGTGACAGTGGTTTGCTTCTCTTAATGACTTCACCTAAATTGTTCTAGGAGTGGCTTGTTTCACACTGACTCTGAAGGCTGTGAAGGTGCTAAATGGCATCTATTGAAACGTAGACTTAAGGCATATTGGCATGGGGCATACATCCTACTGGAAGAGCTACTAACATTAGTTTTGGTACCAAGCTGGCTCGGGTACCTCTGTACAGTACTATATTATACCTGTAGGCCTAAAGTGAGAGAGTATGTCCTTGATATAGAGTTAAGGAGCCAAGTTGTCCAGAACTTTTAGATGAACCCCTCTCCAGAACACGGGGCTCTTCACCCAGGGTAGCCAGCATGGCTGGCCAAGCTGACCAGCTCCAGTGAAAGCAGCTTGTAATTCGCCCATTTTTGGTGGTTGGCAAATCTCAGTCTGCAGATTTGTTCTCCCTCAGCCTGGAGTAGGGACTAAATTCTGTCTTCTGAGGAGGAAAAAAAAAAAAAAAGTGTGGCTCTGCTGGGAATATCCTACAGGCCCTCCAAAGCTGTAGCAACACCGATGAATATGGTATCGGTGAGAGGCTGTAGCAACACGGATGAATACGGTATCAGTGATGACTCAGGGCCTCGATAGCTCTGGAAAGCAAAGCTTATGCTGGCTGGGCTGATCTGACCTGGGTACTGATCACTGCAGTTCACTAGGGTGTAGACTTGTTGGAAAGGCCTCGGATGTATGGTCCTTTGTGCAACAGGGAAGGAAGATCGGAA
>NW_005842453.1:848879-858397 GCF_000455745.1 Alligator sinensis | reverse complement strand
CGGAAGACTTCCTTGCTGACATAGCTGCATCCAGATTGAACCTGGCTGGCTGGAAAACTATTTAGGGCTCACAAGCAGTGCCTGGATTGTTTAATCCCCATGTTAGACTGAGGATTTGTGGTTCTTTTCTTTAAAAGCAGAAGTTTTTGGCCTCCAAAATTTGCTTTCTGTAAAAGTAATGTAAAACATGATTTGCATACAGTATCTTCAGACTACAACTTTTCAGGCTGTGAGCCGCTTGCCTTGTCACAAGTTACTCAGTCTTGAGGGCCAGGCAAGAGGACACCCAGGGCAGCAGCGGTGCAACCGGTTGTTGTCGTGATAGTTGCTTTTCTTGTATTCCCCTCCAGCAAAGGTGTGGCCCATCCTGGTGGTGTTTCGCAGGCATAAATGCAAAGTATTGTATCCTAGGAAGATGATGGGCTGAGTTAGCCTACTGTAAGCATCCCAGCAAGCTAAATCCTGCAGACTTGCTCTGTTTCTTGGTTACATGCTTGCTAGGTGTAAGCTTTTGTCACTGACAGTAGTTGAGTACTGGGAGGTGACTGTCACAAATGCATGGTAACCAGCCTGGGTATACAGCCAAATGTCTCTGCTCTAGTGAGGTTGACACTGCCCCCCTGAGGCTTTCTTCTCTTGCTAAAATGTCACTCAAGTAAAGGAGAGGATGGTGAGGACCATGTCTAAACTACTGTCTCTTCCTAGAAGATGGAAAACTGGCCCCCTCTGCTGTGACTGTTCTCCAGTTTGCTTTGGGGATCAGCTGGCTCCAGTTTTGTTCTTGCATCCCTGTACTACATATGGGCCAGTATTGTATCAAAGAGCAGGGCCTACTCTGAAAATAACTGAGGCAAACAGCTTGCTCTTAGCTTGCCTTCATCAGTAATTCTTCCCTACTCTGTGGATTCTGCAGCCCAGCAAGTTTTGTATGCATAGGACTAGGGCTCAAAGTGCAATTTCTGCTTTGCTTTCTGGACCCCTGCCAACTATCCACCATGGCAGCTCTCTGGTGCTAGTGGTGCAGATGCTAATATAGAAAAGGCACTTCAGCGCTGCATTTGCATACAGATGGACCACTTTGGGGTGGTGGGGGAAAGGAAGGGCACATCCTTCAAACACAGACCCCAGCAGCCCCGTTGGGAGCCAATGCTGCTGCATCTTTTGATGCATTTCCCTAGTACAGGTCTAGATCTGTTACCCTTTCTCCCCAGAAAGAAGGTGGTCTTCACTCAGCCCCAAACCCATCCAGAACAGTTTGGGGTGACTGTATTGCTAACATAGCTTATGTTAGTTTCTGGCTGTCTTGGGTGTAAGTGGCTAGTTTAGGTATTTGGCTGCTCTTCTAGAAACCTAGCTAATGTGTTCATCTGTTAACACCCTTTAAGGGGCTCAAGCAATGGTAGGGCTCCAATTGAGCAGTCTGGCTGCTGCTCCTCTGTTCTGTGGTTACCACACAAACATGCAGCGGCCAAGATTGCACGATTCAGAAATACAACCATTTCCTTCCTATAGGTGTATACACTGGCCTTGCTTAACTTCTGTTTTGTGGGGGGGAGGCGGCGGGGGAGGAAATTTGCCTGTTCTTTAGGCATCCGAATACTAAATTGGCTCATGGCTTTAAGTGGATGGCAGGTGCTGTCAGTTTAATGCTTCCAGTTCTTTTTGTGCCTTTTTGGGAGGACTATGGATGGTGGACACTGCTGGGTAGTAACAAAAATAACTAATCTAAAGCCTCTGGCAATGCCATTTTTGGCCTCCTGCAGGTTGGAGCAGCTGGAACCGGAGTTAATCACATAAACACTAATTGAAGCCTCTCAAGGTTTAACAGAAGCTAAAATTTCTCTCTGTAGGAGACTCTCCTCCCACTCATGGGTATCAATACCAAGATAAAAAGCTCTTCAAGCTGTTACTCTGTCTTAAACCCAGGTCCTCCAACTGAGCTGTTGCCTGCAGCATGTCAGAGGGGATGAAGGACACATTAAAACTCACAAGTAGATGAAGTCCATAGAGTATCTAGAAAAACCAGGGTGGATAAAAATCAATTTGGGGGTTGTTTGTTTGTTTTTTCTATTTCAACATTTTTTTTATTTGTTATGATGCTATTTAAAAAAAAAAAAAAAATTATATAAAGATGGATTTCATTTAAGATCTATTGAAACTCAAATATATCATAATGGATTAGGGATTATAACTTCTAATTATACTATTTGAGACAATATTCATGTAACCTTTCTAGAAGTTTTATAAATAGGCCACAACAGGCCTTGGACTAGATCAGGGGCCCAATCTTGTGGGATTCCCGGAGGCTCCTCTATAGATTCTTGAAAGATCAAAGAAAACCACTGTACCCAATGGGACTCGGTGCTCGGTCTAGAAGATCCCATGAAGCATCTCTGATTCTTAGTTACAGTTCTCAAACTGTGGATTTGTGTCTCCAGAGATCATAGGCAGATGTGATTATCTCTTATTACACCAACTAAATAGTTGGAAAAATTGTTCTTTGCAAACTTTTGGGCACAAACACCCTTCTTCAGGACTAGGGAGAGTTTAGGGAGATAACATCCTTGTTAACGGGTGCTGCTTCTCCTGGTAAAACACATTTTTGGGTGCGCGGGGGGGGGGGGGGGGGGGGGGTGTGTGAGAGAACAGACCTGCTTAACCACCCATCAGCCCTGTTGTCTCTGCAGGCTTGTGTACATGCCTTTAAGCCCTCACCTTCCTCTAAAAGTGCAAAGTTTCAAGAAGTTGTTTGAATAACAGATACCAAGCAAGACTGCACTTTTTGTAGAAAACAACGATAAAATCAAGTCTTCCTGACTAGTGATTCAAATTGTGTGTGTGGTTTTTTGTTTTTTTTTCCAAATAGATTTCAGTCCTATATTTAATTTCAATTAAATCTTCCCTGGAGCTTGGTGGGCAAACTAGGGAAGGTCAGTTGCACATTCTCTGCTGCTTTGAGGACAGGGAGTATCGGGAGGAACAATATTGGCTCTTCTGGTAATGAGAGAGGTTTTGTAGCACACTGGGCATAAGATCACAGTGTGATGATCACACAAATAAAAGAAGGGAAGCTGTAGTTGGCAGGCTTATTACTTGAGACAAACAAACACGCAAGTGCATAGCAGCATTTGCAACAGATAATGGAGGATCTTGAGGTCTTACTCTGAAGAGTGCAGCAATCTGTCAAAATTAATAGACTGATCACTAACCAGGGATTAATACAAATGGGATACAAATCATCCTTAATTTAGTTGAAGGAGATTTCTTTTCAGACTTTGGCTCTGATCCATCTTTTCAATAGCTAATCAAACAAGCTGCTTCCATTTGTCTCTCCTGGCAGAAAATGAAAAAGTCGCTTCCAAGCTTGGGTGGGGTTTGAACACAAGCAAGCGTCAACTCGAGGCAATACTTTGTCATGCTGAACATTAGCAGGGAGGGGCTGGAAACGTCTCTGGATGAAAGGAACCAAAAAATGCTATGCATGACATCTGTTCAGACCAAACAGTACAACAAAGGCTGAGTATGTATGGGTAGAGCAGCTTTTTCCTTTAAGTACTTGGGTGTCCACACAATTTTTCTTAATCTCCCCCCCTGCTTTTTTTTGTGTGGGGGGGGGGGGGGGGGGGTTAAAAAGTGAGATTTCTCTTCTTCTCTTCCCCCTTCCCCCAGTAAACAACAGTAGCAAATAGACCAGAGGGATGCTGTCATGAACTGGCTTATTAAGTTGTGTGGAGTCTGGCACAAGATACTGCTGAATAGCAAGCAGTGCCTGGGAACTACTCCTCCAGAGTAGGGAAGGGACTTCCAGGTATATCTGGTATGAGACTACTCTTGCCATGGCTGCGAGGAAGCACTATGTTGCACTGGAAAGGTGGCCCTGTGTTGTTTTAGCTAATAATTAATCGTCAGCCTTCACGTACAGCAGCACAACTCAGTAGCACTACCCATGTCCTGTAACTTTAATCTTTCTGACTAATCAAAAGCTTCCTGGTGAATATAAACTGCAACTCCAGTAAAAGGTCATGGAAAAGCCTTGACCACAAGGTGTGTTCACTGTCTGAACATCATAATCCCTCTCTTTGATCAAAACCTGGGTTAGCCTGATATTAGCAGACATTATCTTAATCCCATAAACAGAGTTATACCTTGCTTGTTGAAAAGGGCAGGTAACTTCTCAAGGAGTGTGTCAATACAGAAATCCCATCTAGTAGCACTCCTTGTCCTGCTGTTGAACAAAATGTCTTTCCCAGACCCAGATCCTATGGCAGGGGAAGGGGAGGGGTGTAATAACTACAATCTGACCCTTCTTTCTTCTGTTGTAGCTCATCAAACTTTTTTCCGACTAAAATATGAAAGCTTTCATCTTGACTCTGGGATATTGTAGAAGTAGAGTACTAAAGTCTACTTACTGTTGCTTAATTGTGTGCGTGTAGGTTATACTTCTATAGTTTTCCCTCCCACCTTCTTGGGAAGGTGGGCTCTCTTCATGAAATCTGCTCTCATTTGATTAATTGAATTACCAGCAAGGTGCCAGTGTGCTGTCATCTGAGGGACCAAGAACAGTGGTACCTGCCTGCAAATAAGTACTTGGCTTGTGGGAGGGAGGGGATGGGGTTTACCAAGGGGATGGTTGGTTTTTTTTCAAGTGACTGTTCATGGCTAACCCAACCTGGATTCACAGCACATACCTTGTATTTAGGTTGTTGTGAAATGAGTCCATGTATCTCAGCATTTTGGCTGTACTTGCTGGGAAACCACTATGTATGAGTGGGGCAACTTCTGTACAGCAGATTCTCTTCACCTGTCTCTAGGCAAGGCAGGAAAACATCTCATTTGAGCTACTTGAGTGTTTCTTCTAGTACATCTCCTTCACAAGGGCAATTAGAGTTGGATAAAACACAGTTAAGAGGGAGGTTCAACATCCAGCTGCATGTAGTAAATGGATCCATTGGAAAGAGGACCTCCACTTCACTTGATGGGAGGGGGTAGACCTTGCAGTATTGCAACAACCCTTTCTTTTCTCTGTGGATATCTTTTATGGCTTTGACCGAGGACCTGATCTTCTACCTCGCTCTGAGATTAAAGTATGCCAAGAATATGGGATGGCAGTAAGCTGATAGCAGTGGTGAAAGGAGTGTATTTCAATCCTGGCTTTAAGGTAGTATAAAACTTGCTGAAACAATGGCAAAGGCAAGCAGCCCATCATCCTCCCCCACTGAAAGCAGAGGGGGACTTCTCCCTTCCTGGTTCAAGGGATTCAAGCTGGCTTGGTCTGCTCTGATACTGCCACTCTCAGGTAACTTCTTGAAGGAGTTTTGTTTAAAGTGAGACAGTAGGGAGAGAGGAGGAAAACAGTAGTGGTTTTTCTTGGGGGTTAACTATAGGTTGGGATAAGGCAGATAATAACAATAGGGGAATTGGAATTTCTCCTTTTAATGGATCTTGGGTAAATTATTGTGAAACGGCAACCTTCTTAACATGTGGAAGGTATTTGGACAACTCCTCCTTTTAGAAGGCTGAGGAAGCAAGGGAGGGGATAATTACCCTAAGTTTAGTTGGGCTGAATTTTGAAAGTCTGTGGTTTTGTTTTTGTATTTATTTATTTTTTAATTAAACTATTTTCAGGACTATTTCTCCTCAGGGTCATGAATTTTCTCATTTAAAAAAAAAAAAAAAAAAGACTGGGTTTCCCCCTCTTCTCCCACAGTCCATTCAGAAATGGGCTGCAGGGACAGACACATTCAGACTCCAAGAGCCCTGGAAAGTCCTTGTACTGGAATGTCAAGTATTTCAATGCAGAAGAAAGATGAGAGGAATTGCATGAGAAGGATGTGGGTAAACAGGAGCTCTTTGGCTATCTGAAAATCAGGAGATATAACCTGGCTTCATTCCCTGTGTGTCACCCAAGGAAGTATACAGGACAATAACACAAACACGTAGGCAAAGGTGGAAAAACAAGTTACACCTAACAAGCTGTTTTTAATGGGAGGCTTAGAAAATGGCAGATGGAAAGAGAGACACTTGGGCCTAGTTTTCTCCCTTCAGTGGGGAAGGTGAGATGCAAAGAAGGTAGAGTTGCATAATGCCCAATTTATTTTCTCCACTGCAAAACGTTGACCCAGATGACTAGCAGTATTAACAAACAAGGGGGGAAGCCATAGTTCAGGATAAGTGAAGAATGACCCAGAATGTTTGACAACTTTTCAAAACTAATTCAAGTCTTTGGTGGTGATTGACTGCATCCCAACACACTGAAGGTACTAGAAGAAGCTATCTTGGAGTCGCTAGCAGCAATTGGCAAAGTCATGGAGGAGGGGTGGTGTACTGGGAAAAGGTGAAGGTCATGCTCATGTTTAAAGTGAATACATAGAGAAAAGGGCCTGGCGAATTGTAGACTAGTCTGGACTTCTGTGCTCAAGAACCTACTAGACCATATTGATTATAGTCCTTAAGTGGAGGATAAAGGGTCCTGAGAAGTCACTAACAGCTAATATGACATTGGTCCTGAGAAGTTAACTGGCTTTGTGGATAAGGGGAATGCACTGGACATCATTGTAGGCTAGGACTGAGGTAAAGGGTTTGTTTTGTTTTGTTTTGTTTTTTTTTTGTGTGTGTGTGTTTTGGTATGTGGTTGGAGAAGTGTAGACTAATACCTGTTTTCAGGTGGATACATATTGGAACAGCAAGAGACAAAGGCGACCATATTAACGGATCAGTGCCTGGCTGACACCTAGGGAAGAGAACTCGACTCAAACGCATAAATACTGGCACGATAAGGGATGTGGATGTGGGGTTTGGGGGGGTAGGTATCATGGATCACAGACTTGCTATCTCATTGCTGGCTGAGTGCCTCAAAACTGCATTAACTCTTTGGGCTGCATTAACAGAAGTGTTTTGCTGCAGACATGGGATGCAACAGCGCCACTCTACCTAACAGTAATTAAGACTCCTGTAGAGTCCTGTGTCTAGTTTTGGACACTACACGCTAAAGAGAACGTAGAGAAACTGGAGGATCTGGGAGCAAGCTGCAGTAGGGGCTGCAAGCCACACGAGGAAAGGTTGAAGGAATAAATTTTCTTCTGCAGATTGAGAGCATGTGATGGCAGTTCTTAATGCAGTTGGCAAATTCTCTGACAAGCTGATGGAGCAAGTTCTTTCTCCCTTGCCACAGGAGGCAGGATAGGAGGGCAGTAGGTTTAAAACTATAGCAAAAGCAGATTTCATCTGAAATTGTGGGGGGGCTCCATGTGACAGAACCGTGGGACAGTGGAAATGCTCTTGTTGGCAAGGTTAAGAGGAGGCTGGCATGGATCTGGGATGGTTTCGAAATGGTGAATCTTGCACATCTGTCGACCAGAGGCTCTCAGACTTTTTGGGGCTTTTTTGTTTGTTTTTTTATTGTATACACCCTTTCAGGTTTACTAGCTGCCTGCATACCCCTAGTAGCTTTAAATTTTAACCCCTTAAATGCCAATTATTATAATGAAAATTAAATCTGCCACTACACAATTTCTTGCATGTAGCCCCCAGAGGTGTCTTGCATACCCCCAGGGGTACACATACCACAGTTTGGGAACCTCTGCTGTAGACCATTGGACTAGACCCTCATCCTTTCCTTTTCAGATGATAGTTGTTCAGCCTGTCACTTCTGGAAATGGTTATGCTAGGTCTTGGTGTGTTTTACAATACTTTTTGCAACATGCTCTTATTTACTTTAAGGCATTGGATTTTCATCTTTAATTGGCTTTTTAGTTCACCTTTCCTACATCTTCCTCTTGCATTTGAAGTACATGCAGCCCATAGTGAAACCTGGGGTGCACACTATATCTGAGGTGTAAAAGGGATGGCCCACAGGCTGGACCTGGTCTGTTGAACCATGTCATCTGACCCATGGGGCTGTTCGCGGGCTGGGAATTTGGTGGGGATGAGTGGCAGCTACTATGGCTCTGAGACCTGCAGCAATTAAGCAGCTGTCACTTGCCCCACCACCAAACTTCTGTCCCTGCAGGCAACCCCACAAGGCAGATGGCAGCCTCTTCCTCTGGATCCATGGGGTTGAATGGGTTTAACCCCCAGTCTAAAGAGTTAAGTGTCAGAGTATTAGGACTCTTAAAAAGATTGACACTGAAAAGACACACACTTTTTAACCAGGAGGTGCCAGTGGTGTGGGAAAACTCTTAAAGAGAAGGATATCCTCTTCACTAGCTGACAATTGCAAAATGACCTTTATTTTACTACCTTGCTCTGCATGCTTGAACTGACTATTGGCCAATTTTCTCCTCCTGACTTGCTTAAGAGCTCCAACCGTTCCCAGACCTGTTGCCAAAAAATTGCCAAACTGATCTCTTACCATCCTTCAGATACTGTCCCAATAACTAAGCAGCATTAAGGAGAACAATCCAGGGCTGTTTCCATGGCTGTTGGGCTACAAAACTCACTGCTTCATCACAGTAGAGACGATGGCTGATTTGATTCCATTTTTTGTTGCTTTGTTGCTTGCTTTTTGTGTGTGTGTGTTGTTTTTTATTTTTTTTTATAACTGGAGACAACTGAGCTTTTGGGTCATGAACTAAACATTTGGTCTTGCCAGATCAAGTTCTGGTCAGCCATGTGTGCTTCCAAAAAAGGGGGAGGGAGCAAGACCAGCTCTCATTTAACATGCCTCTTGACCACTTCAGGTTGGTCAAACTGTCTTCATGCAGTGAACACCCTTCCAGTCTTTCACTCTTCTTGATCTTGCGATTTTACGTAAAGTTGGGTCCTAGGCTTTTTGGACTGTGAATAGCTTGGTATGAAGCTAAATTACCAGCAGTAGCTTTCTGCCTCTGGAACTTTATTACAAGTTATTTCCCAGCAGTAGTGGAAGCACAAATTTACAGGACTTTTGCAGATGTATAAACTTGGTGTGTATTGAGGCAGTCCTCAGATCCCGTGATTACTGGGGAAGAGCTGCTCTGAGCTCTGCCTGCCTGGCTGCCTTGCTGGAAGGAAGCTTTCCTTGTAAATAACTAATACTATCTGGTAAACTCACTAATCCAACTATTGCCAAAGCCAAGTTCTTGGGCCCCGACAGACTGCTCCCATTCTGGGAGTGCAGACGTAAGGGGGAACACTTATTCTTTCCAAAAGCATGCCTTTTCCGTCGCAGTAGGCCTGGCAAGTTGTGCAACCCTGTAAAAACTTAACCTACGTTGCCTTTTCCTACTTGGGACAGTTTTTATAAGGAAAATGTTAAAGGTGACCAAAATGCTGCTGCATAGGCACTAGTGGTTCCCTATACACTGTTATAGGCTCTCTGCTGTTTTTAGGCTGGGGCTGAGTGACACCCAGCTTGTAAACATCCCTTTTCTGTTAGCATGGGATAGCAGCCTATATGAGCTGGTCTAATATGGTCCACAAGCTTTTTTTTTTTTTTTTTAACTCCTGTACTAGGTCTTGCAGCCTAACTGAACCTGAGGTTGGGTTTTCCACTCTTCCCGCCCCCCCCCCCCCCCCCCCCCCCCCCTCCACTACTCACA
>NW_005842453.1:844764-848614 GCF_000455745.1 Alligator sinensis | reverse complement strand
CCCCCCCCCCCCCCCCCAAAACCCTTCGTTGAAATGTGCAGAGTAGCTGCCTGAGCCAACTTAATTCTTTTTTAATTTGAGGGATATTCTCCCCCTGAAAAACCATCTCCATCTGCCCCGAGTGGAGGAGACTTGAGGCTTGAAAACCTAAACTGGCTTGTGATACCAGAAGAAAATTTTCAGACTGCCATCAGGAAATGACTGTTGTATGCTAGACTTCTTCTGGGATAGACCTTGGGCCTTAAAATACATGAAATGGTCTTGCTAGAACAAGCTGCACATGTCCATCTTCTAATGATACAGACCACCTAACGACATGGAGGCTAACCTGCCATGATTTTGCAAGGCTTTTTGGTTTAGGACTTCAAGAGGGTTTAGTACAGGGGCAGGCACTTACCTCAGGTGGAGGGCCACTTACTGAGTTTGGCAAGCCATCGAGGGCTACATGATAGGCAGCCAGGGGCAGATAAATCATTAATTTTCTAAATTTTGGGAGGGCCTCGCAGGCTGGATAGAATGGCCTGGCGGGCCGCATCCAGCCCATGGACCTCACTTTTGCCCACCCTTAGTTTAGCAGGACAAAGCCAGAAACTGCCTGCTGTTTGAGAGTCACCTATCCATTTCAATTGTTAATGACTTTCTTTTTTCCAGCAGCATTAAAGCTTCAAATAGCAGTTAAGTTGTTGGGTTTTCCCTTTAATTGTCTGCTGTTGTTTGTGATGCCCTAGAGGCCTGGGTCTAAGCAAGAATGCTGTGTTTCCATCCTCAAGCTTCTCTGCAGCCATAAGGCCTGGCCTTTGAGTACTAATCTTAAATGCATGCAAACTTTTTAAATCTTGATGACTTGGAGATGCTTGAGGCTGGTAACAAGGAAGGGATGTGGACTTCTCAAACATGGATCAGAATGCAGGTTCTTCTTTTTTAAAGAAAAAAGGGCAGAGTAAAGCTGAAGCTTTATTCCACTAGGTAGAACGGTCTAAAGAAGCAAGCGCATCTTATGGGAGGATGCAGCACAGTGTTGCCTTGGAGAAGCTATCTGTTGTTGTCCAAATGGTGGGGAGAAGCTGGATTTCTAGCTCTGCTAATCTTGGGAAGAGTTAATATAATAGACTTGGATTCCCTGCATAGAGTCTGTTTGGCTGGGAGTTTTAAAGGCAATGCACTTAGCAGAAAGTCTTCAGGAAGACTTATACAATCTTTCTTTCCCTCTAAAGCAAACTACAGATCTGAACCTTCCTCCTGAAGACTTGGACTCATCTGGAGATGATGATGACGCTTTCTCTGGCTCTGGTGCTGGTAAGTGCATTTCTTACTGCTGAGTTGTCCCATATTCCAAGACCTCACTTTCTCTGTAGATCTTTGCTGAGATTTGTTCCTTGCCCTCTGCTTACTATAAGGACATCTGCAAGGGGATTGTTTCTTTCCATCCTCCCCTTTTTTCCCCCACCCTGTACTTTTAATTGTCATGGCTCATGCTATTTCATGAGGAAAAGCAGAAAGGTGAGAGCTAAAGTGAGCTTCCCACCAAGCAGTACTGCAGAGACTCTAATTCCAGAGCTGCATGTCCTGGATGTGCAGAAATTAAGCACCTTTGCTTCATGTAAATAAGGTAGCTGAGACAGGTTAGGGGAGGTAGGTGATCTGGAGCGGATCTCTCAATCTGCCAACTAATATTAAAGCTGCTGCATAGAACTACACAGTGGGGTATGAGTAGAGGACAACTCTTGATGCTCCAATGAAGAGTAAATTGAATACTTGTGAACTCGTGTTTCAGCAGGTGGGTGTTTCTTTACAAAGTCCCCTTGTTCTCCTGGTTTAGCACTTTGTGAGTGCTGCCATATTCTGAATGACTTCAGATTGGGTGGGGTAGGAATGAAGGTAAGAAGCTAACTGCTTTTTAGATTTAATTCAATTCTTACAGTAACACTTTTTCCCCTTTAAAAGAAATGTGTAGGCTAGTAGCTTATTGCAGCAAATGGTCTCTGCCTCCATTAAACAAGAATTCTAATGTTTGCTTAGGTGCATTGTCTCATTCTGTGGAGGCGATTATTCTAGTAGGACCTACAAATTCATCCATAGATGTTGAAAAACTTCAAACAACTGTTTACTCTCTCCATGAGACGGGAAGCCCAGCTGACAAGGAAGTAGTAGCTCCATCCTCCAGCAGTGATGTGGTGACAGATGAGCCAGAAGTAGATGTTCCGGATGAAACGCATGAACTGGTCACCTTCGTTGCCGGTGCAAGGGAGGAAGTGATGACTACAAGTCCTACTACTCATAGTCCCAGTGTCAAAGTAACTACCTCACCAGTCTCGAGTACAGCTGATGCAGTGGAACCTGCCATCCATAGTTTTGATGTGGGTGATTTTGCTAAAGAAGCGCATGATCCCAACTTTCCCCCTGCTAGCAAGGAAGATGTCACTACAGCTGCTGTCCACACAACCACTACTCTTAGGACTAGCATTCCAGCACATGAAGATGGAGAGATTCTGACTTCTGAGGATGGCTCTGGAGACGTGGTAAGAACATAGACTGAAATGTGTGTCTTCCCTGTAACTTCTAATGCCAAAGTGATCAGATTCCACTAACTTTTCGGTTTCGCTCCATATGTTAAGTGAATTTCACATTGTATGTGTAGTGATGGGGAAAACAATTTTGTGTATCAATTTTTAAATCGCATTTAAAAGTACAATTTTAGCACAATTAAGTAAAGCAATGACACTTCAGTAACTGTTAAGGATCTGAAGCATGACTAACCTGGGTTGCATTTTTTTCAACAGGGAGACTTCTTCATCTCTAGGAATGATGAAAAACTAGTAGACTCCGACAGGAATACAGATGTTGACTCTGAAAGGAATAGTAAAGCTGCAGGAGCCTTGGGAATAATGGACCGGAAAGAAGTCCTAGGAGGTATTTAAAAATATTCTAGACTAGAGGGCTCCAGTTTGTCTGGTTTAGTAGCAACGTGATCGATTTGGATTCTGAGCTTCTGCTTCAAAGTGTAAAACATGCTTGAACTCTCTGGAGCAGGGGCGGGCAGTTATTCAGGCGGAGGGCCGCTTACCTAGTTGTAGCAAGCTGTTGAGGGCTGCATGGGTTGCCCCGCCTCCTGGTCACCATCTTGGGACCAATGTCCCAGGGCCAGCACCAGTGGGGCCCAGAGCGGGGTGCAGGCTGGCAGGGGTCTCTGGAGCTAGGCTAGGCTGCACCAGCAGGGAGAGTGGGGAGCTGGCCCAGCTCCATAGCCCTGTACTCCTGCCATCCTGCTCCCGCACCTGCTTGCTCCCAGTGCCCCCCAGCCCTGGGGGGGGCAAGCGTACAGCCCCAACCCCCTGCTCAGCAGCAGGTAATGAGCTGGTACAGAGCATGGGGGAAAAACAGCCCCTTGCCCGCCTCATGGCCCACACTGCAGCTGCTCGCAGCCTGCGCAGGGCTGTTCTGAGCAGGCACGGGCAGCCCCACGCAGGCTGCGAGCAGCTGTAGCACAGGGCAGGCGAGGGGCTACTTTGTCTCCCCCGCACTCAGCGCCAGCTTGTAACCCACCGCCACAGTCAGCTTGGGCCCCACACTGGCTCCGGGCCTTGCTCGTCAGGGCTGTGTGGCTTTACTTTTTATTTATTTACTTTTTAGCAGCTGCAGCCCCCGCACTTGGTGCGCTGCGTAGTGTTTGCTGCTGCTGCTGCCTGCCCAGACCTCGCCCGCTGGGCAGCCCAGAGGTGGCGATGGCAGCCTCACCGCAGTCTGTGTTGCGAGCTCCAGGCAGGCGGCGGCAGCAGCAGCAGCAAATGCTGCCCAGCGCGGCAAGTGGGGGGGCCGCCGCTGCTGCCGCCGGGGCGGCCCGGCCGGGCGC
>NW_005842453.1:814218-844574 GCF_000455745.1 Alligator sinensis | reverse complement strand
CCCCCCACCTGTGGTTCTGATGTGGGGCTGCCACACCACCCCAGGCCAGAAGCCCCTGCTGGGGCTTTCAGCTGGGGGGGGCAGGGCCAGACGGGAACCAAGGACAGATGAATTTTAATTTTCTAAATTTTTTTTATTTTGTTTGTTTGTTTATTTATTTATTTATTTATTTTAGGGGCTCCGTGGGCTGGATAGAATGGCCTCGCAGGCCGTATTTTGCCCACCCCTGCTCTAGAGCACTGCTGTGACTTTGCAGCCAGGTGTTAAAGGTCAAAAGTCTCTGCTGATCACTTTCAAACAGCTTTTGCAACTCTGGGTGTAGCTCACCTAGACAAGTAGGCCTTAAGTGATGGGAAATCACTATGGGTGACAGTCTTCAAACTCTGGGAACTGCAGCAATTAATGCAGCTGTCACCTGCCCCCACCACTTCAGGAAAAGTGTCATTCTTTTTTGGGGGGAATAGGAAAAGCTCTTGAAAGAAGGCATTTTACTTTGCAATCCACATTGTGCACTGTATGAATTGATCTGATCTTTGCCCAAAATATACTTTGGGGGGGGGGAAATACTCGTCTAACCATGAAACTGCTTTATGCAATACTAGTTTATGCTTCTATTGGGTAACCCTGAAATTTGGCATAGCAGGTGGGATGTCAGTATTGAGCATGGTATCAAATACAGTTGTTTTTTTTTGCTTTTCCCACCCCCCCCTCCTTCCCTGCAGGTGTCATTGCTGGAGGATTAGTAGGCCTGCTATTTGCAGTGTTCCTAGTTGGGTTTATGCTGTATAGAATGAAAAAGAAAGACGAAGGAAGCTATTCATTGGATGAACCAAAGCAGTCAAATGGAGGATACCAAAAACCACACAAACAAGAAGAATTCTATGCGTAAACACTGATATTCAGGACATTTAATTCACCTTTTTGTTTTTTGTTTTTTGGTTGTTTTTTTTTTTTTCTTGGGCTCTCCTGTCCCTGCACATGGACCTCCTCCTGGTTTTCTGCATTAAACTCGAGCCATATGACCGTTGGGTGCAACTCCTGCTACCTTGCCATTGGAAATTCAGGCTACAAAATAGATCTGGATTCACTGATCTCCATCCTGCTTTCTTGCACAAAGATCTTTTTAAAGTAGGACTGCAAAGCTCCTAAACTTGCTTTGGTTTAGCTAAAGACTGCTGGGTGAAAGGAGATGAGGGAGAACTGCATGTATATAAACTGTTTTTGATGGTTAGAAAAATGGCAGGAATAAACAGCTAAGAAAGCTTGATCTCTGGTATACAGAATTTTTTTCCATGTTTTAACTGACAAAACTCTGTATGTAGTATGATTACCTGCATTTGGCAGGAAAGGTTGGTACCTTCCAGTTTTTTGGCTTTTTTTTTTTTTTCTAGCTGCCAAAATTATAGCACTTAATGGCCATAAGACACCATACAGAAGGTGACTACCGGTTAAGAGGAGGAGTGAAAGGATAGGGCAGTCTTATTTGACTGCCACTGAATTAAAGAGTCTAATTTATACTTTTCAAAAAAGACTATTTTAACAGTTTCCCTAACTAGTTCCTTAAATCGGTACACATACTGGTATTTTTTTATTGAGGGTTTAACTAGACAAAACTGCATGCTCTATACGGAAACGGAGCTTCCTTATCCTACTTAATCCTTCCAGGCTGATTTAAACCAAGAAATGACTTGGGATTAGATGGTCTAATCCCACCATTCTTTAGATGCCAAATTTCCCTTCTAGTCTTGGGGTTGATCCTGTTGTATTCTGCACCACTATGTGATACTCTGATTACATATTCTAGCCTCTACCTCTGTGCACTGTTAGAGTGGAAGTGACCACTGCAACTAAATCTGCCATGAGTATACCTGATGCCTACTGCATTTGTTCATAGTGTGAATGGTACAAAAACCAGGGCAGACCAAGTGTCTGGGGACACTATCCCCAAGAACCAGGGAGCATGGAAGCATATTACTTATTTAAACTGGCACAAGCTCAATGAACACAGCCAGTTTTATAGAAATGTCAGCTGTTGCAACTTAAGGAAATTTGTCTTTAGACCAATATCCTTATGTACAAGGATGTTATGGATAAGCGTGTACCTTCATCTTTACAGTATCACCTGGCTAACCTTCCAAGCCAAGGAGCTTTTGTTGCTTTGAGTAGAAAAGATGTAAAGGGAAGTAGCTTGTTTCAAAAGTTTTGCCAGAAATCAGTGGGTTTTAATATACAATAGAACTTCACAGTGAAGTGTCATGACAATCTAAATAGATGGATGCATTTAACTACACTTGTCCATGAAATGGAATTGAGTGATCTTGGTTTAAACCATAAATGCGGAAGAGATGTTAGACTTCCTAAAATACTGCATAATCTTTGCCTTTTGCTTTGCCATCTGGACTTCGTATTATGTTCCAAGTCGATAAGGTTCTTTCCTGCTCTTAGTGAAGGTAGAGGGAAGAGATGAATGTTTACAATTAGGATGTAAATATTTATAGTGCCGAGGAAGTGATTGGAGACCATTGGCAGCAGTTGGCACATGTAGGGTGGAAAAAAAATATTTTAACTTAAATGAAGTAGAAAACATTCCTGAGTTACTACTTGCCTAAAACTGGTGCCTTTTTCAATTTTTCTCAACCAAACCAAGAAAGTACTTGTTTGATTCCAAACTTATTTATGCACTAGATTAATTGCCTGTTTAGCAGTTTGCTCTTAATTTTCTAAGAAAATAAAATTTGAAATGTTAATTACTGCCTTTTTTTTTTTTTTTTTACACTGAGTTTTTATAAGTTAATGCAACAACTGGATGGTGTTAATTGCAGCTGTAACTTTTTGCTTTGTATAGGAATGCAGAAATGCTGTTTTGATAGCAGGCTTCCTTGATGTTTTTTGTTTTGTTTGTTTTGGGGTGGTTTTTTTTTTCTCTTTTTATGAGAGATGCTTGCAAACCACAAGAATCTAAAATAACTTCAGTTGTACCTCACCACTTTGTAGAGGGAATAAAAAATAACTTTGTATATTTTGGTAGCTTATTGTCATGCTTGGTTTCCCTAATTCTAGCTATTCTTCATTATTTAAGTGGTGCAAATGAATTTTAATGGAAGATACTTCAGTTGGTTATCAGTACACCGTGTAAAGATACACATGCAATAAATGGCATTTTGGCAAGTGACTTGTTGTTCCCTTTGTCACCTACATGGGCACTGGGGGACCTTACGAGAGGGAGCCAAGAATGACCGACCTCCTATGCGCTTTTGTTTTGTTTTGTTTTTTTTTTTTTTGGACAAGTGGACTTGGCCTGCTGATGGTATTTGCGGGAGACTGCCCAGCTGAACTGGGGGATCATGATGGGGTGTAAAGGCAGTCCCTTGGGTATTTGGGGCCTTGGAGGTCAAAACCAGCATCTTGAATTGAGCCCAGAAAGCTATTGGAAGCCATTGCAATTAACCTTTGTCAGAACATGGGTCGTAGCACCAGCTGTAGCTTCTGGATGGGTTTTAAGGGCAGTCCTGGGTAAGAACTTTAACCTTGAGGTGGGAACCAAGGTTATCTGCACCCCTGTTGCCTGAGGTCCTGGTATCATAGCTGCTTAAGTTACTAAAGTGCCATCCCAGCGGGGGGGGGGGAGTGCTTTCTTTCTCTTGGACAGATTCCCAAATGCACAGGAGGGGGCCTGCAGGTGAGTGGGACTGGAACACAAGGCTATTTCACAGGTAAGGGTTGGGGGGAGGAGGGGGGAGTGCATAGTATCTCAAGCAGAGATGAGGGCTGTGTTTTTAAATCTAGAAAGCAGGATAGATTTCTACCTTTTATGACTAAGTAACCTACCACCAACCCTTTCCTTTCACAGAGGTGCTCGTTTGGTTTCAAACACTGAGGAGTGAAGGAAAGAAGGGACTGGACTGGACACATGCCAAGAAAGGATCCTGTACGACGGGCATACCCCACAGGAGGCTGTAGGACTTGGATGCTCCCGTGCCCAAGAATGGATCCTGGACTGAATGGAAAAACAACCATGTGCAACTGGCACGTAGGCAGAACATGCAAGGACCTGTTCTGAGAAGCTGCTTTTCTTGTGCAACCTGGTAAATGGAGCCTCCTCCAAGAGGAAAACACACATCTTTTAATTCTCTTCTGCCTGAAATTGGGCTATCCATAAGTTAACCTTTTGAGTACAGCACTGCTTCTGTGGGAAGCCTACATGATGAATTTAATTACCTTTTACTCTCTAGGTACTCTTCAGCTATTTGCCTACATTGTGCTTTTAAGAAAGTTGTTTGAAAAGACTTGTAGGGCCAGGTAAAGGTGTTTGATACCTATTCAGATCCCTTTTTCAGGAAGGGGAGTAGAATTTGCCCCTAGTACCTAGCAAAAGAGAGTGTAAAATCTGGGCATGGCTCAATTGGAGGAAAAGTTAGAGGAGCCTTGGTTAGAAAGGACCCTATATAACTGTCTTTCCAGCTCTGGGACTGATGTTTGGCTGTTCTTTGTGGATCTCTAGAGAGCATAGAAATCTGATCTTGTTCTTTGGCAGAACACAGACGGATCTCGAGAGGGTACAGAATGGATCCTGCATGTCAGCAGGATCAGTTCAAAGTGCGCTCAAAACTCAGGCCGGATTAGGTATTTTAGCTCAACGAATTGTATTGTTCCTCCTTTGGAGGAAGAATTAATGAGACACCAATTATCCATATAGAAGAGGTGTACTTCAGCTCTTGTGTGAGGGTGCTAAGATGACCATTTAATGCTGAGAAGGCCATATTGGAAAATGTTACCTTTACAATATAAGGTATCTCTACAATATAAGGAATACAGTATGCTCACCATCACCTATACACTAACTTTGCTTAGCTCCTGCTAAGTGGCGTTAGACCTTGCAAAGGAAAATTTAAATGGCAAAAGGTCCTTTAGCCATTAAACAAAAAGGAAGTGGAGCTGCTGTGCAGTGAAGCTGGGGTACAGATTAAAGATGATGTGGAAACATCCCAAAACCTAAATAAAAACTGAGGCAAAGCTCTCAATGGCTGCATCCAGATGAGGCAGCCGTACAGTATGTGGTGCCATAGACACGGTTGTGGTGCCACATACCACATGTTCAGCTGTTCTCTGTTCTGCAATGTAGCATCATGGGGTGGTGGGGTTTTGGGGGTTTTTTGACCCCTGGATATCCAGGGGGTTGGGACATGACTTCTGAGGAGAGGCTGAGAGAACTGGGCTTATTTTGTCTAGAGAAGAGAAGACTGAGTGTATTTAATAGCAGCCTTCAGTTACCAGAAGGGTGCTTTGAAAGAGGATGGAGCTGGACTAATCTCAGTGGTGGCAGATGACAGAACAAGGAGCAATGGTCTCAAGTTGCAGCAAGGGAAGTTTGGGTTGGATATTAGGAAAAACTTTCTCACTAGGAGGGTTACCCAGAAAAGTTGTGGACTCTCCATCCTTGGAGGTTTTCAAGACCTGGCTAGACAAAGTCTTGGTTGGGATGATCTAGCTGGGGGTGGTCCTGCTTTGAGCAGGGGGTTGGACTAGATGTGACCTCCTGAGGTCCCTTCCAACACTAACTTTCTATGTTTCTAATTGATCTCATTTTTCTTTGTTCTGCCCTCTTTAACAGTTCTATTTCTCCTCATTTGCTTTAACATGAGAACAGCAGTGACCTTGTTGGAAGACATTCTTGAAAAGTCAGTAAGCTACTACATTGAGTGAGCAGATACATGAACCATGATACCACATGCAGGCCACAACCTGAACTTGGGCATGCCCACAGTATGTACATGCATATGTTAAGACAAACCAGAACTGTAAATAAGTAAGAGGAATCATTTTCTTTAACCAGAAAGTAGGTTGTTCACTATATCTGTTTTACTTCAAAGTCATGCTGTAAAGTTTAAGTAATTAGTGTATTAGAGGTACAGTGCTGTTGAGTAGCAATTAACTAAATATTTGAAGTATAAATACAAAACCAAAGACGACTTTGTACTTAAAGACATATATGCGCACACTATAGGGTGATTGTGTGAATTCTGTAGAATACACACATTAGTTTGCTGAAGGCTTTGCTCAGTGTGCAGGTGCAGTATACCTACATTAATTACTTCACACAATAGCCCAGGTGCATATGGCCATGGTAGGGAAACATTATACTGAGAACAATAGGCTACAGGTAGATTTTTTTTTTTGTCTTTGAAGGAATGGAAAGGAAGCTGCATACAAGATGAGGGGTGCATCTACACGAGATGTTTATTACAGTTGCCTACTTAGCTCTGCAGTAAATGTCTTGGTGTCTACACGTGCAGGATTATCAGGCTGAAGTAAAGTAATAAACTGTAGTAGGGCATGAGGGTGCTTCATTGCAAGGGCCAGCCCAGGTAGCCCCTCATGCCCCAGCCAACCCAGCATCCGAAAAGCCACCTTGATGGCAGTAAGAAACTCTGAGAGAATCTTATCTGGTTGCCATAAATGTTCACTTTACGAGTGGCCAAAAAGGACAGTACATGAATGCTAATCTCCTAATGGTGTAGAAGAGGTGATTAAGGTTTCTTTGGAATTTCTAATTGTTCACCAAGTGGTACCAGAGGGAGCGAGCGAGAGAGAGAGATCGAAGATCACTTGTGTGACCTTAATTATTCTTTTCCAGACTTCTGAACATGTAAGGGATTTTTATTATCATTATTACTGCACTAGAGAAGGTATCAATTTGCGTACAGCTGCTGGAGACTTTAGTCAAGCCTGCTCTTACTATTGAAATCTTGCTGTTAATATTTGATGGCAACTGCCTATAAAAAGGAGCCTTTGGACTGTTTACCAGTCATGACAGGTGACTGGTCTGACAGTTATTTTAAAGCAGGAGCTGAAATCGAGTTGCATTGGTTTATTCCTACAATCTGGGGCAGTGCACACACTAACACAGAGTTTGTGTAAAGTGTAGTTGGTTTCAATCTGGTTTTTTTTTGTCACCCTTTCTGCGTTTTAACAAGCCTCCCACTAACGAAGTACGGTTGTATTCAGCTCTAAGGAGTGGTTGTGTGGTTACTCCACAGTAAGCATTAGTCACACATTAACCACAGCTGTAAAAACATGTGGATGGGAAAAATCTCATCTCGGCCCTGAGAGTCTTTGATTCTACTACTTGCTACCTGAAGAGGCGGCTCTCTGCTTCATTTTTCCATAGCATTGTGCAATGGATTTGTCTGACCTGTTTACCTTGTTATCTCTCCTCCTTCCCCCGGTAATTATCTATTTCCCAATGTGAGGACCATCCATACCAAGGCTTTATAGAGGGTGGACTCAGCCAATGTTTCCGAATGCAGAGGTCACAGAGGCTTCCAACAGTACAGTGATGGCACTTAACAGGCTGGTGTCGTTGCTACCTGAGGTAGGACAGGGGGTGACATCCTCCCACTTCAAGTAACATTCTGGCCTCAACACACAGCACATTGTCCCGAGTCTTATTTAATAGGGAACCTCTACCCATTATCTCCTTATTTCCCTGCATAAACGCCCACATCAGATGTTCCATATTATCCTCCATGTAGGTAAAAATATATCTTTTGCTTATAGTTTAGTCTTATTCCCTGCCAGAACCTCAAAAGCAGGCATAGCTCAAAGGTTTATGGCAGGCAGGCAGCAAGGGCGGCACAATGGACCTTGAAGCCTGAGACTGTCAACTCAAGGGCCTGGCAGGAAAGTTTTGGCCTGAATCAACCCCATTGACCGTTTATACTTCTCAATACTGTTAAATGTGTTGGGAGAGGATCAAAGTACTTTTAAAGTAGATAATGCTGTTGTCATGGGGGAGGAGCCATGTAAGTGAGAAAATACAATTGCCAATGGAAAAGTTTCTCCAAAGTTCCTTTAGATGAAGGAAGAAAACAAGCAAAACTAATTAGAAGTTATGTGTAATTAATACACACTGTGTCTCACCCTTGCCTTCTTAAGAAAAGACAGGCTTATTATAGCTTGACTTCTTAGTTCACTGGTTTGCTTCAGGCCACTGTCCCATGACCTTGCAACATGCAGTCAACAAAGCTTCTTTCATAAATAAGAGCAAGATTTTTAGAAACACTTTTTTTTGTACTGGGGGGTAGAGGGGAGTGGGGCATAATTGAACCTAGGTAATAAAGCAGTGCATTTCCTATTAACACCATGTCCAGGTCTGAGTGTGGATTTATAACTGGCTTTTTCCAGTGATCAGATTCAGAAACTCAGTTTCACCCAAAAGAGGAGCCATCATTGATATCCAGGTCTAGATCTGTCCAAGGTCCCAACTTTGACGGATATTGGGATCTGACCTTTTGTGTCACGTGAAACACAAAACTTCTATAAGAGGTCAATCTTGAACTACCTTAGAGGAATTGGCTTAAGCCCTGTTAGTACGGGGTTTCTCAATATCAGATCATGGGTGCAACAAGAAGGAGTCAGACGGTCATAACTGCTCTGCCTTTCCCATATTCGTAAGTAGGAGAAAACCCTAGGTAGATGAACCAAGGAGTCCTCGAGCATCCCCAGTGAGGAAAAGGCTGAGTACTACTCTTAGCATAGCGGGAAAGTTTGGAGCAAGGTCCTGCTGTTTGTAAAGACTGGGGCTGGACTACGTTCTGTCACACACTTTCTTTCTTCTGATGCCACAGCCTGTACAACCACCTCCAATCTGCCAAGACAAATTAACTAGATATGTGGTTTCTACAATTGATAATTTGAGGGACAATTCCTGAACATCAGCATCTTCTGAAAAACCTCCATATTGCCGCTGTAATGACTACAGCGTTTAGCCTCTTTCTCCAGCTACTAAAATCTAGTTCTGTTTCCCAAATGACACACATTTTATGCCGTTGCTCCCATTTCTCCACCCCTGAACTGGAGCGGGTTGGGTATGGAATCTTGCTTCAGGCTCCTCCTGTTTTGCTTTGCACAGGGCAACATAACCCCCAGATCTGGGCCTAAACAAGGAACCATTGTTGCTTATCTGGAGATCCATCTCTGGGAACAGAGGAGGTAATCAGCTGGTTCTCCAGAACATGTGAATGCAATTACTATGAAGTCACAACTCGGAGACATTTGAGGCCACAATCAGAGCTCTGATATGCCTCTGCTGTAGGGCTGGCTTTGTTTTGTACTATTAGGACCTTAAGCTGTTTGTGCAAATATGAGTTTAATGGAAAAACTACAATAAAAGTCCAGATCATTTGTTCACAGCATGGAAGAGGTTTTTTTTGTTTCCACAAATGTTGACATGGCCCTCAAATAAGAAAGTGACTGCTGGAATCCAGCTGCTGAGGCACAACACTATTGTAACTGCAGCTTTGCTATGTGCCTTGAGCTCGTGTGAATGGAGTCTGGTTTTTGAGGTCCACTACAGTTTGCCAAATCTCTCTTGAAGAACATCAGGGAAATCCATCAAAGTTTTCCCCCATGCAGATGTTTCTCATACCTAAGGAGCTATCCCATCTTGCGCAGCAGCCCATGGGTCTGTCTGTTTTCTACTGAGATCTTGTAAATTCTTCAAACATCCTCTCTACCCCATCTCCTACCTGTGGTCTTCAGTGTCTTCAGCAGGCTGCTCCTTTATTCTTAGTCTTTGGAAAGATCACTGAATTTCCTCACTGTAACACATTGAAATATACAGAACATGTCCATCAGCAGGAGAAGGAAATACTTCCTTTCTAATTGCATCCAGTTTCCAATGAGCTGAGCTCTTCAGAAACTTAGTTGAGTAGTTAAGAAGCTCTGGGCACAGCTACAGGCTGCCGTACAGCGAGGTGTCTTTTGTAAGTACTAAAGCATGGCGCAGTAACCACCTGTACTGCGCTGCGTGCATGGTGCATGGTTAGATTTTGCTGCTATGTCGCCATAGTGTTGTGCTAAAACAGGGGAGAGCACCAGTATGGTGACTTAGCTGCTGATCATGCATAGACCCACATGATCGTTATGTCGCTGCAGCGCACCGTATAGTGATGCAGTGCGTCACTACAATGACATAGGGCAATGTGTAGATGTGCCTTTTCTCTAGTAACTATATCCTGGATATTTCCTAGTACAAAGTATCAGACACCACTAAGAACCCTAAGCATTAAAAAATTGCAGGTGACCCCTTTCTCTACATAATTAAATCAGCAAAGGAAAAAGTGACATTTTACAACATACATTTGGGGTTCTTTTTTACTCATCTTCTCTGAGGGGTAAAAAATAGAGGTCATGGTTTCCTCTCGGTGCAACCCTGTCTGTGTTATCAGATGTAACTATTAAAGAGGTGGAAAAAAGTAATCAATGCTATTCTGAGTCATAAATGTGGACACCACTATAAAAGCATATGGACTTTGTATCCCTTAGCAGATGCTTTAGAAAGAAGAATCTCATTGGTAAAAATCTGGTGTCAGGATGAAATGAAAATCCAAAGAGAAAACATTATCTGAAACCACACAAATCATTGTGGGTTGTGTAGCACTATACGTTTTATCATGATGTTGTTGTTGTTAGGCCAAAATGACCTAAACATCATATCTGTTTCTTTTCCAAATGTTTTCAATCAAATCGACATTTCAGCCTGAAAGGCATTTGCAGATTCTACCATTTCTAAATCTTTGGAAGTCTGCACTCTGACAGCTAGCATTTTTAGTGACCTTCCCCCAGATACTTTCCCATTGGAGCATAATTCAATTTATATGAATTAGGATTCAGAGAGACTTCATCAGTTCAGTCAGATTTCATGCAGTGATGGATTAGAGGTGGTTTGTTGGGAGAATGCCGTGGAAAGTGGTGCTTCGTTTTGTACTTGACTGTTTCTTTTTTATATCTGAAAGTGCTTATTAGCATTCAGCCTCTTTGTCATAAACAGGCAGGAACTTGCTTTTCATTTGCCAGGTATTTTTTTTTCCTTTGATACTTGTTTCAAAAGGAAGTAGAAACATGTCTCAGCTAGATCCCTCCATTAGTATTAAAAGAGCACATTGTTTCATGTGGCGAGTTATTGCTAGCTGTTTTTCTCTTCTCTTCTTTTCTTTTACAAATGAATGTGCAGCCATCCAGCTGATTTAGGGTCAAAGAAGAAATATTTGCATGTTTCTGATAAAGAAACAAAATCAATAAAACCAACGTTACTATTTCAGTCATCTTCATGTGTGGTTGTTTGCAGACAACTGTGAAGACATACCTGTGTCATTTGTTCTTAGTTATTTCTTTCCTTTTAAAGTTTGTGAAGCAGGAAGGTGTACGGGACTGTGAAGGTTATGATACACTCTTGTCGGTCTCTGATCTCAGTGGTTGGCAGCTCATTACCATGACAGCAGTGTGGTCTAGGGCAATACATTTGGAGTTAGAAAGTTCAGCTTCTGGTTCTGCCAAAGATTCACTTGTCACGTAGTCATGAACAAGGAACCACAGCCAAAAAACATTTTCAAATCTCAATTGCCTCAACAAGATTTCAAGCTCTTATTTTCAGAGGTACTGAGGGCTTTTCCATTGACATAAGAGGAAATCAGCACTGGCACTAACCACTAGTGAGAAGTGGTAGAAAAATCTATCGCTATTCAGTGCAAACAGATTGTGAGAAAGATAGGCACAGGAGGGAAAGGAAAAGAAGGTATTAATATCTGTGGTCCAAAAATGCTCTCTCAGTCCCTTGGGCAGAAGGTTTTGCAGAGCTTAGATCAGGGGCAGGCAAAATGCAGCCTGTGGGCTGCATCCGGCCTGTCAGGTGATCTTATCTGGCCTATGGGTGGGTGCCTACCAATTCACTGCGTCCAGCCCAGCCCTGGGCTGCCCCTTCTGTGCTTGCATGGGGCTAAACCCTGCTCACTCCTGCAGGGGCAGCGTGTGCTGTGCTCACACCCTCACCTGCAGTATGGTCCTGACCCCACAGGTAGGGAAGCTGTGGCAGGCAAGTTAAGGGCAGCAGTGGCGGGCAGGGGAAGTAGTGTCAGTGGTGGTGGCAGGTGGTGGGGGAGAAGTGGCAGTGGTGACAGGTAGGTGGGTGGGCAGGCAGAGGGAGGAGAGGGGAGAGCGGTGAGTGGGTGGGAAGGTAGGAAAGCAGCAGGGGAAAGTGGCAGTGAAGGGTGGTGGGAGTGGTGGTGGCAGCAGCGGCGGTGGAGCAGGTGAGGGACGGTGGTGGTGGGTGGGAGCGAAGTGGCAGCTGAGTGGGAGTGCAGGGCCCATGCCGGTGTCCTGGGGCCGGGGCTAGCAGAAATCTAGGGTGTAGCGGCAGAAGTATGGAGCCCGGGCGATTGGGGGCTCTGGGTCCATCTAGTTGCATCACACAGGGCTTGCATGCAGTTCCTGGGTTCTCCACCTGTGCTGCATGCTTCTGGGAGAAGCCCTGTGTGATGGAGCCAGAAGCACAGCCCTGCTCACTGCCCAGATCATGGGGAACTGTGCAGAGCTCTGTGCTGTGCAGCTGGGCCAGCTCTGCCCTTCTCCCTGCCACCCCAGCTGAGTCCCATGACTGTTCCACTGGCTTTATTACATGGGGCTCCCCCCAGTAGTGTGAGGCTCAGGCATGTGAGCCCCTTGCGATGGAGCCAGAGCCCTGGCCACAGTTCTGGATTTTGTTGGGACCATGCGCCACTGGGGGTCTCCACCTGCTGCTTCTGCTGGTGGCAGGGGCTGTGCACAATGTGGGACATATTTGTAGGGAGGCCCCCCACACACCCCACAACCCCCCCACTCACTGACAGCTCAGTAGTGTGAGGCTCAGGCATGTGAGCCCCTTGCGATGGAGCCAGAGCCCTGGCCACAGTTCTGGATTTTGTTGGGACCATGCGCCACTGGGGGTCTCCACCTGCTGCTTCTGCTGGTGGCAGGGGCTGTGCACAATGTGGGACATATTTGTAGGGAGGCCCCCCACACACCCCACAACCCCCCCACACACTGACAGCTCCCAAAAACCCCATACCCCCCCACCCCCCACATCCATACATACCCCCAAACCTTCCCACACACCCCACATACACATACCCACAGCCCCCCAAAAACCCCAGACACCCCTCCACACACATACATTCCTAGTCCCCCACAATATACAAGAGTGAACTCTTATACAATTACATGATGCAAATACACACAGATCAGGACAAAAATATTTTTTGAAATAAAATTAAAATATGTTGTTGTAGATATTTACTTTTTGGTATACAATTTCCGTTTTTTCCAGTTCCAAGATGGCAAACCACCTCCCTAAAAGGAGTACTTCCAGGGGCAAGAGGAGGGCCTTCTGGTGTCAGGGGTCAAAGGTGGGACTTATGGTTCCAAGTTGGCATCCAGGGGTGGAGCACCTGTCAAGGGGTGGGGCTACTTTTGCAGTCCTTGACAGTTAATTGCCCACCCCTGGTTTAGATTATTTTTTCTTTGCTGTGTTGGCTTTAAGCACCAACAGGATTAAAAAAGAAGTAAAAATATTTTGCCCCCAGCTCTGAATGCTCTTATTAAATAATAGGTCTATGGAGTAAGAAGGTGTCGTTGTTACATAATCACTGGTCCGAGTAGAGCCATACTAACGCAATATTATTCAACATGTTTTTCAACATGGTAGTTAAAAAGATAAGTCTCTATCTTATACTGGCCATAAGAAGAACGTGATAAGAAGATAAAATATAATTCAACATCAATGTAAGATACAGTAAGCTACTTACAGACATTTAAAGTTTCTTCTGGGTATCTTCTGGTCAGCAAAGTACTGAAATAATCATTTCTCCTGTTCATTTATTCCTAATGACCATTTGCTGATATCCATCAACTCCTTCAAATTGTCTTGTCCCATACTTCATAGAACATTTTTAATCAGTTTTACTTTGAGAATGAATGTTTAGCATTTTGTACAAGACACTTGGACCATTACACAGATCAAAGTGGCTGTGCAAACATCTGGAAAACTTGGTGATAAAGTACTGTTTTGAATAGCCATCTAGTTGGCCAACTCCTTGACAGTGGATTGTTTGAGGAATGTATGTTCTTGAAGACTGCTGCAAAACTAAAATTTGTATGAGGAAAGTGGGAGAAATGTCATTTTTAAACTAGTGCTTCTATTGTGGTTTTCCTGCTTTTCCCTTTTGATGATGTCTCCTGTGTTCTTAGACGCAGGGCCCATTTTGTCACTCTGCTAGTCCAGTTTTACATCTGCAAATCAATGGGATTCTATGGTAAGGACCTAGAGTAACACAGTGGTGAACCAGACTCAATACATTCAGTTTGGCTGCCTCCATGTCTGAAAGGATATCAACATATAGGAAGATATTTAAAGAAGAGAAATGGATGGCCACAGTTCAAGAGAACGGAGACACTGATTCGGAATGAAAGCTTAAGAAGCCAGTACCTGTATTCTTAGACTTCAGTAGTTTTTTGAATGGTCCTGTCAGGTTTAATGCAATAAATCGCAAGAATTTCAGGGAATCCTTAGTACTTACGAGACAGAAAGTGAAGAGCCATAATGCTGAGGGCTAGAAAATATCACTTCCCTGAAGTATTGCACATGTTCTTTTTGGGGGTGTATAATGAATAATACAGCTGTGGGAGGCAAGGCATTTGCAAGGTGGAGACATGTTTTTGTGGACATTGGGGATTAATAGTAAATCTCCTGAATTTAATTTAATTTTCTGTCCGCTTTTTGAATGATGGTGCTTGGCAAATCCATTGCCACCTGGGAGTCAATACAAGGTCAGATACTCCCCCTCACCTCTGAAAACAATGATGTGGTCAGAGATTTTGTCCCTGCTGGAAAATGGAAGCCTTTCTATCTCAGTATCCACCCTTTTCTTGTCTTGCATTTAAAGAGTAACTCCTTCCTCACCCTCTCCGATGAAGCCAGCTGTATTAATTTGGTGTCATATGTAGAACTTGGTTGACCTAAATGATCACTAAGGATTGGACAGAAATGAAGACACCTATGTGCTATTATGGGAATGGAATAGATGGCAAGGAGGATGAAACATTGTTTGGGCTTAAATGCTACAGAAATGATGGGCAGTAACAAATACAAGATGGGTGAAATTGGAGAAAGAAAAATCTAGGCAGAATAACTGGAAAGCTCCCGAGACCCTGGAAGATCTATTTGAGCAGTAGGGGCCTACCTCTTTGGCAGGTGTGCCCCAAATTAGACCTGCACCCTTTCTGAGCGCTACTCTGTTCCCCTCCCTCTGCCCAATCTCCTGCTCTGCTTTCTGTTCTCTCCTTTGTGCTTTTTGCCCAATCTCCTGTTTTGTCTTCTGCTTCCTGAACTGTCTGCTGCTGTGCTGCCTGCCCCCTCCCTTATCTGTTGCATGCCACAAACAGAGGCTGCCCATGGCACTTGAGGCATTTGTGCCATAGGTTGGCCACCACCATGTTAGAGATTCAATTAGGGCATGCCCCCACCATTGAATTATTTAATCTAAACGATGCAAAGTACCAGAGGATATTTAACAATTCTTCATCATGGGGGCAATTGCCAGATGGTGTAGTGGTAGGTTCCTATCTCCTTCTTTGACAATAAACCAGGCATGATCTGCCAACTCGGGCAATGATGACAGCTGTAGGGTAAGGAACTTCCTGTTTGAACAGTTGAGTAAATGACCTCCTAGAGCTGTAACTCTGACAGCATGCACTGTGCCCACAAATAAACCTCTCTGTGATGATTTCAACACCTCTAGGTCAGTCTCTTTCATTCCCCCGCCCCTCCCCGTGTGTTAGCCTCTTTAACTTTGCTATATAAAGTCACTGCATTTGGAAGAGGAACTCCACCGCACCCTTCTGCCCTGGGTCACTGCACTAACTAGAAAAAGGTGGCTTTTACATTTCGTCCTAGGCAGCTGTTTCAAACAATTACTGTACTTCAGAAGCTGGTGAAATATTAACCAGCGACTGACTGCCTTTTCATGAAGATCTCTCAGAATACAGATTGCCCCTTGCCCATCTTGGCTGCTTTTCTAACCTTTGGTCTCAAGCAAAATCCTTGAGGCCAAACCTGATTTGGTTCTACTGGAGACTGCAGGACTTTCAGCCTCAGATATCACTCCTCACATCACTGTTGCTGACAGTCTCCCACAGAGAGAGCAGCAGAAGTGTCAGTCATTTGCCTACCTGAACTGGCCAAATGCCTACCTGAACCTGAGAGATCATCAGGTTTGCATGGTTAAAGCACACCAGTTATGGTAACCACGAGCATACAGAGAAGTGCTGTGGCTAGTTTAATCTACCCCTCTTTGCTTTCCCAGCCCAAATAACGAGGTAGCCAGGTTGACCAGAGGTAGCCTTTGGCATTAGTATAATTTGCAGTCTGGAGAGGTAGCAAGAAGTCTTAACCACCCCCACCACCATGTCCTTGGAGGCATGACCCGGGATCCAGAATTCCCCTTTTCCTATGCATAACGCATCCTCATCTTCAGACCTTTTGGAGCCTAAAAACATGGGGATGAATGTCTACCTGCTGTACTATCAGCTGAGTTACAGTTGGGTGAAAATAAGAATTCACAAAAAAAGAATAATTAACAGGAGGGACAGTTCCCTTATAAACTGCAGAAGAACTTGTTTCCTAGACGGCTATGGAGACATTAAAAAGTAACAGATTGTAGATTATATAGGTCTTAATAGAGCAGGCCCTTCATTTATGGCTCTTTGTTCAGAAAGAGCCAATCATCTTTTAAATCATAAGATCTTGAGCATACTAGGTGCCTGTACACAAGCACGGAGGCTGCTCTGACATGCTGCAATTACAGCGCATCCGAGTTGACTGACTCAATTAATCGAGTCTGTTGGAGTGCGGCAATTACGGCACTTCAGTAGCTTACTGCATCTTGTGTATCAGTGTCCCCATGCTTCAAAATGGTGGTGAGGTTGCTTGAACTAAAGCTCATCAAACAAGCTTTAGTTCAAGTGCTCCTGCCACCATTTGGAAGCATGGGGACATTGATACACGAGATGGTGCGGCGCTTTAATTAGAGCGTCTCTCGGAGCACATGTAAAAGTGCCCACGGATTAGTAACACCAGAGCTGTATGCAGCATCTGTCAAGAAAGTCATCTTCCGAACACAAATGGTAACTCGTTGGCCAATGTATGGCTTAGACTATGGTAGGTACCACTGGGTTCAAACCTCTTTTTGACACCTGGTTTTCAATATGGCTGTATCCATCCTGGTGGTAACATAGTTTCCCTGCTCAAAGTAGATGGATGATTATTTATTTATATATATTCAGAAGCTGCATTAGGCAAAGTCCCCTTATGGCCTTTATGCAATTAAAACATTGTTCTGAAAATTGTGCCAGAACTTGTATAACAGTTTGGTTCAAAGGTGAATACAGTCAGATCATGTAATACCTAGGTATTTAAAAAAATGTTAAGCAATCTTAGTAGAAGCAGGAGCAGAGTTCAGTAATTTGACTCAAACGCATACTGTAGGCAAGGCTAATGCAGGTTAGAATACAGCTGTGGAACAATCATTTTATAATATGACACTCCATCAAAGTCAAAGTCATCTTACCCGTAGCAATTAGGCCTAAGCCGAGCTTCCCCCCCTCCCCACACCTCTTTTTACTTCTCTCCCCAGGAAAATTCAGTGTCTATCTTATGGTAAACAACTTCATTAGTCTAAGAAGTAGTGTCAGTAGGGTTAAAGTGTTTTTACCACCATAGTGACTGAAAGCTGCAATTAACTGCAAGTAGAGGACACAGGGTCAAAAGCACTCTGTCAACCTTGTTGTTTCCACTCTTGTACGACAGGTAGAACTGCACTAGTAAGGAAATACAGATCTGAAATTGTCCTTGGACCTAGCTATCCCCTGATACTGTTCATAAACTTCCCACATCCTTAGTACCCATGTATTCCCCTAGTCAGGGTCAGTGGATGTTAAATCACTTCCATCCAATGTCCAATACACAGAGGAAAGGAGTCTGTTACAGTTCTGAACTAAAGGGTTTGTCTGTAGACACTTGCATTGTCAATTTTTGAGGTCTTTGGAGCAATCTGTGGGGTTGAGCATGGTGGTGGCCATCTCCCTCAAATTACAATGAAATGGGTAGAGCATGTACCTCCAGGGCTACCTGTTTGTAACTTCTGGTAAATGTTTTTGCTTAAAGGCTGAGCACAGACTCATGGACTGTCTTATTGAATATAATAGCTCACTTGGCTATTTAGAGTAAGGAACATGAGTTTTTTAGCCAGTGGCACACAGGGGACTTGTAGCTAGCATCACATCCAGCCACTACTGACTTTCTAGTAGGGGTATGTGAAACACACCATATTCAATTTGGATTTGGCCTGAATTGGGGACAGTGATTTGATTTGCTGATTCAGATCACTGTCCCCGATTCACTTTGGCCAACTGAAGATTCGATGCTGATTTGGAGAATCAGTGATTCGGCCACAGGCACAGCTTTAAATGTTTTTTTCTAGATACCTCAAGGTACCAGGCATGGCTCGTGAACACTGAGATGGTGAGGAGGATGGAGCATCCCAGAGGAGCGTGGGGGACCCCTGTGTGCTCGGTGGCAAACCTGGAAGTTGGTGCCCCCTGGCCCCCCCCCCCTCCCCCCAGCTTGGCAATGAGCCACAGGGGGACCCTGGGTGCCTCCCCCAGACCCAGGAGACACGCTTGCTTGGTGATCACCATCCCAAAGAAACACTACATCAAATCTCTTTCTCATATACCCCATTGATTCCTGCAAATTTGCCAGTGGTTTTTTGGCTAGAGAGCTATAACATGACATGCTTTCACAAGAGCCTGCTGGAGGACAAGATGTACTTGATTAAAAAGACCAAAGAGAGATAAAAAGTATCTTCATGAATTCCTGATCCACTGACAGAAGCTAAACAGGGCCACTCAACAGGATTGGAGGTACAGCTGTGAGTGCTTGAAAGCAGTGAATCAAAAACAAATCCAGCAATGAGAGCATCATGACAGCAGGATTACACATGGGTAGCATCAGTGGTCACTGCACTTAGTGGGATTTTCTGTCTAGCCCTCTAGTGTGGTCAGTGTATCATTAATGGCTTTTAAAGTCCAAAGAGTTCAGGTCCGAGCAGTCTGCACTGTGAGAGTCTTCACATGCACATTATTCACTGCATAGCTCTGTTTATACACCCAGGGCAGGAAGGCTGAAATACTGCCCAGCCTCCTTCAAGAGTATGAGTCATGGTGAAATACAATTTGAAACTGGATGTCTGAACCACCAAAATGTTTCCATATGCCTTAAAAAGGCTTGCTCCCTATTTTGCTAGTCTTGTCTACGTGACCTGGCTGACATGGGTTCCTTGCCTAACTTCCTCTTCACACTGAACAGAACTGCACTGGACACATCCAGGCTAGAACAAGTCCATTAACAGGGTGATAATTAACTTGATTCTGGACATCTGTCTACCCGGTTGCTTTTTTCCTGCCCCAATATGTCAACTGCATTGGCCTGCAACCAAACTGCAATTCTAACGGGGCAACCTGGTGAAATCTAAATAACTAGTTCATTTACCCCTAGCTAATGGTGTCAGAGAGGGCTGTAAGTGTATTTCACATGACACGGTTTATTGGAACTGGCTAATCTGGCTAAGCAAACATAGTAGGATGTCTCTTCTACAGAGGACTACTGAACACTGACTGTCCTTAACTTTCTGGCAGATCCCAGGTTTGGGAACTGTCTCTCAGGGCCCCTGAAGAGTTCTTGAAATGAGATTTTTGTCCAGATTTAGAAAAATTGGTCATGGATTGCTCCCCCCTCACCATCCCCACTCCCCCTGCCCCCCATGCCAGCCTGCATCATGCTGCATCTCCAGGGTTGATTTGCTTTTCCTGTCAGGAGAGATAATTAGCCATCACACAGCATTGCCCTAAAGTGGCAAGCCTACATGGATCCAGGAGTCCATAGGCCAGTTCCAGTTCCTGAGGTCTGGGACTGTGTCCTAGGATCTGTTCCCTGACCGTTGGTACTATCTGGTCAAACACTGCAGACACAAACACAGATGCAGACAGACAGACACCCACACACATATGTGCCTATGGGAGTTTGTAATTAGGTTGTAGTTTTACAATGCATTCAACTTCCCCATTTTTTCTTGTGTTGACTTTCACAAATTCTCTTATGCACAGACACAGGAATTCCTTGCAGTGACTGAAAAAAAATTACAGCCAAGCTAGATCCCAGCAGTATCAGGACTATCCTGTCTTTGAGCTTGATTGTGGGCCTTGTCATGAGTCCAAAGGAAGTGGCCACATACCCCCAGAACACCACCTGGGACTAGCTTCTGGCTCCAAAGACTTTTGCCCCTTAGGAAAAATCTGACAGTCATTTGCCTGGCACAGATGACCTCCTTCTCTGCCAAACCTCCACGGGAAGGAGAACAGCAGCTCCAAGGGCTCTCACAGTATTGTCTAGGGTGCAGTGGCAGAGCAGTGAAGGTGTCTTGAAACAGCTGCAGAGATGTATGACTGAGCCTCTCCCTCAGGACTCATGCCCAGTCTGCCCTTGGTCAACCCTGGTTAAGGGTAAGCAGATACCAGCTGTGATGTTAGCCCCATTAGTCCCTTGTATACTGGTGGCTACAGAATCTAAGGCTGTGTGTAGATGAAATGAAAGGCATGTGTGCACGACATTTTAAAGTGGGCTAAATGCTTTTGCACTGCTTTAATGGTGTCGGTGTTTACACGCCTCGATGGCGTATTGTGCATTAATTCCAGCAGCTGCAGGAAATTTGGCAGCGTAATGTGCCTTAAATGACTTGGGGTGCAGCAAACTGCCCCTACAGCTGTGGAGCAAAGCATCAGGCTCTATGCAACTCCACGGCTCTGCAGGGAGCCCTGCAGGCAGGCTGGCAGCAGCCTGGGAAGGCAGGCTCTGCCCAAGAAAAGCAGCAAGCCTGATTTTCCCCTCCCCAGCAGACCCTTCCTTCCTGCCTGAGCAGCATGGGGGCCTAGTGCTTCGCTCCGTGGCTGCGGTGCCTCCTGGGACTGCCTAAGCTGGGTGCCTGTGGGAGGGGTGCCACCGCTGCCATGGAGGGAAGCATGAGCCCCCCAGCCCCTCTCTGCAGCCCAGGGACTACTCTGCCCACCAGCAGCTCGCCCTCCCCTCCCCACCAGAGGCAGGTAAGGTGTATGCATGACACAGGGGTTTAATCAGCCCTAAATTGAAGCAGTGTTTTTTTAAAACCCACCACTTCAATTTAGGACCCCTGTTTCAACTACACACACCCTAATGTGCAATAATTATGGCAGCTCATTAGGCTGCTAGGCTCAGATAAATCCTTGTCTTCGGTGTAGGAGACCTAAAGGCACCATATGCCTCCTCATTCTTCTGGTGGATGGAAAGGCCACTATGTTGGGTGACATACTGGGCATTAACTTGGGGACCTCCAAAAAAGAAAAAGCATGAGCTTTTACAACCCAGGTTAAAAGAATTGAAGTTAGGGATGTAATCACCTTCAGACACCATTGCACAGCCCCTCAGCCATATGGGGTGTGGAGTCAGCCATTTTATATTTAGTTACAAACTCAGTGAGTTCTTCAGTGTAAATGAGCCATGTACAATGAGAGGGCAGACAATGAACTGTTGGACCAAAGGGCCCCCCCCAGTCCCATGTCCCGACAATGATTATGGAGGAAGATAAGAGAATACTTAGAACAGAGATGCAATCAGCACCTCAAGTGCCTATTACTGCTTCATAAGCTATGCTGCTTATTAATTGCTTGCAAGGCTTGAAGTGAACAAATCCCACTAGAAAGCTTTTGAGTAGAGCAGCATGTAATTCCTGCTTTGTAAAGTAAAGAGACATGCAAAAAGCTGTAGGCCACTCAGTTACTATGGAGACCCAGCAGCCTGCTTCCACTGCACTTGGGTGCCTAGAAAAGTGGGGAAAATGTCAACAGCCTTATGCCCCATCCATACTGTGCATGAAACGACACTAGCCACAATTGTAAAATAAATGGCTAAACAATGGCTCTGTGCCATTATAGCTTTTTTATAATGTATAAAGTTGATCTCACAATGTTAAAAAACCTGCTTTTACATGAAATATCAAAGAAACAGACTACCCTTTCTCCTGAAGGACTTTGACAAGGTCACTGAAAGGTATCACAGTGCCATGAAACTTGAGCTACAGTTCTGTTGACTAGAAGAACCCACGACCCAGTGGGCGCACCTACACAAGATGCTTTGCTTGAGATTAGTGCAAATTACTGCACAGTAAGCATCATTATCTATACATGCAGACACTTACTGGACAGTAATTTGCTCTAATCCCAAGTAAATTTGCTACCTGTAAATACAAGTAGCAAATTTACTCGGGAATAATTACTGCATGGTATGGCACATGTAGATGGCTGACTGGGAGCAAATGTGCTCCCGGTTAGCCAGGCAGCAGGGGTTGGGAGATTGCTCCCTGCTCCTGGGAGCTGCCTACAGCCAGGGCAGGCTCCACCACCAGAGCATGGGCAGGGACAATGTCCCCCTGCCCTGGCAGCAGGGATTTCCTGCTTTAGAGTAAACCTAGCCCAGGCAGGTGTCTACATGTGCAGGGAAGCGGGAGCAGATTTGCTGCTCCTGGCAGCAGTCAACTCCTGCCCCTGTGGTCCCTGCACTGGCCCTCTGCAGTAGTCAGGGGGAGCTGTAGACTCCCCCTGGGTGCTAGCCCAGGGGCTGGCAGGAAGCACAGGGCCAGGAGACTGCTGGACATTGCTCCCTACCCACAGGAGCTGCCTGCTGCTGGAGTGGGCTCTGCCACCAGAACCCAGGAGGGGACAACCCTGTCCTGGCAGCAGGGAGCTCCCAGCCCCCACTCTGCAATCACAATTGCAGAGCAGGGACTGGGAGAGCCTTATCTCCCAGCCTCAGCTCCACAGCTGCAGAGCCAAAGCTCGAGATAAGAATCTCCCAGCTCCCACTCCGCCACTGCGGAGCTTTTTGCTATCGCGCAGTACCGTTGACATCACAGTTCATGCCCACTGACACTACATCATCATAGCGATGAGCTACATCACCATAGCTTGTTGCTACAGTGATGCAGTGTCTCATGTAGACATGCCCAGTGAGAGCATCTACACATCCATTAATGCACCTTTGCTACTGCACATTAGGCATCTGTACACAAGCTTGCGCCGCAGCGCCAGGTGTGTGCATTTGTATGAACGGTGAAATGCATGTCAGCACGGAGAAATGGTGGCAGCACACTTTTGAACTAAAACACATTGAAGGCGGTTTAGTTCAAAAGTGCACTGCCACCATTTTCTCAGTGCTGATGTGCATTTTGCCATTTATACAAATGCACATGACGCAGCGCCAGGTGTGTCAGCTCATGAGTGGAGCAGACTCAGTTAATCAAGTCTGCTCTGAGGCACCGGATCTCCAGTGTGTCAGAGCAGACAAATATATGCGTATAAATGCCTATTAAGTTTAGTACTTCTAACATGAGGTACTAAATAAAAGTGCAGTAGCTGCCCTAATGCACAGTAGTAAAGGCAAATGTCTTTCTTGTGATGCTTAATGCACAGTGCACTAATTATACCACACATTAGTGGATTAGCATGGTTTTTGCCATGACACACTAATGTGCAGTAGAACAGTCCACTGTGCATTAAGGGGTTTCATGTAGATGTGCCCACTGAGATCTAAGAAACAAGTCAAATTAGAATAAAAGTTATTTGGTTGTTCTAAAGACAGGGTATAATAATTATACACAGAGGAAGACCACAATAAAAATAACAAAATAAAAATATCTAAATGTTCAGCGTTATAGTTACAGTCCAAAGCTGAATTTGTAAGTTGAACAAGGAGGAATGCAATGAATGTTTTATACAAATAAAGATTCACATGTTTCTGGTCTGCTGCTGACTTTTGTGGTATCTGCTTTTTAATATTTTAACATGGGAACCAGACTGTAAGAAACATGGTATGACCCCTTTTCAGCACTTATATAAACCCATCAAATACAGCAATATCGTCTGGAGAACCTTTAACACCATTCAGCTAATTCATCTTTCAATTCCTTCACCTTTTCCAAATCTTCTACCTACAACAAAAAATGAATATTGAATATGCCAATACATTGTGTATAGCAAATAGCTGGCATGTTGTAAAAGCATCGGAAAAGAAGTGAGAATCAATCTAATGAGTGAAGTCAGAAATTATTTACCTGTGCATTTGTGGCATAGGAAATATTCCCTGAATACTGAAAATACTTTTCCACTTCTTTTACCCCAAAACCTTAGCTCTCTCTCTGCTAATTCTAAGAGAGGGGACAGTGTATTAATGAGCATATAGAGAAAGAAGGAACTGTCTGCCATATTACGCACGCGCACACACACACACACACACACACGCCCACCCATAACTTCTCTTACTTTCCCACCATATTTATTGTTCATGTCAATAAGCTCTTAGCCTACTTAAGCTCAGTGTGAGTTTTCAGTCCTAGTATTTCCTAGTGTGTCCATAATGCACTTGGAGGTGGGTGACCCCGGTCCGATGCCAGTTCACACACCTGGCCCGACCAGCCCTGGCATTCAAACCACACTCTGAGCAACATCTCTGCGCTGCCTAGGGGACCCGCCTGTGTGTGATCCACAGCTGAGAAGGGGAGAAGGTGGGCACTTGGATGTGGAAGATTGTGGTCTGGTGCCGGTTCTCCAACCTGGCCCAACTGGCCCCAGTATTCAAACCATTTAAGCTCACAATGTGAGTTTCCAGTCCTAGGGTATGTCCATAATGCAGTTACTCTTATGACTGCAGCTTGTGTAGACGGCTGCAAATAAGGTTTAAACTAGCAAGCTTGGGTTTCTTTCAGCAAGGTAGCAAAAGTAGTACAAAGCTCATGATTTGTTGCAAAACCTACCCAAGAGGCTGGGTAAGTATTTTAGCAGTAGACATGGCCTTTGTTTCCTTAAAAAGGCCTTTGGAAATGATCCCTTTCTGGGGTATTTTGGCCTAACTGGCTTCCTTTAAATTGGGAGTTTTAAGTGAGGGTATGGAAATACTTAAAATGAATCACCCTAAGCTCTTTACCTAAAACCTCATGGCCAATTAGCTATTATCTCTCAAGCACTGCCCCATCATTGGTGACCCAGCCTTTTCCCACAGCTTGAAAATAGTTTCACAATTTCCCGCAGGGCCATTTCTAATTGGTGTCGGAACGGAAGAGACAGAACTGGTTCTTGCTCTTATTGTGTCTTGTATGCTGAGCCCAGCACATGGCTGAATGATTCGCAAAAGTGGCATCAGCTGCCAGAGTAGTAAATGTAACTCATTCAGCTAAGGGAACTAAATCTTTGTCATGCATGGTGTTAACCTACTGCTCATCCTGGCTGCTTTAGTACTACAGCTGCTAAGAACAGTAACTGGGTTGGCCAATAATTTTATACCGGCACATATTGACATGAAGCTTTCTCATTAACCTTAGATCCATTGTCTAACTTCTTAGCAGAACTACACAGTCAACTCAGACACAACACAAGATGTAACACCCTAATCTGCCACAGGGAAAGCAGGAGTACCACAGCAGCTAATGTCCTGCTATAGTAAAGTGCGTTAAAAATACATTCAAGAGATCCCAGGAAGCAGACCATGCCCCCTACTACAGAGGAAGGCAATAGTACTTGCTGTACAATCAGTTCCCATGTCTGTCATTTCAGGCTATAAAGGAAATTATGCCTTATGATATATGTAAAAGAGGTGCAGTTACAGTTGAACTTCCAAATTTTATGTTGCATTTCTAGATATGCAGGTCCATTACTTTCCAACATGCATGTTGCCTTAGCCCTAGATATCTGTATGGAAAATATAGCAGCAATCATTTTCCCATTGTTGAAACCAGATATATCTGGGGTAGAATAGCAGCTCTTTAATAGTGTACAACCAGACTCCCCAAAGATTTAGGTAAGACAGTAACAAATACTCTTTATAGAATCAGAATGCAATTACCTGAATTGGTATTTGGCCAGAACCCTACGATTATCCTTACTTTTTACAAAAAGGATCAGGAATTAGATCTAATGAAAACAAATGCTTAGAATTGATAATTCATTCAAAACACTGTTCCTCTGTTAAAAAACAGATGCTTACATATTGCTGTATTGGTGACTCAAAGAAGAGCATGTCACCTTTTGAATCTCCTGCAAGGCTCTGAGCCAGGTGCCTATGGGATTTAATAAGATTATCAACACTTGATGCGCTAATGCGCAGTAGAATTAGTCTACTGCTCTTTTAGCATCCGTGTAGACGTGCCCACTGAATTCAGTGAGCTCCACTTACTCAGCATTTCTCTGAATCTAGCCCTGTCTGCCCTTTATTTTACTACTTCACTCAAACAGTATTAGCCTGCTTCCCAGTTCCTGTTACCTTCAATAGGAGCAGAATTGCATCATTGTAAAAACATGTCAGACTTTAGAACGACTAATATATGTCAATAAAAATGACATCGTTCCCAGGATCCCTTTTTTTACTTGTAACTGAGAACTGAGTAATTTTGCTGTTTATATAGCTGAGAAGTAGCAAAGTATGACTCAAAGAGGGAAGTCAAATAAATCACAATGATCAATAATGCACCCTGAAGTGGCTGAACAAATATGACCCACACAAAGTGAAGGTCTCTATGTTGTTTCCACCAAGCAGGAGCTGAACTTTCTGTCCAGCAGCCCTGAGCTTGGCAAGTTCTGGCAGATTCTTGTAACTCGGGAACTTTTCACCCTGCAATTTCGATGATGTATTTCTATGTTTCCTAGGGTGTTTCACTTAAAGTATGCCTTCATTTTGGGAGGCTGCCATGGTTTTTATTGAAAGAGACACACGGTGCTTTTCTTTTAGTGAGATGCGGAAGATCGGTTCCATTGAGAAGTCACATAAGTGAAGTGCTCCCCACTTAAAGTGCTACTCCTCAAGGCACATTACACTGCAGTGCACATCTGCCTGACTAGTATAACTGATCTCTCAGCATAGGGTGGCATTAAAAATGGGGCTGTCCTGGAAACACTTAACCAGGCAAGAAAAGGAAACATCACAACAGTAATGAAGTGACTATCTCATTCAGTTCTCCTCTCCACCTCCCCAAGACTTAATTTCTTTCCTTGGTTTTTCAGTGTTATCTAATGAAGCCCATCGATAGTTGATATAGCCAACAAGAGTTCACACATTTTGAAGGGCAAAACACACCTCTTATGCTACCATTTACAAAATGGCATCTCAGAACAAATAGCTGTCTGTGTTACATGGGCACTTTTCATTTAAGGTTGGTACATTTAGCTGAATGCAGGTTCATATGTATTTTTCTGTAAACTTTGCAGTCTTGCCTGTGCAGATTCAGGTAGTGACAAGTCACCACAGAGCAGCAACCCAAAAGGAGACTTTCCATCACTGTCAGAAGGAAAAGCTGACTGGATTATTTATGAGGTCCTATGAAAGTTCTGCTGGTTTTTTTCCTCCTTTATGTTGCAATCAGCATTGTGAAAAATCAAGTCTAGCTTGTATCTCCTGTGGAAAGCAGTGTGAAGTTTCTTAATCCTACAAGAAGATCTCTGCAGTTGGCTGGCATGCTGGAAATATTTAAATGCTGCCGGACATTGTATACAAGGAGACTTACATAGCTTGTCAAATAATGACACTTGCCTCGGTTATGGAGCTTTCTGTGAGTAACCATAGCTGATTATCAGTGTTGGGAAGACTGTAACTTAGAAGGTGCTTGTTTAAACTTCCTCATACAGTATGTGAGATCCGACATGAAAACAATTGTACTAGCTACACTTTAGTTGCCAACAGGCTTTTCTCCCACAAAGGAAAGTAATCCAAGTAAATATACTCTAGGGGACATGATGATATAATTGAGGCACAATGTATTCAGTGACACGCAGGGCCTTAATGCTGCAGCTAATTCTGACAGCACATGGGCACTGAATTGTGGCAGAAAATGAAGAAAACCCTGAGGCAAAAATCAAGGAAGCTTTAAAAATGGAAGATTTTAATGCATTAACTAGTCCATGCGCAAGGTGCAATAGCCCTATCAGGCTGACTTTTGTATTTAATTATATGTATTTTATGCTGTCTTTTCAGAAACTTCTTTAATGTGCTGTATATCTTTCTAGTGGCATCATGTAACTGTACTGGAGATGACATAAGGGAAAGTAAGCGGGTTTTGACGGCTGGCCAGGGCAGGTTGTAGGCTCAGGAAAATGGACCTTATATTTCTTCAGAGCAAAGTGAGGATGCATCTTCCCTTTCCCTTCCCTTTGTGGGCAAGGGTGGAGTTACTTGGACCCAGATTAAATTGGATGAATAGTTAAAAGAAGAAACATCTGACTAGGGATATGGTTAGTTTGTATTGTAGTTATATCAGGGTGGTTTATTCTCTTCCAAGACAGGGATTAAACTCTTCTGAGATAAGACACGTTTATACTGCTGTAACTGCATCTGCACAAAATATCTACTAGTATATTGTTAAAAAACCCCACCTACCACCCTGAAGTGACAGATGTAAACTCTGGGTACATTGATTTTACTATTTTTGTGAATCTATCATTGCTAGTTCCTCACTCCAGCAACCCTGCCTGCTGACCTCTGTCTTCCCAATGCATGCCACTGCATTGTCCAGAGAGAGAGACTAGGACACTAGATAAATGTCTCCAGCAAACAAATTACCAGTTAAATAATTAATAATGCTTACATACACACTAGAATCACTAGGTTTCTGAATGAACCATACATGAATTAATCAGGGAATTCAACACAACACTAACAATTTTTAGGGTACTTTTCACTATCCTGAAGCTTGTCTAGGCATTTATACCTCTACGAAATGAGTGCCAAGTGGCTGTAAAATCCTTCTAAATTGTGATCTAGGTTTTGTGTAGATGAAACGAGGGTCATGTGTGCACGACACTTCAAAGTGGGCTAAATGTTTTTGCATTGCTTTAATGGTGTCGGTGTTTGCACACCTCAGCAGTGTATTGTGCTTTAATTCCAGCTGCTGTAGGAAATTCGGCAGCGTAATGGGCCTTAAATGACTTGGGGCGCAGCAAACGGCTGCCTCTACAGCCGCGGAGTGAAGCACTGGGCTCTGTGCAGCTCCACGGCTCTGCAGGAAGCCCTACAGGCAGGCTGGCAGCAGCCTGGGAAGGCAGGCTCTGCTCAAGAAAAGCAGCAAGCCTGATCTATTCCCCCTCCCCCCCCAGCCCGGAGCCTGCCTGAGCTGTGCAGGGGCCTGGTGCTTCCCTCCGTGGCTGCAGTGCCCCCTGGGACCACCCGAGCAGGGTGTCTGCAGGCAGGTGCCATCTGGGGTGGGGCTGCTGCTGCCACAGAGGGAAGCACCAGCCGTCCCCACAGCCCAGGGACTGCTCCACCTGCTGGCAGCTCACCCTCCCCTCCCCATCGCCGGAAGGGCAGGTAAGTCTGGTGTGTACAGGACACGGGGGTTTAATCAGTCCTAAATTGAAGCGGTGTTTTTAAAAACCCACCGCTTCAATTTAGGGCCCCTGTTTCATCTACACACGACCCTAAACATCAATGCCCAGCTGCAAATTCAGAAGGTGGCTCCCTTATCTCCTGCCAAGGATAAGGACTGGGGATGTAAAGCCCAATTTCTTTTATAAAGTAAGGCCACATCAATCCACTTCTGTATCGGAGCCTCAAGATGGTTACAGTTGTAATTTATTTCCATCCTAAAGGCCTTTTCCATTCTCCCAGAAGTGTAAAGCAGACTTAATGTAGGATAACATGTTTTTAAACCTGACATCTTAGGTGATGATGATGAAGTGAGTGTTGCCACACTCATGTCAGAGGCATAAGGGCCAGAAAGCCAGCAACAGGTTGAATGGTCAATGTCAATAGGACCTTGGGCTCCCGAAGGAGGGCCATGAGCACATTCACAGATGATGTGATCGGCTGGCTGAGCTTGAGCACCACAGCTTCAACCAGTCATTGGCGAGGCCCCAATGCCCATTCTGAGACAGTTAAGAGCAGTCCAGGCCCTGTGGGGCAGTTGCCAGCCTGAGGGGTGGAAGCTGATATTGGGGATGAAATTCTTTAGCCACAGTTTTTGTGCGGCCTATTGCCTGCTCCACTGATGGGAGGTCCATGCTGTGGGTGACATGCCATTTGCAGATCTGATGAGCTTATTGGCCTGAGTGGAGAACGGGTTCCAAGACTCCAGGTGATAGTTGGTTTTCTGGCTTATGGCTTAAGTACAGCAGCATGATTCACTGGCAGCGAGTTGATTCTGCAGCCAATTCTACAGCCATGGCGTTTCAGAAATCTCAAGCTTTGAATACCAACTGAAAGTGAGCAAAACGGAAACTTGTTCCTGAACATGCCTCACTGAGCAAACAAACTTTACCTGAATTGTGAGGGGCAATTGTTCTTAGCTATCTGGAGAGCTGGTCTGGAGCAAGGGTGATCCACACACATATCTACAGTCTTTGATTTAACAGTTTCAAACCAA
>NW_005842453.1:813543-814208 GCF_000455745.1 Alligator sinensis | reverse complement strand
AGGGAGGGGAAATTCCTTCCTAATGCCAGGATACCTAATAACCCAAATGTCAGTGCATGCCACAAGACTGCAGCGCTGGTGTCAACCCTCCACTCCTTCTGTTAAAGCTGGGTAGCTAAACATAAAATATTCATAGGTCCAAAATAAAAGCTCAGTGAAGAGGAAGCTTAACTTGTTTAGTACTTTGGGCACTCACCTTGGGGAGAAGGAGGCCTGGATTCTGGTCCCTGGACCATTTATGCATCTTATTAGACGTATTAAAAGGGATAAAAACTAGAAACAATCCCAACAGCACTGAAAATGACCATGGCTGCTCTATTTTGTCCTGAACCTAATCATCCTACTACCGCCACTGCTGGCCCGCTGAGCAATCCTTGCAAAGCCAGCAGATCACGGCACTTTAGGGAGCCCACCCCTGCCCCAGCCCTGGTAAAATCTGTGTGCAAGGAAGGAGCCCCCCAGGGGGCACTTGCCTGCCTGTACACTAATGCCAGGAGCTTGGGGAATAAGCAGGAGGAGCTCATCCTCATGCTCAGTGCAAACAATTACGATGTCATAGGGATAACGGAGACCTGGTGGGACTCCACCCATGACTGGACCACGGGGATAGATGGGTATACCCTGTACAGGAGGGATCGTGTAGAGAAAAGGGGCGGGGGGGGTAG
>NW_005842453.1:780637-813104 GCF_000455745.1 Alligator sinensis | reverse complement strand
AAAATACCGGCCCTAGGCTACAGAGTTATTCCTTTTTCCCAGTCCAGCATGTACAATGATTGGACAGGATCCCAGCCAAATTCCCCTTGAGAGTTAAATCAGGAGGTCAGTTAACATATCCACTGACTCCATTCATAGGTACCAGGGAAATATAAATAAGCCATTTGGCATCAGGTGGTAGATAGATAGTAGGGATGTGTCAAGCTTCAGTAGCTGATTCGATTTGGAGGAGATTTGGCCTGATTCGACAGCCGAATCTCCAAATCCGAATTGAATTTGGAGACCCATTAAAAGGTCCAAATCAAATTGGAAGGCTCTGAATCAATTCGGAAAGATTCAGAGATTTGGAAGGCTTGCAGCAAAGCCTTATGCCTGCATGAGGGGCTATCATCCCTGCTATTTTCATCTCACTGTGGCAGAGTACCTTTGAGGGTGCTCGCCACTTGGGGGCTCCCACAGGCTCCAATGGGAGCCTGCTTTGGAAGAGCAGCAGGGGAAACCCCCTAGGTACCATTTAAAGGGGGAAGGTGTGTGGCAGGGCACTGTTGGTGCCTGCTACTTTAAGACCAAAGTTAAGCAGCCAGCAGGTGCTTGATTAAGGCAGCCATTTTAATTCTCTGGCTGCCTATATAAAGAGCTCAGTTCCCTGCTGGCTGGGAAGGCAGCAACTTAGTCAGGCTGCAAGGCTCCATAACATCCTGGAGGTAAGGGAGGAGCTGTAGGGGATGGTCAGGAGGCTCCTGGTCCTGGGCATGACCTAAAACTGCACCCTGCCAGGAGTGGGTGGCCAGGTGGGGCTCTCAGTGGCAAGGGAGCCCCCAGGAAATATCAGGCCAGTTATTACCCCGGTGAAAGGCAGGTAGGAGCACCTTAACCCTAGCCCTCACCTTTGGGTGGGTTAAGTAACACCAGAGGCAGTTGGGGGCCAGACATGGCTATGGCCACCTGAGCCCTGTGTGGTGCAAGACCCCGAGAGACCCCAAGGAGGGAGAGTGGGGGCCAGGCATGGCTGCAGCCACCTGAGCCCTGTGGGGACCGAAGCCCCATGGCCTCAAGTGAGACGGCAGTCTGGAGCCCCGAGTGAAGGGGGCAGAGACGAGTAGCCCCAAGCGAGGGGGCAGTGGGGAGCCATGAGTGAAAGGGGTGGAGATCTAGAGCCCCAAGTGAAGGGGCGGTGTGGAGACCCTGAGTGAGGGCAGTAGGCCCAGGTAGGTCTTTGGACACCTGAGGCTGAAGTTTAGGCCCAAGGCCAAGTAAAGGGGGCTCAGCCCAAGAGAGAGAGGCTGAATCCTGACCCCGGTAAGTCCTCCACTGCTAGGAGGCTGAGTGTGGGTCAAAAGTAAGATCTTAAGTAGCACCACAACCTGTTGCTCCAGTGGGGGGAGTGAGAGTCCCCTGTGAGACCCTGGAGCACCAGTTGTAGTGTGAGGTACCCTAGCTCGCACTAGGGTGCGATGCGGCGGCTAGTAAAGCGACCAAAATGCTGGCTTGCATCCATAGATGCTTCTCAAGCAAATCCCGGGACGTCATTCTCCCCCTGTACTCGGCCTTAGTGAGGCCGCAGCTGGAGTACTGTGTCCAGTTTTGGGCTCCACAATTCAAAAAGGATGTGGAGAAGCTTGAGAGAGTCCAGAGAAGAGCCACGTGCATGATCAGAGGTCAGAGAAGCAGACCCTACAATGACAGGCTGAGAGCCCTGGGGCTCTTTAGCCTGAAAAAGCGCAGGCTCAGGGGTGATCTGATGGCCACCTACAAGTTTATCAGGGGGGACCACCAGCATCTGGGGGAACGTTTGTTCACCAGAGCGCCCCAAGGGATGACGAGGTCGAATGGTCACAAACTACTTCAAGACCGTTTCAGGCTGGACATAAGGAAGAATTTCTTTACTGTCCGAGCCCCCAAGGTCTGGAACAGCCTGCCACCGGAGGTGGTTCAAGCGCCTTCATTGAACACCTTCAAGATGAAACTGGATGCTTATCTTGCTGGGATCCTATGACCCCAGCTGACTTCCTGCCCTTTGGGCGGGGGGCTGGACTCGATGATCTTCCGAGGTCCCTTCCAGCCCTGATGTCTATGAAATCTATGAAATCTATGAAAATAAAGGATTCAGGTTCAAATCCTTTTTAGCTGGAAACAGAATTGTACTTGAGCTTCTAAAACCTGGGTAAATAAGGCGAAAGGGGTAACTAGAAGTTTTGGTGCCCTGGGTAGAGATGCCAGAGTGGAGGGAGGAGAGGCTCAGTGTCAGAGAGTGGGGAGAAGGGGAAAGGGGTGCTGAGCTGCTGCTCCCATTACCATGGCATAGACTTCCTGCACCTTGGTTGCTGCTGCCATTGTGCAGGTTCCCTATTGGAAGCCATTGCGGAAACCAGGGCTTGTGCCCCTCTTGCCCTGCCCTCGTTGCAGTACTGACTGTGCCATTGCATAGACGCAGGAGAATGACACTATTAACTGTGTTTGTCAGCAAGGGCTGGCACAGGGATCCAAGTCCAGGTGAGAGGGCAAGGCTGTGAATCCCAGGCTCCTGGCAGACATTCATCAAAATGCACCATGGGACCTGATCGCCCATCCCAACAATTGTGCCTCCTGCCATGACACATGTGCATGGCAGGAGCTGCAATTTTGGAATCAGGGATCAGATCCCAATTGTGTCCCACTTGGTACTGTAGGGGGAGCCTGGGCTGTCCCCTGCACCAGCAGATTGAAAGCTGGGTGGCCACAGGGCCAGGGCCATGGCCAACAATGAACAGATAGTCAACTTGGGACAGGGACCACACCAGGCTCTGGAACCAGCCCCAGTGCAGTTCCTGCCAGGCCAACAATCAGCTGATTGTCAGCCCAGCTGGGACTACGCTGGGGCCCATTCCAGGCCCTGGTGTGGTCCCTGACCTGAGCTGACAACTGGTTGATAATGTTCAATATACAGCACCATGTAAATCAGCCATAAAATTATTCAACATTATATGTGCAACAGTTTTATGGCTTGTTTGCCATTTTAAACGGCCTTAAATTGGATACACATGTAGCACTCTTGTCATTTATGCTGCGATTAACACATAGATCACAACATAATTATAACCATAGAAGGGATCCTGACACATAGGTGACTAAGTCCTAGAGGGGTTTAAGACATAACCTGATCCTTAGCTCTGTTTGTTAGCTCTGTGGGTTAGGCATCTAACCCACCTACTCAGTTGTGTTTATATGAAGCCTGTGTGTCTGCATCAGGGTTACGGAGAATGAACTATTCAGTTTGGGTCCTAACATTTCACTTCAGCTTTTGAAATGCTTTGTTTCAAGTGTGAACATTTTTTGGTTATAACTAGCTAGAAAAGAAAAGAAAAGAAAAGAAATACAATTTTATACAAACAAAGCAGAATTTTTCATTGGTAAAATGTCAAAAGTGTCCCAATGAAATAATTTAGACATTTTCCCAAAAATGTTTTGAGTCAAGAAACTTGTGGCAGCCATTCTTTCCTGCCAAAAGTTTGGCTTCAATCAATTTGTTGAAATGAATGAAAAACATTTTCATTCAACGCATGCTTAGCCAGTTCCACTCAGCGCACTCATCATGCTGTAAGCACTAGGCTTTATAAGATTTGTGGAGTTTGGGGAAAAAAATAAAAAACAACAGCATGCCCATAAAGAGCTCTTTGCAGCCATATATATTCTCTAATTAGACCTCACAGCCAAAATAGGCCAAGAAGTTCTATTAAAAAAATCTTAATATCCTCCATGATAAGGAAATATTTCTCATGTTTAATTCTTCATCTACTGAAAACGCTTAATGTATTAAAAACCCTTTTAGCAATACAAAAATACCAGTCACATACAAACATCACACAAAAAGGTTTATATTAAAAGAAACACAGTTTTTGCTTCTTTTCTTTTCATATCTTGTCTTGGTCACTAGGTTCTTGCACAGGTATTGACGCTACTAATAGAAAGTCAGCACTACTGTTGTCAACCTACAGCCAGAAAACCTGGGCTAAGTGTTGTTTTGGCCCACAAAGGAGACCCGTATGTTGGCCTGCACAGGAATAAAAAATTTAAGCACAGCCAACCTGGCACAGCTGACAAGTACTGCCAGGGCCCACCAGGATATCTGTGGTATTAGCCAATGTTCTTCATAAAATGGGCTTCAACGTCAATGGACAGCTCTTTTTAATCCGGCAGTGAAAGGGTAAATATAATGTTTACTAATGGGTGTTTACTAACGTTGTTGCTAGGCTGCTTCCTGTTACTGAGATAATGGTGTGACTCAACCCAGGACAGACAAAGAACTCCACTGTTACTACAAAAGACCAAACCTTGTGCAAAATTGTAGGTATTACCCTACGGTGAAAAAGTGCTGAAACTTTGCTCTTTCACGGCTTTGTCACAGACCTGATCTCTCACACCCCTTCCCGCATCCCTAGCATTCACTGTCTGCTCTTTCAAACTCATCCCAAACCTCTCGTCTTCCACAAAGCCTAGAAACACTGACGCACCCAAGTTGAACTGCTTCCATCCACTGCGAACAATGAGGATTAATATGAAAGTATTACTACTAAGGAGGAGGATCAAGGCCAGAAGCTTCCTCAGGTTCTCTTAGTGCCTGTATAGCCTCTAAACTCCTAACAAATCAGGTTTAGTCATGTTGAACAATAAACAACCAACAAACAGCTGATCAGACAGCTTATTTACGGAGACACGTAGAAGAGAAATTATAGCATTTCCCACTCATGTTTTTCATTTAAAGCATAGAAAGCATTTTACTCAGGGGTGGATTAACGGGCAGGCCCACATAGCCTGTACCCAGTGTAGTGATTACCAGTTTCAGTAAACACAGGCATATGTGCATGAGAAGAACTAAATAATGCATATTATTTTTGGAGTAGTAGGCCACCTCTGTAGACCGTCTATATGACTCTTAACTAACTAACTAACTAACTGAGGGACTATCTCACAATTCCCAGATTCCTCAGTCTCCTGTTAGGGAACCTTTCTAAATTATTATTTCTATCACTATTCTCAGGATGCCCTGAAACAGAGGACCCCACCACCAATTTGGAAGGCACCATGGCTGCTGCTTCTCTGCATAGCTCAGTCAGAGCGGGCAGCATCTGCAGCACTGTGTTAGATGCTAGAGGACCTGTACCAATACCATCGTTGGCACACACAGGAGGGACATTGCCTGTCGAATCCTACAAGGGGCACTCACTGTGATAGCCTTGCTGCCTGACCAGCCCTCTAAAGCTCAAAAGAAGCCTGTCATTTGAAATATAATAGCTGCAGTGTGTGTGTTTTTATTACTTGGTTAATACTGGAAATTTTCTATTGGTGGTGGTCAGGGAAATGATCATATTAAAAAGGCAAAAAAAAAATGAACAAGAAGAAAAGGAAAGAAGTACATTTCTAGCTGCTCCATTAAAAAAGCAGAATGCAAGATGCACGTAGTCTGATTTGCATAATGGCAGTAACATACATAGAACTTGCAATATATTGAAGACAGATACTTGTATTTTGTATTATGTAACTTCCTATTTCAAAGTCATTACTCTACTTTCCTTCAAATGCTAATGACAGTTTATGGGCCTTAATGGCTGACTGTGGACTTGGAAGTACAAAGTTTGAGTCAAATTTTGCTTCCAGCTGCACCATAGCAAATCTGAAGTAACCCCATCAAAAGCTAGTGGAGCTACTTCAGATATGGCCTCATTCGTATTCAATAGAAATAGTAATTTTAGGGAAAATTCTTCAAATGGATAAAGAGTGTCCTATTTTGCAAAAAGAATGAAATTCTGTCTTGAAAGGACTGTGTTTTTATTAGAAAAACTTTATATCTTATTACCTGTATCAGAAAAATCACTGTATTCTCAACACAAATATCTTTATAATCTAAAAGAACCCTCTGGAATCAACCAAAATATTTAAGCAGCAGTCTTTTTGTAGTCCACTCATACTACATAGCATTGCACCTAGTTGTGGCTGGAGACACATGTACTGCCAGCAAGAACCAGGAAACTTAAGTCAACTTTGGTGAGTTACCTGGCCCTTCCATTAGATTCCTCAAATTAATGTTTTACTTGTAACTCTCAACATTTCTGTTGGGGGAAGATAGCAGTTCAACAGTGACTTCACTATGTGCTAAACTCCCAAATATGGTAATGAAAAATCTTAGCTGAGTGCCTAAGGTGTTTCTGCTTTTAATGGTCATGAATGTAAATTATGTTAAGTATGCATTTGATGTTGGGACATAACTCCAGATATGAAAGCTTTATTAATGAACCTTTGCAACACAACCCGTGTGCAAAATGAGACAGACCATGGGGGAAAAAAACCCAACAACCATGGATGGGCCAATGTGCAAAGGAAACTTTCCTAGTGAATCTTGATTATTGGAGATGCATAACAGAATGAAGCAGACAATTACACTCTAAACTTAATTTGGAAAGCATACACAAGTGATAGCACTATCACTATATGATTCCCAACCACCCCTTCCTTGTTTAATTTCTTCTGTTAAAGCAGAGAAGAGTTTTGTTTGAGATTTTGGGCTGAGAACAGAGCTGAAAGAAGAAACACTGGGTGCAGACAGAGGTGCAGCTCCCCGCTGTAACTCAGAACACTTTGCAGGAAGTGTTCTGAGTTACAACAATGCCCCAGACCAAACACAAGTTCACTGGTGTGCAGGGGGAGGAGGATCTAGCTGCTGGCTCAGACCCTGCATCTGGTTTCGCCTAGCAATGGTCCCTCTTCCCTGCCAGCCCACACTGTTTTTAGAACAGGAGGGAGGGAACGGGATCAGGCAGAGCTCATTGTAGGGGTCCCCCAGACCCCAAGATAGGGTAGGGGAGCTCCAATTCACCTACCCCACCATCCAGCAGGGGCTGAAAAAACCCCAGACTTAATTTCCTCATTCCCATTCTGAAAATGGTGACAGGCTGGCAGGCAGGCAGACACAAGTTACAGAAGACACTATGTTTTGAAACATCTTCATCTGAACCCTCAGGCAATGAGGGTTCAGATCTTCATCTGGTCAGACATGAAGTGGTCTGCAGCGATGTACTTGTGTTTGGTCACAGCTATAAATTGCTTTCTGCGGCCAGATCAGGCAAAAGTTGTCACTTCTGCCTACACCCAGAAAGGGCTTTTCATTCAAAGGAATGGTGAAGTTGGCAGCAGACCCAAGATACAAGACTCTGATACAGATATGACAGTCTCCCGGGTTCAAAAGCAGTCATATCTACTGCTTGCTTCCTATCTTCAAGGGAAGACACTCTTATTAGCTCTGCCTCTGGCTGGATTCTCCCCTCAGGGCAGCAGAACTATCTGTCCCTATCCCGCTACCATTTTTTCATGCAACAGGGCTTCATCCTAATTGCAAACCTAAAGAAATCCGATTGTCTTTGAGAAAGGAAGCAAAAACATCTCCATGAAAACATCCTCTAATCAGTCTCAATTCTGGTCCTGCCAGAGAGGCAGTAATGGCCTTTTGAGAGTCCATTAGTCTTGATTATGGATGCCCTCCTGGCAGAACTGGAAGACGGTGCTTTCTTCCTCTGCCCCTTGTTACACCCTTTTGCCAGGTCAAACAGAACCTCACCTGTTTGATTTTGATTTTGTAACAGATCATTTTACAGGCCAAACCATAAAGAGGTTAATACTTACCTTTAAAAATGACCACGAGGGGCCTATCTTAGCCAAAGCAGGTGTGAGCACGCACCACGCATCCACGCCTACAGGCATGGACCAAATGGAGGACTACAGCTGTGAGGTTGCTCCTGGTTCAGCTCCAGAAGCTGCTCTCAATTCTGCTGGAGACCAAGAAGCTGATAGAAGCTGCAGGGGAACATCCTGAGTGACTCCAGTGACCTTTGAGGCTTGAAATATATGTGGGTGTGTGGGACACAGGAGACCTTCCTGGCTGGGACAGACCCACCACTGCCTTGAGGCAGACAAGCCCTCAACAGCCTCCTGACACCAGTTTCTCAGTAGGGCAGGTCAAATATTTTCCAGTGAAGCTTCTAAAAAACCCAACTTCTGTTTTAGACTAATGAAATTCTTCACGGGAAGGTCCTGCTTCTCTCAACATCTTGAATTTTTCCATCAAAAATGTCATAACCCAAACATTTTTGGTGAAAAGCAGAATTCCCTTCAGTTTTCAGCTGGTTTTGCTGAAGTATTTCCAGTGGCTAAAATATCCTTTCTTTCTTTTTAGTTATACTTTTCTTATATATATATATATTTTTTTTTTTTTAGACCAGATCTGCATATTCACTATATAGTTTTAGACCAGATCTCCATATCAGCATTATATCAAGGGGCTGGCTTTTTGTTGAATCTGATTTGATAGTATACTAACTGCTTGCATTTTCATTCAGTCCAACTGAAGAAAAGCCAACATTTTCCATAAAAAGAATATATTTTGGTCAGCAACATATTATGGGAATGTTCACTGAATCTGACTTTTACAGAATATTGAATGCTTGGATCCTCATCCTGTGCAACCCAGTAAAACCATAGATACAGGCTGAAAAGTGCCAAGATATTAACTCAAGTAGAGGCACCAATTGCTTTCATTCTTCGATCATTACTACTTCCTTAGACATTCCTAAGCAGAACTGAAACGCGACTACAAACCCTCAGATCTCCTCAGCTCATTATTGTTTTTTGGAGGCGCAAAGCAGTCCATTTACAAATGGTAGATGCTTTAATGTCATCAGACTGAGCAAGCAAGTCTGATGCTGGATTGTGCCTCAGTATTACTGGGGCCTGAAATATCCCTTTCTACAGCAGTTTCAGATTGCCACCACAAAGCTTCAAAAGCCCTGGACAATGAGTTCATTGGATAAAGAACAAGATATAAATGTGCTTTTCTTTTAAACCCGTAATCCATTAATTTATTTGTGAAATTCCCAAAGATTTGGGCTTAAGAAGGGGAAGTCGCACACAAAACTTTAAACTAAATAGTATGTCTCAGATAAGTTTAGCGAATGATAATACAAACCACAGAAAAACAGACAGCAGAGAAAAAGCACATTGCACTTAGAGGCATTAAATTCATGACTCGATGTTCAGAGATTGAATTCCTTAGGATTTTTTCCCCTTGTGTAAGTAAATCAGTTCATGTTATATGGGCCTAAATTTAGAAGGCTCAGCTGGCTCCCCAGATTACATATTTGAAAGCTCAGCCCAGAACCTGGTCCTTCAAAACCAGTTTGGGGCCAGATTGTGACTTTAGAGCCCTGAAAAAGCTGGAAGGTCTTTGTTACTATTAAGCCCTTTCTCAGACAAAATTGCCACTGACCTTAAATGGAATTTTGCCTGAATAGAAACCTTGGTATCTAACTCATTGGAAAAAAAAATAATATTCACATTTTTTTATAGATGCGGTAAATGAACCAGACTCAGATATTACTCATATGTTCATCTGCAGCTGTGTGCACCATTGCTTATAACCTCATCAAGGATTCCTAGTTCAGCAACTATATATAATATATAATAAGGTGACTATATGCCGTTGTGTGTCACGTGCTAAATGCTCTGATCTTACTTTGTGGTCCAGTACCTTCAAACAAATCTGCACAAAGCAATTAGCCAATGTGGAGAAAAAATATTCGAACAATTACACTCTGACCTGCAAAGTATCCTCGTGAGCATTCCCTTGGCAACGGGAGCTGCTGCATATTAGGTAAATGAATGTCCTCGCTCCCTTATATCCTGACACAAATGAAATTGTCTATTACCTGTAAGAAAGGGTAAACAAATAAATACACACCAAGGTAATATTTCAGCACCACGCAGAAACATAATTAGCTTGCTTTCGCCGGAAACTCAGACTGCAACATCTAGAAATAGCATGGTTCAGTCTGCTGGAGCAAGTGCTTCATCGATGTGCCACAAATGGAGTGCAATTTCCTAGGTGCTGAAGTAGTGTAATACAATAAAAGGCATTCATTCAGCCGAATTAGTGCCATTTTTATTTGTAAGAGTACTGTCTGTGATTTCCCATTAAAGAACCTATTTTCACCTTAGATAAATTACTGAAATAATGAGATGAGATTAGTCACTTGTGACCTTCCTAAGCTTTATTCCATTTAAAGTGTAAATGGTATATTGGGTATAGCTTGACCCTGTGTCTACTAAAGTGGCAAAGCTTTGCTGACTGCAGTCAGGGCAGATCTAGAGAGGTGGGGGGAAAAATCCACACCAAATTTACAGGCTTGGTGGTGCTACAGTAGCTAGCACCACATCCGAAAGGGGCCTGGGGGGTCATAACTGACCATAAAATGAATACGAGCCACCAGTGTGATGCTACAGTTAGCAGAGCAAACAATATGCTGGCATGCATCAATTGATGCATCTCAAGTAAAACTAAGGTAGTTATTCTCCCACTGTACTCAGCACTGGTGAGGCTGCAGCTGGAGTATTGCATCCAGTTCTGGGCACTGCACTTCAAGAAGGATGTGGAGAAGCTTGAGAGAATGTAGAGAAAAGCCACTCGTATGACTAGAGGCCTGAAGAGCAAGCCATATGAGGAAAGGCTGATAGATAAGGAATTGTTCAGCCTAGAAAAGAGAAGACTTGGGGAGGATTTGGTGGGAGCTTACAAATATATTGGGTGAGCATCAGGGGCTAGGTGAACAACTATACAACAAAGTGCCCCAGGGGAAAACCAGGAGCAATGGTCATAAACTCCTAGAAGAAGGTTTAAGACTGGATGTAAGGAAAAACTTCTTCACAGTTCATGTGACCAGACTTTGGAATAGACTCCCAGCGGGGTTGGTGCAGGCACCTGCCCTGGTGATCTTCAAAAGGAGACTGGATGCCCACCTTGCTGAGGTTTTTTGACCCCAGCAGTCTTTCCTGCCCAGAGCAGGGGGGCTGGACCTGATGATTTCACAAGGTCCCTTCCACCCTAAAATCCTGTGAATCTGTGGAGCGGTACAGTCACACCTGCTTTGATTCTTGGTCCACCCAAAGTTTAAAACTAACTGCCTGGCAATGGCAGCAGCATTTCTATTCAAGCAGCAGTGAGAGAGTCAATTGACTTGATGGCTCATAATAATTTACCTGATTCCTTCTAAACTCTTCACTCCACAGGTGTTAATGACCTTCTCTCCTTTTAAAAAATCTTAGAATCATAGAAAATCATAGAAAATTAGGGTTGGAAGGGACCTCAGGAGGTCATCTAGTCCAACCCCCTGCTCAAAGCAGGACCAGTCTCAACAAGATTATCCAAGCTAAGGTTTTGTCTAGCCAGGTCTTAAAACCCTCCAAGGATTTTAACAACAACTCCATATAACAGGGAACCCTAGCCCTATTACCAGAAGGCAGGCTGGCCCCTTTAAGACTCAAACTTTCTGGGCACAGCAGGCTGTTAAGGTGGGGGTTAAAAGCTGAGCCTGGACAGGTAGTCAGCTGACCGGAAGGGGGCAGACCAGAACTATAAAAACCCTGGGCTGGGCAGCAGTGGAGCCTGGCAGCCAAAGGAGAAGGAGTGTATCCCAGAGCTCCCTGGAGAGGCTTGGAGAGAGGTCCAGTGGCTGCAGGAGGGGAACTACTGAGGACTCCTGGAGAGGTGGTAGCAACCCCAGAAGAAGGACTGTAGCAGATGGTGAGGGAGCAGAAGCATGAATCCCTGAGAAACTGTAAGCTGGCATGCTGCCCTCTTTAATCATAATTTCTTGGTGATGGTTATAGTCCATGGACAAGACTGTTTATATTTTCCTTTTTTTTTTTCCCCCTTATTGAACAAGACCAGTGGTTTGGGTGAGGCTATTTGAGGAAGGAGGAGGCCTCATTGGAGCCCCACCATAGCGTTGGAGCTCTGGTACCTGTGTAGGTGCAGTGGTTGGGTCGCATAAGCACAGTGACAGAGAAGGTGCAATACATGGGGCACAGGCACAACACCATAGAGGGCAAGCCTAAAAGACCGGGGGAGCCTGGTGCACCCGGGGTACAACTGTGTATGGTTTTTGTTGTTAATGTTGTTTTTGTTTTTTTTCTTTTCTTTCTGAACCGGGACGTTGGAGGTCTAGGGCCTTTGCCCAGGTTTGAACTTATGACCCCCTGGCTGGAGGGCAGGCGGTGGATGGGCCTTTGGGCTAGGGAGGCTGGGTTCCAGATTGGAGCCAAAAAGGAGGGCCACGAGCCCCAAGACTAAAGAGCTAGAGCCTCGGAGTTGAACCCTACCTGGTGGGTTTAAACGGGGAGGCCTAGCTAGAGAGACTGTGGTCAAGGACAATGTTGGCAGAGGACCCCAACATACAAAAACAGTAGGCAGTCTCCCGCTTATATTTCCATCAAGACATGGCAGACGAGTAGAGAGCGGGAAACCTTAAGAGGACTCCAGGGGTGCCCCCACATAGGGCGCAGATAATGCAAAAGATGGAACTGGGGAGAGCAACCTGTTACACTCCACCACTTCCCTGGGTAACCTGTTCCAGTGTCTTACTACCCTCCAAGGCTAAATACAGACAGTCAAGAAGCCTGTGGCTGAATTGATTCATTTTTTTGCAGGTTAGTCTGAGCTGCAGAGATTAAACTGAAACGGCACTAAACAGACATTCATGAAATACAGCCACATGCCTGCAGTGGCTCAGGCCAGAAGTCAGGGGATGCTAGAGCACAGCTTTCTGGCACATCCAGTATGGGCTGTGTGTTTGCTTCCTCTTCCTGCTGCCCCCGAGGTCTCTGGGATTCAAAGTCCAAAATCACAGCAGCAGGACTGCAGGGTTGCTCATCACTTCTGCTTCCTGCTTCCAGGTGCCTCTGGGATTTGTAGTCCACAGTTGCAGCCAGCAGTAAGTTTGAGCAGGGGAAGGGGTGTTTAACCTTCCTTCCTGGACTCGGACCAAAGTAAGGATTTGCCTTGGGGGGGCAGTCCCTCTGCCTTGCAGACTGGGCTGTGTCACCAGCTGGGCTTGCCCTCCCCCACCCCTGGTCAGCCAGGTATCACTGCTCCAACTAGGGAGGAGAGGGGCAGGGCCAGCCCTCCTCTCCAGAGCAGACAGAACAACCCAGCCCAGGGCTGCAAAACACATAGGGATGCTGGGGGACTCTGATTTAACTTGAACCAGGAAGGGGTCGGGGACAGAAGTTTTATGAAATGATTTGACCCAAATCCGTTAAGTCTGATACTACATTCAGCCAAGTTTATCTTAAACCAGTTTCAGCCATTTTGAAACTGGTTTATGTGCACTGAGCTTCTGTTCTCTTACAGGTTTAAACCAGAAAGGGTATTTTTACAAATGTAGGCGCTGCAGCACCGGGAGCTTTGAAAAGTGCAACACTTGCAGTTGTGTAAACAGAAAAATGTCCATCAGCTCTGAGAAAATGGTGGTGGTGCACTTTTGAACTAAAACACACCAGAGGTGCTTTAGTTCAAAAGTGCACCACCACCATTTTCTGCATGCTGACACATTTCACTGCTTATACAACTGCCCATGGCACAGCACGGTGAGCAACAGCTTGCGTGCAGAGAAGACTCAATTAACTGAATCTGCTTTGAAGTGGTGGATCTCTGGCATGTTGTGGGATGAAAAAGTATGTGTATAAATGCCCTTTCTGATTACTTAAACTGGTTTATGCATAACTTCTGTCCTAGCCCCTGTGAGAAAATTCTTCCTAATATCTAACCTAAACTTCCCTTGCTGCAACTTGAGCCCAGTGCTCCTTGTTCTGTCATCTGCCACCCCTGAGCACAGTCCAGCTCCATCCTCTTTTTGAACCCCGCTTCAGATAGTTGAAGGCTGCTATTAAATCCACTCGGTCTTTTCTTCTCTAGACTAAATAAGCCCATTTTCTTCATTCTCTCCCATAAGTTATGCACCCTAGCCCCATCACCATTTGTGTTGCCCTTTGCTGGACTCTCTCCAATTTGTCCACATCCTTTCTGTAGTGGGGGGGGCCAAAACTGAACACAGTGCTCCAGATGTGGCTTCACCAATGCTGAATAAAGGGGAATAATCACTTCCCTGGACCTACTGGCAATGTACCCACAACTGCAGTCCAGGATGCCATTAGCCTTCTTGGTAACAAGGGCACACAGTTCAGCTTATTGTCCCCTGTAACACCCAGGTCCTTCTCTGCAGAGCTGCTGCCCAAGCCAGTCTGCCCCCAGCCTGTGCTGGTGCATGGGATTGTTCTGTCCTAAGTGCAGGACTTTCCACTTGTTCTTGCTGAACCCCATGAGATTTCTTTTGGCCCAATCCTCCAATTTGTCTAAGCCACTCTGAATCCTAGCCCTACCCTTCAGCATATCTACTACTCCCCCCAGCTTGGTGTTTTCTCTAAACCTGCTGAGTATGTACTCTGTCATCTTCTTCCAGGTCATTGATGAAGACATTGAACAAAACTGGCTCAGGACTGACTCTAGGAACACTCCACTTGGTACTGGCTACTAACTAGAAATTGAGGCATTGATTATTACCCTCTGAGCCCGCTGCTCCAGCCAGTTTTTCTATCCACCTTACAGTCCATTCATCCAGCCCATACTTCTTTACCTTACCATCTTGATGTTCCACTAATCAAAATATGCTTTTTTAAAAATTATTTTTTGAATTTTCTTTTGCCAATTTTGTTGTCTGTTAGCTGTTCCTGGTAATCTAGCTCCTATTTAACAGCATTGAAGACTGTTTTTTACTCTAGCTAAATATATTAACAGGTGTGGAAATAACTTTCTGTGAAGCATTGGATATACTGTCGGGATGCTCAAGAAGGCCCAGTTTTCTTTTATGATTCTGGAAAAGAGATGTACTTTTTAACTCTAATGAATACAGGACTAATTAATAAATTCTTTTGATTTTTTTTGTCTAATTTATTGTATTTTTTTTTGTACATAATAGCAAATTAATGCATATACCAATAAAGTTATATTTGTTTTTTGCTTTGATTTTAAATGGAATTATATAGTCCAAGATCCCTAGCATGTTACTAAAGCATCTCATTTATTTATTTTTTTTTTAACTGGAGAAAAATGTATGTTGTCTTATATGGGATGCTGCACCACACCATCTGCACATTTAAAAATCCTAGGTGTGCCCATAGCACTTACTGTGCTGTGTAACTAATATTTAGGTGCATTAAGTGAAATAAGATTCTTCCCTACATGTCCACATTGAACTATTACCTTTCAACACAGCTTTTTCAATTCAAATCAGAGATGCAGAACAAAACAGGAGGAAGTCTGAGCTACAATATTTGTTTAATATAATACCAGGTCCTTAGAAAGTGGATTTTTAAGACATTCTTATTGGAAGGTATTTCCCATTCAAAGCTGTTGGTCCCCTTCTCCCAACACAGGCAGATCAGCTAAAAAGTAACACGGCACTTCCCAGATGGAGAAATCATTCACAGTGTTAATGAACTAACCCCTTTCCTTTCCTCTTCCTCATCAGGGATCTGGGTTTTTCATTCACCATGGAGAAATGCAGTAAAACCCAGATTTTATAATTTTAAGGCAAAAAAACAGGATTTTCTCCTTTAAAGAAGAAAAACATGGGATTCCCTTTGCAAGTTGACAGAGTTCCAGCCTGTAAGGTGCTGGGGGGAGTGGAAGGAGGGTATTCAGGTAGGGGATGCCATGTGTATGTGCATGCACATGGCCATCGGGCAGCCTGGAAAGCAGCTTCTGCAGGTAAGTTGTGGGGTGGGAGGTGGGAATTGAGGCCCCCATAGTGAGAGAGGGAGGGAGTCAGGCAGGGCTGGGGCTGCTGCCCAGCTGGGGTGGTGCATGGGGCTTGGGGCCTGGGGACATGTGTGGCCAGGGGCCTGGGTGGGGAGCGGGATGGGGCAGCGGGTGGCTCATCTGGGGGGTGAGAGGTCTGGCTCCCCACTGCTTCATGGATTCCCAGGGGTGGGCAAGCAGGGGTTCTTTGCCATGGTGGCACGGGGCTTTCAGCACCAGCACTGAACTTCCCTGACCCTGCCCTGCTTTGCCCAGGTCTTGCCTGCTGGGCCACAGAGGCCCCAGGGGGAGGGTAACAGGGTGGGGAGTCCGAACTCTGCAGCATGCAGCCTGCCCCCACCCCCCTGGGCTCTGCTCTGGCTGTGCCACCCATGGGGGAGGCGGAGCCGGGTTCCATGCTCTGCTCTGCCACAGCAGTTGCAGCCTTCTGCAGGCAGCAGCCAGGGTTTGTGCACTACTGCAGGGGACTACAGACCCAGGTCCCTGACCCCACAGTTCTGGCAGCTTAGGGCTCCCTCCAGCAGGGGTGGGGGGGAGGCTGTGGGTGGGGACTGAGGGGTACCAGGGGGCTATGGGTGAGGAGCGAGGGATCTGGACCTGCGTCCTGGTGAGCCAAGGGACAGGGGGAGCTCTGATTTTCCACGATAAACCTAAAATGCCAAAATGTAAAGATATTTAGAATTTATTTCATTATAGTGATTGAGGCAGTGGTAGGCTTCCAAATTGCTTTAAAATTGTAAATATATCAATAAAACATTTTTTTTCAACCGATACCTATGTATATAGTGGCATTTCATTTTATTCACAGAAAAACATTTCTGTAGGATTTTGACGGTTTTAATCAGAGAATTTGTGATTTTTAAACAGAGAAAACCAGGATTCCCACTCATCATGAAGCTGATATTGCTTACGCTTATAATACTGCAGACAATGATATATAAAGAACAGTCTGTCTTGATTACATGTATAATCACAAATCACATTTATTTGCATATTGCGTAAGGAAACACCTAAAAATTAAGCAGTCAGGCAGAAGGAAAGGCAGGGTGGCACCTTAAAAGGTAACCAGTTCAGAAAGGCATAAGCTTTCCTAGGGTAGGAAAAGAGCGACTTAAGAGAGTTTACTGCAGGCCCTAAGTAAATATCACTCATTCACTTTGCTTATCGGAGTAAATATTTGGAGCAAACATTTGTCACTTCCCTTTTTCAGGAATTCCCATTTTAAATATGCTTTTATATTTTTATGGTGCCAGGTTCCTAATCAGGACTTGTAATGTGGATAAAGACTTTTCAATAGTGTTAAATAGTGGTGGAGGTATGTAGGCGGCATGGCTTTATGGGCTAGGGACAGACATTCAAAAAGCCTGAGCCTGAATTGATTTAATCTTTGCAGGTTAGTCTTCTGCGGGCCGGGAGCGATCCGGGCCCTTTTTCGCGCCGCGCCGGCTGTGGCCAGCAGCCCGGGCGCGCTGGGTCGGAGAAAACGGGCGACACGCTAGAATTAGGCATGGACGCTTAATGGTTGATTCAAGATTGTTTACTTACACCGAAGATAGTCGCGGTGTAGGCTGGACAGTTTCCCAGGCACAGCTCCGCTTAAATCCTCGTTTGAGGACTCAGATAATATTTGGATCACTCCCACGGAGTTGTCGAGGCTCCGTGGATCCTTTTGCGTGCAGGGAGAGGGATACGTCAAGGATTGCGAACGGCGACGGGGAGAGGCTAGAGGCTGATCAGACCCCTGTTGCCTGCTTGAAATGCACTGGGTCCGATAGGCTCCGCAGCGCTTAGAGATCTTCACACAGCATGAAGTCTCCTCCTCCTGGTGTTCGTGGAGTCCTCCAACTTGGGCAGAAACCACTCAAGCCTTTTATACGGCTAGCAAGCCAATCGCTAGCCGCCATGTGTGAATAATTTCACGCAAGCCAATAATGGGACTCGAATTATAATACAAATGGTGGGAACTCTTTGCAAAGTGCATTTCTGTGCTGCAAAGAAGAAATGCACACTGCAAAGAAAGCTACAAATTGGTGGGAAAATAATTCAGTGGTGCCAAAGCACACACAAAACAAAAATCACACCTTTGGGTTGTGACAAGTCTAACCTGCCTAGGTTGAACCGGTTTGCAACTGCACAGAGAGTCCCTCTGGACTGAGAAAATGCAGGCATATGTCTGCAGTGGCTCAGGCTAGAAGCCAGGGGGCACCAGTGCAGCCCTCGCTTCCCTTCTACAGTGCTGAGCTGAGCGGGGGCATGGCCAGGCCCCGGCAGGATGCTCTGATTAGGGAGGGGTGTAAACCCCCACTCTACCTACACTGTCTCAGGCTTTTCCCTGCTCACTGCTCAAGTTGATGATACTGAGCTTTTCAATCCCCCCTCCCTGCTTCTTCATACTGTCTGCAAACCTGACAGATGAGGAAGCCAGCAGGGGGCTGATAACACAGAGTTTATCAGTCCATCAACAAAACAAAAGCCTCTCTCATTAGTTCAAGCTTGTCTTAAACAGCTTTTTCCAAGGAAGGAATAGAGGGACATTTCTAGCTGACCTGTTGATTAGCTCCAGAAAGCCCTAAGCAGACACTGTTCTGTCTGCCTGTCCCAGTGATACTGGAGACACACACAGACATCTCTCAGCATTAGCTAGCATGCCACATGCCTAGCTTCTATAGGGTTGGGATCAGTGCTGAGGGAGATGGGAGGGAGGGGGGATCCCTGCTTAAGTAGTGAGCAGCGAGGGGGAGGGGGGGCAGGGGGAAACCAGGCAGACCCTGCTGTGCCTGCAGTCTCTGCCAGAGCTCTGGCTGGGGAGCAGAGGGGCCAGGCCAGTCCTGTTTTTTGGAACAGACAGCCCAGCTCAAGGCTGTAAAGCATCTGAGATGCTGGGGGACTTTGGTTTAACTTAAACCAGGAAGGGGTCTGGGACAGACATTGCATATACTGGTTTGACCCAAATCAGTTCAGTCTGATATTACATTCAGTCAGGTTTATCTTAAACCAGTTTCAATGATTTTGAACCAGGTTCATGTACATTGAACTCATGTTCTGTTACAGGCTTAAACCAGTTTCTGATCACTTAAACCGGTTTATGTGTAATGCCTGTCCCTAGCCATGATGAGCAAAGTTGGTTGGGCTCAGGCATATTTTGAAAAGTATGCGTGTGCATTTGACTGTGTGCACAGCAGAGAAAGGCAACAGAGTTCTTGCTGATCATGGGAATAGGAGGTGGCCTTGGTTTATGTGTACTGCTTCAGCTGCCTTGGGGAAAGCAATTTGAGGTGAATATATACAAGATCATCTTAACTCTTCTCAGTATTCCCGAGACTGGCAACACAGGAGGCGCTTCTAGTTACTGTTTTGTGCACCTTTATTTCACTGAGCACTCCCCCCTCTCCCCCCTACCACTCCCCCCCCCATTATAAGCAAGCAGGTTGCAGACCACTAATTTTGTCATTTTTGATACCTCCAATGGCTGACTTCCCAAATGCAGCTGAGGGCTGATCTGAGCTGATCTGAGCTTCAGAACCAGATTTTCAAGAGTATAGGCTTGATGGTGCATTGGTGCCTACTAGGATTCGTAGCATCCACAGGGTGAAGCCCCCAGGCACTTTACACACTCCCATAAGGGCCATATCTGGTATTTACCCACTTACATTTAGAAATCTTGCCCTAAACACTGAAGCAACGGTGGTTCCTACAGGGTTTTTTTGGGGTTTTTTTTTTAACGTTTGCACAGCATTCTATAAGATTTCTATTACCATAAGCGAGTCTACACTTAGCCAATCTCAGTTCATGAAAATCAGTACAGTGCCGTTGAAGTCAGTGGGTCTTTGTCAGTGTATACCTGCTTATAGTCTGGAAGGAAAAGAGCAGGCCACTTTTATAGTCCATTAAGACTTAGGAAGACCTATTCCTCTCCCCCTTCTGCTATCTATCAGCAGTTTTGCTTAAAGTGGACAGATGACTTTGGTAGTTGTTCACATTAGGACTTCTCATTATCAGCTGCTGTACTTCCGTTTTGTGACTCACCAGTGCATTTCAGGAGCTCTTAAGACCATGGTGAATCATAGACTGGGAATCATCTCTGGATAGTAGTTGAAAATGTCCCATATCTATTCAGTGGGTCAAAGGAACTTTCTTTCTACCACAGTAAGAAATAATTCCCTGAGTCTCTATACATTTTTAATGAGGAAATTAAAATCTCAAATAATTTGAGCATGTTAGTGATTTACTGCCTTTCCTGCCATGTGGTCCATCATGAAGGAAAGCACTTTTGGCTTTTCACAAATGTTACTCAATGACTTCTTAATATCTTTAAATTCAGATGTTGGCACCTAAATAAATTAAGCCTTGTTTGCAAAAGCACTGGGAACAAACAACTCTCATTAGATGCAGTTGGATCTACCAATACTCCATACCTTTAAAAAATGAGAGCACTTTTTTAGGTGCCTAAATACAGATTTAAGAGACTGACTTAGGACACCCACCAGATGGAACATTCTGCCTATTGTCTCTACCAGGATCCACAACTGGAGGCGCAATTCCAAATATTCTCCAGCCTAGGGAAAGTTCATTTTCACATCTGGAGCAAAATCCAGAGTTCATAATTAGACAGTGTTAATTCCTTTGGGCAGGATTTTCCAAAGCATTCAGTGTTGGTCTAACTCACCTCTCATTGGCAGAACTCCAATTAACTTCAAAGAAGTACAGTTAGGGCAACATAAAGTGGGTATTTTCAAGGCACAGGATGACTCTAGGGTTGCACCCCAGCCAGTACCCTGGCAAGGAAGTTTTGTACCCAGGGGAAAGCCCGCAGCAGCAGCCTGCCCTTGCTTCACACACAGCTCCAGGGTGCACATGCCCCTGCACCATGCTTGCCCAGAACTGCACACAGTGGCAGGGGCTGCCCTTTTTCCTGTACCTTTGCCCCCCCAAATGAGCTGCTCAAGGCTCCATCCCGTGTCCCACCCTGGCTGGGCAGCACCTGTTGGTGCCCCTTCACTTTGGCACCCAGGGTGGTTGCCCTACTTGCCTGCCTCACTTGCTACGGCACTGACCCCAGCATCTACTCGCACACAAAAATCTGTGAGCTGAGATGGTTCTTTAAATCCAGGCTATCTGGCTCACGTGGGATTAAAGATGAGAAGGTGAGTGCAGTTTAGACCTGGGCTAGTAAGGTCCTCAATTTGCCAGGTGTTGACAATTCTCTCGTTGCCTCCCTCAGTTTCTTCTGCGTGCCTAAAGGCTGGATAAATTTTCCCATGGCTGATTGGGAACATGTCATAGAGTAGCTAAGCCAAGCACAAAGAGCTACCAGTATCTTCTTGCAACATTCACATGTGACTAGAGTGCCAGCACAGAGACAATATGCTAGATGCTGGCCTTTCAGGGTGGCAGCTCTGAAGAGGTGGGGTAATCTGAGTGCTCACTTTCAGTGATCACTGAGTTAACTCTGCAATGTGGTTGTGCCTTGAGTGCTTTTGAAAGTCCGACTGAATGTTTCTCAGCTAAGCTGTTTTACAGCTGTCAGACTGTTAAACACTCCTTCTGACAACACTGCCATTTATTAAGTGCTTCTCAAGTATTTTGGGTTGCTTGTAAGAATACTGAAGGCTATGCCTATCTTTTAGATCAGGTGTTCCCAACACTTTTATGCTGAGGACCAGCAAACCACAGACCAGAAGTGATTGTGGACCGGCAAACTGCAGATCAGTGGTAACTGGCATGCTGCGGACCAGCAGCCAACCCTTTTTTATACTCAGTATAAACAAGGGTTGGCTGCCGGTCCACAGTATGCTGGTCACTTCCAGTCTGCAGTTTGCTGGTCTGGGGTTTGCCAGTCTGTGGTCACTTCCAATCCAGCAGCCAAACCTGGGGTGAGGGGTCAGAGGAAGACATTTCAAAACAGAGCATCTTCTGTCTGTGCTGCCTCCCAGCTTGTCATTGTGTTCAGAATGGAAGGGGGAAAGGGAGCAGAAAGGGAGTTTGGAAAGAAAAGGGAAGGGAAAGGAAAGGGAAGATACACCCTCCCCACCTTTGCTAACGTAGGGGGAAAGGAAGTTCAGTCTGGGGGGTTTGCAGCCCCCGCTGGAGGGTGGGGCAGGCTCCAATTCACCCTCCAGCACTGGCTGGGGCATCCCTAGAACGAGCTCCCTCTGCCCCCTTTGCCTCCTCCCATTCTGAAAACTTTGCAGCCTCTCAGGGAGGAGGGGCTGTTGCTTGGGGAAACTGGCTGCAGGCTCCCAGCCAACAGCTAGATTGCCCTCCCCTGGAACCAGCAGTGAACTTCTGTTTGGTCCGGGGGATCCTTGTAACTCAGAACGCTTCCTGCAAAGTTACTTCTGTCTGCATGCAAAGCAGGGGAACACCAATAGAATAAAAGCTTCCTGACAGAATGAAACTTGCAGCTGGCAGACGTCATGTGTCAGCAGAGTTCATGGTCACAACTCTGAAAAAAAGGATGCTCTAGTTCAATCAGATGTCAGTTTGCCCAAATGTGGTGACATTATGGGAAGAGCTTTATTTCCATTGTGGATCTGACTGATTTTTTAGACTACATCTGTTCTTAATCTTTTGCTACCATGCCCAGTCATTTCACAGTATTTATTATTAGTCAGTTGGGGCTGAGAACTGGCTGTTGTGAGAAATTTCCTGCTTCTAAATTAGAATATCCCAGTGTGGTGGGAATTTGCTAATTCATAGCATGGTTCCCTGCCCAGTTTGTCATATGTTTATTCTTCTGCATCTCACTATATGACAAATTAATTTCACTGGGCCTTTTTCTGATTTCAGTTTCATCAGTGTAGGTCAAGAATAAAGTGAATAATGTGAGCAAAGACATTCAGATATCACAATAATGGACATAGCATAGGAACCTGAGCTGAACAGAGAGGTTAGATGAGTGACTGGATTTGCACTGATGGAAACAAAAGCAAAACCTGGTCTGTTACTTCTGAGATAACTTCACTTATGAAAAGATTCATGGCCTTTTATAAAAATCTCAAGACCTGACTGTCTTCAGTACCATATATCTCCTATATCATTTACATCACTTGTAAACATTTGATAGAATCAGAATGCCAGCATTTTATTTGGCTATGCTATAAATGCATGAACAGAGCCCTGAAGAATCATTTCTAATGAATGGAAATCACCGGAGATCAATGATCAATGAGATCAGTGAACTGGAGGTTTAGAAAACTATGGTCAAGACTAGCGTTCCCTCTAAGCTGTGCAGCATGTGTGGCTGCACAGGCGCGCTCATGCCACGCAACTTAGAGGGAATGCTGGTCAAGACTATTCCACAGGGATTAGCAATTTTGGGGCATCAAGCTCAGGACCCCTTTACAGACACCTACTACTGAAATGTTGGGAGTTCCCTTCCTGAAAATTAGATGGGATTCAGCATTTTGGATTGAGCATCTAGAAATGGAAGCAAGAGAAATTACTAACTGCTCCTGAAAATCTTGGCTCCTGCTCTTCTCTAGGGCTGGGGACAGAGTTACACATAAGCTGGTTTAAGTGATCAGAAACTGTTTTAACCCTGTAATAGAGCGTAAGTTCAGGGCACATAAACCAGTTTCAAAATGGGTGAAACTGGTTTAAGATAAGCCTGGTAGAAAATAGTATCAGTCTTAACTGATTTGGGTCAAACTGGTTTATGCAATATCTGTCCCAGACCCCTTCCTGGTTTAAGTTAAACCAGAGTCTCCCAGCATCCCAGATGCTTTGCAGCTGTGGGCTGGGCTTGGCTGTCTGCTGGAGCAGAGCAGGTTGGTCCCACCCCCTCCTTCCTGGCCAGAGCACTATCACTGCTCCGGCTGGCTGAGGGACTGCTCTGGCTGTCAGGCTTCTCACTGCTCCACCCCACCCACCTCCACTGGCTGCTCGAGCAGGGATCCCTACTCCCACCCCTCTCCCATGGCAGGGACCCCAGCACAGGGACCCTGCATCTGGTCATGCCCTCCCCCATTCTGAGAGGTGTCTGTGTGGGCCTCCAATTTCAGTGGAATAAAGGCAGACAGCTAGTGGCTTGCAAATGCATCCTGCAGGTAAGAAGAGCTTGAAACTAATGAGGGATGTTTTCTTTTGTAGAACTTCATGGGCTGATAAATTTTGTTCCGACAAGCAACCTGCTGGCTACTGGCTGCAATCTGTCAGCCTTCAAGAGGGGACAGAGTAAGGCGTAAGAAATTACCTGGTTTGTAGACAGTATGAAGAGGCAGGGAGAGGGAGCTAGAAAAGCTCAGTATCACCAATAGATACAGGGTCTGGTAACACTCCCGCCCCTTGAACAGCGAGCTGGGAAAAGCCTGGGATGGTGCAGGCAGGGTGGAGGTTTAAACCCCTCCCTAATCAGAGCATCCTGCAGGGGCCTGGCCATGTCCCCCCTCAGTTCAACCCTATGGAAAGGAAAGGGGGGTTGGTCTAGAGCCCCCCGGCTCCTAGCCTGAGCCACTGCAGGCATGTGCCTGCATTTCTGGAAGGAAAAGGGAATGTCTATCCACTTCCAAATCAGTTCAAGCTCTGCAGGTTAGACTAACCTGTAAAGATTGAATCAATTCAATTTCTGGCTTTCTGAATGTCTGCCCTACCCCAGAAGGACTTTGTAGCAGTCTACTGACTCAGGACTGAATCCTGCAAAGTTCAGAGCCTTGGACTAACAAAGTGGTAGCTTTTAAATGTAGGTAGGTACCTGAAGATGCAGGTAGCCAAATGAGATTGTCAAAAGCACTTCGGTGCCTAACTCTTATTTCTGGCAAGGTGCAGCTAGCACATAGGCTGAGATGCAGAAAAGCACATTAGTCCCTAAAGCAGTAGTGCCAACTTGTAGGCACCTAAGTCATTTTCTGAATCTGTCTTAAACGTGCTTTTGAAAAGTCAATTTTCATCATCATTTCCTAAACACATTTAAAATATGGCCCTTCATGTTAGGGGTGCACCGGTAGGGATTTTTGGGGCCAATACTGATGGACGATTTTTAACAAGCCATATCAGCTGATACCGATCTGATAACTGACATGCAGCCCGGCAGCTTGCAGAGCAGCATCCAGCTGGTAAATCTGTTGTGAGGGAAGGGGTGAGGGGGGCGGGACGGGGTGTGGGGGGTAGATCGAGGCCCCCATGGTGAGAGAGGGAGTGGGGCTGGGGCTGGGGCAGGCACTAGCACTGCACAGCCGGGGCAGGGCGTGGAATGGAGCTGTGAGCAGGTCATGGTGGGGGGGGGCTCCCGCCACTGCAAGCACCCCAGGAGGGCATGGGGGTCATGTGCCCCTGGATCTGCATGCGGGGCAAGGATGGACTGCTGCTGCAGGCTGGGGTGGTGCCGGGCTCTTCCTGGTGGGGGGCTGGGCTGGGCTTGGGGCAGGTGGTGGCGGCAATGGGAGGGGGGGATAAGCAAGGGAATGGTGAATTTTGGGGTGACTGCAACCCTCCCTCCCCCAGTAGGCCCCCTCCCAGTGTTGCTGCCACCTGCCCCAAGTGCAGCCTGGCCCAGCCCCCCACCAGGAAGAACCCAGCTCCAAGTACAGGCTGCACCTCCGGCCTCAGGCAGCGGCAGGGAGAACAGGGCACTTCTACTGAAGATCCAAGTTCTTGCAATTGAAATAGAGCCCCTCGATTATTACACAGAGGTCTGTGCATGAAATGTAGGCTAGTTACTTCTTTCACAACCATTTAAAAATATCCATGTAAAAACACAGTGCTTTCTTCATCGTACCTAGTATACAAACAGAGCTAGAAAAGTCTGCAAAGAAAAGAAATCAGTGTCCAGCATGCAGATAATCAGAGGGGATTAATTTCTTAGCTAAACCACTGTAGTGGCAAATAGCATGGAAAGAGAAATGAAGACCTGAGCCAGTCTGTACTAAAGTCACTGGGCGCCAGGGAAAAGTTTACTGGCTACCATGGGACAAAAGGTTTTAAACAGGAGGGGCCAGGGTAGAGGGAAGAAAATCATGGAAAACACAAACAGGCTGCCATACAACATTGCAGGTGATATCACCAATGTACTGCAGTGTTCATCTGCTACAGACAGGAGCCAGGCACAGCACAGGGACAGAAGCAGCAGGCTCTGCAAAAGCCTCAGAAGCATCCTGATACCATTCAACATATGCAGAACTAGAAGGAAGCATGTCAGCAGCTCACGCACTAGAAAAAGGTCTGGAGAAATCTGAGGAAGAGGCTGGAGAAAGCATTTTTATTGGGCACTAGCTAAAATGTGGATGCAGGTAAAATTTAGGAGAAGGTTATTTAATTCCCCCTGGGTTCAAGGAAGCAGAACGTTGTTCCTGTACAGAAACAAAGATATATGACCCTATTATTAATATCTCTTTCTAACAGGAAAAATCTTACAAGACCTTAACTTTTGCTTTGGTCAACAGGGGTGTGTGTGCATGTGTGTGTGTACAGGTGCATGTGCAGTAACCACCCCTGGCAGCTTTCCTATTGTAGATGGTAGTGGATCTGCAGGATGCTGTTACAAATGCAAAGATAATCCACAGATATGTTAGAAAGAGGCAATTTTAAACTATCATTAGAACAGAACCACCTCATTTAAATGTCCTTATTTTGATTCTGAATTCTGCTCAGTGCAAAAGGTCCTCTGCTATGTCAAGGTGATAGAAAAAGTGATTCATTTCAAGGACAGAAAACAGGAAATGAAGATATGGGGTGTTTCATTTCACTTGTGTATTTTTCTTTCCCTTATGACTGCATTTCAATTTATGCTATGGACATGGGAGCAAAGGTGCGGCTGGCTGTGGACGTCAAACATGAGAAAGCAGCAAGGCTTGAGATGTCCCGGTGTATAAATATGGAGAGCAGCAGGGCAAGAGAACATAAACACGAGAGTGTCGCAGGGTCACAGGCAGTAAACAGTGGCAATGCAAGAAGATACTGTATAAACACACCCAGTGCAGCAGAGGGAGAAGCAAGGAACACGGGAAACCAGCAGAGCTGGAGAAGTTCCCAAGATAAACACAGGAGTGTGGCAGGGTGCATGGGCTACAAGCATGGGAGCAAATTACAGCTAGGGAGGATGCTATATAAATATGAGAATGCAACAGCATGACAGCAAGCAAACATGAGAGAGCAGCAGAGCTAGAGAAGTCAAGAGGATAGAAATATGGGGAAGCACAGCACCCCCGTCCCCCCACTCATGTAAACACAGGGTTTAATATAAAGATTTAATATGCATATTTGGTATGACCTGAAAAAAGCAGGACAAGACATTGCTCCTGTCCTGTAGGGAGAGAAATCAAGAGGACATAAAGATCCTAAGCAGCCGAGAGAGAGATTTATTTTAAGAAATTATTAACAAAGGGAAGATCCTAATCTATCTACAGGCACCTAAGTGGAATCCTGTTCCATCCTACATGAATCCTGGGAAAAAGTGCTAATGCACCTACTTTTTTAACACACCATCGTCTTAGCCTCAAGGCAAAATTATAAAAATGGCCTGAGGAGTAGAAGGAGTCATCCACTTTTGGCATTAACTGAGGATTTTTTTCTCATTGATTAAAACCGAGTGGAATAGGATCCCATTTGACTACCAAAGACATGGAATAGGATTTGGCCCCTACTATCTTTAGGAGTATTACTGACAAATCCAACTGCTAATCTTCTCCTGATCTCAGAGCTCTGCTGCATAGAAATGCCTCGTCACCCCTGCACCAGATCAGTTTATCTGTGAAATTAAAGATAAAAATCCCATGGACTCCAAAGTGTTTCAGATCACGCTCAAAGGGCCACATGGAAAAGACGTGGCAATAGAATTATCACAGACTCTTTATTATTCTCTTTGAGCTGTGGCATTTTCAGGGGCAGAGCTTGGAGTCATCAAGGAATCAGAGCTGCACAAGGGGGTGACATACAGAGAACGATACATTCCTTTGATAGCGGGAAGGGAATTAGGTTAAATAGAAAGCTGTTGGAAAGTAATGAAAATCCACGCTTGAAATTGTGTCCTATGGCACACAATAAAAAGTAACTCATGGTGTTTTCCAAACATTAAGTAGGGCCTATCTTACTAGCGTTACATTTGAGCTGTTGAATAGATGGGAAATTAAGACTCTCTCCAACTGATGTGAAAGCCCCATGAAGTATAACAATGAATGCCAAGCTTTTTCCAGCTCCAGAATTGTACACCTTATGAAATGCAAAGGGTCTGAACGTCATTTCTACAGAACCCTATTTAATTTCTATAAAACCTGTTTTGGACTCAAGCTCAAATTAAGGGATTGTCTATACTGTTAGACAGTGCTGGGGGGGTGCCACTGTGAAAGTATGCTCCATCCACTGGCTCCTGCTCATGCATGCTGAAAAAATACCATGAAGCCCCTTTTTGGCATGGACTTGGAGCACACCCAGTTGCATGACACCTTATGACATGCACAAAGGCAGAAGCAAGCTGGCAGGGTGTGTTCTTGTGGCAACACTATTCACCATGGGCACGTTCCAAGACTCCTGACAGCTCCTGCATTGCGCTAAACACCCGAGTGTTGATTTACGTGAGCATGATGTAGCTGAAACAACAAACTGACCTGCAATTTGAGAAAGCCATTTATGGGAAAAGGACACTCAGCAAAGAGGAGGTTGCGTAGCAATTTCCGGGGATGGAGAGGCCTCATGACGTCTGGGTAAAGACAGTTTGTGCAATCTGTCTAGGAAGGTGCAACCCATCAGAAATAAGAAAAGTATACAGGATAAACCAAACAAACTCGGGAGGACCAAGAGGCTCCCATCAAGAGGGATATTATGACATGTCTCTGTAAACGTAAGAGGTTTGTATAAAGCTAAAACCCCAATCAGGAGGATTTGGGTGAATGCCTGTACTCTCTCTGTGGGTCAGAAAAGTCCAGCACACATTTGAGATGTCACCAGTAATCTTAAAGGACTTCTTTTAAAAATGCAGATGTTTTCCAATGTGTGTTAGTAATCACTTGGACAGTGCATCTGCTTCTTAACTGGCAGTTGCTTAGACTGTGGGGAACGATTTTTTTTGGTAGGAAAAACAGGCACAGTGTCAGCCTGACTGATTGACTTCCTAGGTTGATCGATTGGTTAACAATGCTGCCAACTCTTGGGATTTTTATAGCAAGTCTTGCAGTGTTTTGTTTTTTCTCAAAGCCCTACCTCCTTAGGCACATGTTTTCATGAGACTCAGGCTTCATTATGGAGAGCAAGCCTGCAACCTGTAACAGAGTGAGTTGTAAGGTTCACAACCCAGAGGCCAAACCTAATACAGGTTTCCCTCGCTTTATGCGGGTTCTGTATGTGCGAATTCGCTCTTATGCACTGACCCTTTTTATACCAAAAAATCATTATATGCAAGGTAAATTCACTCTTATGCAATCGGTGTGGTGGAAGTCTGCAGTCAGCTGCTTTGTGAGGTTCATTGTGGGAGAGACATGTACCAAAATATAGTCTTCTGTGTGGATCCATGCTCCTCGCTTGTTGTCTGACACGTGTTTCTGTAGTTGCCATCCCCATTATGATAGTGCCCTGTATGTGTGCATACTATCTGCTGTTGGCGAGTACCAACATTGTCTTGTGAAAGCGGTAGAAATGGGTCTGGGGGTCAGGACAGCCGAGGTCCTGAAATGTATCCCTATTTGTTACATTGTAAAGTGGGTTCTCTTTATGCGAATTTGAGTTATGCACCGTTTTCCAGGAACACATGTACAGCATTAAGCGAGGGAAACTGTATATCATTTCACTGAAAAAATAGGGCTAGAAGGAACCTAAGGAAGTAATCTTGTTCAACCGCCCAGCTTAAGACAGGATCATCCCTATCCAAACTGTGCCATACAAGTCCTTGTCTAACCTGTTCCTAAACCTACACAATCAACCCTGTCAGGCAACTACAATGTCCCAAAATACCAAAAGCACCCTAATCTGCCATAGGGAAAGCAGAGGGACAAGGGCTGTCTGTCCCATCATCTATGAAGGTTGTTAAAATACATTCAAGAGATCCAAGGATGAAGGCCATGTCTTTTGCTGTAGAAGAAGACAAAAACCTCCATAATCTGTACCAATCTGACCACTCTGTGTGTGTGTGCGCGTGCGCGCATGCACACGTATATTGGGCTGAAATATAAATTCTTTGTAGGAAAAAAGTAAAAGACAATATTAATGGAAATGCTTATAGACCCGTCTTGATGGAAAGAACAGGTCAGATTTCCAACAGGTAAATCCAAATAGCTCATTGACTTCAGTTTTACACTAGGCCCCATGACCACATTTTTATTGAAATGCTCATGTAGCACAAATAAAGTGTAAGCTAAATGCAGCATTGAGATACACCAAGGAAAGATATGAACCAAGTCTCATGTCTTCATGTAGTTCCAGGTTATAAAATGTATTTTGTTGGGTTTATTAATAAGCAGGACTTTGAACAGGTTTTTTTTATTCTGAATCTCCTCTTTTCTCCCTTCCCCAAAACAAAACAGTTCCCTGGGTCTCTAAACTCCTTGGTGCTTGTTCTGTGTAAAGGTTACACGACTGAAGCTGTTTAAAACGATTGTGTAATGGAGTGAGATCACAGAATATCTTACTTCATTGCTGCCTGCACTGTCTTGCCTGGCTGACAGATAATTGCAGTTAAAACACTAAAGAACAACTCATGGAGAATTAGAGGGGCGATTCTTACAGCATTAGAAAATCCAGAGACCAGATTCATCCCAAAAGATCAGTGATTCCATTGCAGCAGTGTTTTGATTCAGGCTTTTGCTTGCTAAATGTGTGTTTGTTAAGGGAATAGGCTTGTACATGAAACGGGACATTTCACATTTTCAGATGTGACACTTGGGCTTCGAATGTTAAATAGAAGGCTGCGCAGTAGTTGTGGGTTTTGACCTTTTAGCTTGTGTGTGACGATTGTCAAATGAAAGAATCTCTGACAACCAGAAGCTATCATCCTGGGAGGGGGGGATCTGCCTTTGAAGTAGAGAACTGACTTTTTTTTAATCTTAATGTTAAAAGGCAATATCCCACTTTTCTATTTCTTGCCTCATGAAAGCATTCACAAAAAATCAGTGGGCCCTCTTGGAACATTTTTTTAAGATAGGGGTTCTGGGAAATGCAGTATGAACACAGTATGTTTTGCTATGCTGGCTCCTAACGAAGAGACATTATGAACCTGTATGTATCCTAGGAGAAAGATGCAATTTTTGTGGTCCCCTTGTTTTTTAACCACTGTGAAAAAACACTGGAGCCATGTATGCAACAGGAAAAAAAATCTTGCCTAAAAATAGGCTTATTTGGACACCTCGGAACAGAAGTCAGAGGGCTGATTTATGAAGAAAGATTAAAAGAGTTAAATGTGTTTTAGCTTGACTAGGTTGCAGCTAAGTGCAGAATACGCCCCCCCCCCCGATATTTGTAGATGGTTAACACTGCAATGTTTCAGCACCATGTAATGTTTTGATTACTTCTGTAGGCATAACCCATAGGCAGAAGCTACACCTCAGAATAAGCAAGTCAACCAGAAAGATGAGACAATAGTGGTGAAATGCTGAGTGATATAAAGGGACTGAGTAGAAGGGGAAAGCAAATAATGTAGGTACAGTGGCTTACAGAGTTGCAATGAAAGATAAAGGAATGACTGTTTTTATGAGAGCCTTTGGGGGTAGTCTAATAGAGGAGGGGTTGGCAACTTTTAGCCCTCAGGTCAGATTCAGCCAATAGAGCTATTTGATCTAGCCCACGGACCCGGGGCTTCAGCGGCAATGGATGTCAGGGGGCTTAAACAGTGTCACTTTCCTGTACCGCCGTGGGGAAAGGTGGCGGTAATGGCTAGGTCCTAGCACCTGCCTCTAACCTGAACTGGTTCATGCTGGCCTGCAACCTAACAAGGTTGCTGACTGCTGCACTAGAGGGACAGGGCTCCTCAGGCTTAGTGCCTTCAGTGCCTCTCCAGAGCTGGCTCTCCTACAGACAAACTGAACCTTGGAAGTTTTCAGGCAGGTTTCAAGCAGTAGTGTGCTTCTTTGAGACCCTTTCTTTGGGGTCCTTTGGGAATCAGAACTGGGGGGCAGCAAAGGCGCCAGTCACAGGGCTCAAGTGCCTATATACTAATGCTAGGAGCATGGGGAGCAAGCAAGATGAACTAGCGCTCCTGCTTGCAGAAAACACCTACAACGTAGTAGGGCTAACAGAAAGCTGGTGGGATTCTTCCCACGACTGGGCAGTACACATTGAGGGTTATAAACTGTACAGAAAGGACAGAGTGGGGAAGAAAGGGGGAGGGGTTGCGCTCTATGTCAATGAGCAATATACATCGACCCTTATCAAGATGGAATCGAAGGAGGAGAAAGTAGAAGGATTGTGGGTTAGGTTACATGGGGGTCAAGGAGAAAGGGATTTGGTGGTAGGGGTCTGCTACAGACCCCCACACCAAGGGGAAGAGCTAGATTTGGGGCTCCTGAGGCAGCTCTCGGAGACCATAAAAACTAAGGAGGCGGTAGTCATGGGGGACCTAAACTACCCGGACATCTGCTGGGAGACGCAGACAGCAAAGTCCCACCGTTCACGCAGGTTCCTATCCTGTGTACAGGACCTCCACCTGATGCAGGAGGTACACAGTCCCATTAGGGGGAATGCCATACTGGACCTGGTATTAGCAATGGGAGATGGCATAGTAGGGGACCTACAGATCGGTGCTCACCTGGGGGACAGTGATCACCAAATATTAGAATTCATCATAAGACGTCGAGTGGGTAAGGTAACTAGTAGGGTGAAAGTGCTAGACTTTAGGAAAGCTGATTTCAATGAACTCAGGCGATTAGTCAAGGA
>NW_005842453.1:778645-778934 GCF_000455745.1 Alligator sinensis | reverse complement strand
TTCAGCCTCCGCAAGAGAAGGTTGAGAGGCGACCTTGTGGCTGCCTATAAGTTCATCACGGGGGCACAGAAGGGAATTGGTGAGGCTTTATTCACCAAGGCGCCCCCGGGGGTTACAAGAAATAATGGCCACAAGCTAGCAGAGAGCAGATTTAGATTGGACATTAGGAAGAACTTCTTCACAGTTCGAGTGGCCAAGGTCTGGAACGGGCTCCCAAGGGAGATGGTGCTCCTCCCCTACCCTGGGGGTCTTCAAGAGGAGGTTGGATAGGCATCTAGCTGGGGTCATC
>NW_005842453.1:745851-778635 GCF_000455745.1 Alligator sinensis | reverse complement strand
CTTTCCTGCCTATGCAGGGGGTCAGACTCGATGATCTATTGAGGTCCCTTCCGACCCTAGCATCTATGAATCTATGAATCTGTGAGACCCCTCTTCATCAGGTCCCTGACCAATCCCTAGTGCATCCGCACAGATTCTGCACACACGTGACCCAACTATGACACACCTGCCTTTTGCAGTCTGATCACATGAGGTGTAGGCCTTGCACATGGTTTCCCCAGGAGTCACCCCAGCCTGCTGCTTCTGTGTTGCTCCCAGCTTGCTACATGACCACCAGCTACGTCCTAGGCTAGGGCTTTCTATCCTGCCCAATCCCCTTGACAGGCCGGGGAAGGGATTCTAGCTTGGGTTGCAGAGCAGTGGGAAGGAGGCTGCTGAGAATGGGAGTTTCTTGCACACCTGATTCATCACCTCCCTCAAATGAAGTTAATGCTGATCCGCAAATCCACAGAGGGGTGTTGTGAGGATAAATCCCTTAATGTTTGTAATGTAGCTTGGCAAACGAAAAGTGCTGGAGCAACACTAAGTATGGTTATCTTGCAAGAAAGCCGGTTCTTGGAATGCTGATTGCCCTTTTTTATAGACCAACAAAGTTAAAAAAAGTAGCCTGGAATAAGCCATGTTTCCAGGCCTGGAGGCTCACCTACTGCTAATTAATATCAGTGATAGTACAATTTCTGGAAAGAGAGAGAGAGAAAAGCCCTCTAGCATACTGTGGCTATAAGATGCCAATAAAGTAGCTGCCATTACATGTACAAAGGGATTCCTGTTTCAGAAAGGCAAATGGTGTTTATAACACAGAGATCTGCAAGAAAGCAGGAGTCGGCAAGGATCACTTATTTTTTTAAAACAAAACAAAACAAAACAAAACAAAACAGCTGTATTTCTAAATGCACTGCAAACAGATTGACCATCTTTGCTCGAGAGACGGCCAAACTCTCCTGCAAGCTTGTTGTAATATCAAAAAGTTCTCTATGGCATGTCTGCCCTGTGGCAGGGGCATCTCCTGGCTGACCCACACTCTGGCATGTCCTGCCCACCTGCTCCAATGGGTATGTTCAGACCTGGCAGTATATTGGTGAAGATGCTCCAAGGTGTCCCATTGTGTCCACTTTCATGCACACAGGTGACTGAGGTCTTTACAGTGATACAAGTTGTAATTTAAAGATGTTTCCTAATTAAGGATCCTGAGGCAGCAGGTCATTGGGACGTGGTCTCTTAGTTAAGTTGCTAGTTAGTTAGAGAGACTAATGAACTGCAGAGGTTGCTTACTGCTCTACAATGAGATGATTTTTACTACTTCTCATTCATCTAGGCCCTTGTTTATTGAACCCAGTAATCACTACAGTCTTGAGAGTGGGTAGGGAGGGGTGTCCCACAGCATCTTCATCAGCATGCTCTGTGGTCTGAAGCATGCCTGTGGGAATGGGTAGGTGGGCTTTGCTTGGGAGTGACCCAGCCAGGGCATGCCACTGCTACAATGTAGACAAGTCCATGCTGTTCTACTTGCCAGCAGTTATATTTGAAGGAGGTTCAATGTTGTTAACTTTGAAACACATCCAGAAACCCAACCCTTCCCTGCAGGGTGCTACCAAAGATAGAAGGCTGCTGCAATTTCCTTTGCAAGCAATGCCGGGAAATTCTTGGAATGAAGCACGGTGCCATCTCATTTTGTAACTTCCACTGCTCAAACAGTTTCTCACTTTCATTAAAAATATTTTTTTCTTTATTGAAGAAGTATCAGATCAAAGGTAGTTATAGCTCTCTGCCTCACTTTTTCCATTTCTAGAGTTTATATAAAGATACTGTATAGATGTAAGTACTTGCCAATGGTACTCTGTAGCTGGGTGTGTGAGAAGCCTGATGTAACAAGCTATCATTTTCAAAAGTAGGTGTTTGCAGCTAGACTTCTAGCATGACCGACATTGTGCTAGGCAGAGGACAAATGACAAACAAATAGTTTCTACCCTGAATAATTTACCTTAATGCAGCTATTTTGTTTTCCAGCTGTAAAATGGTAAGCTTAGCTACCTCTCAGGGCTATTGGTGAGACTTCTGTAGTGGAGGCTCTGGTCTCAACTCCCTGTTTGAGTCCAAGTTCTACTTTTGCACTAAAAATGTTGTAACAAACTGAGGCAGACTAAAATCAGCCCTTTCCCCCCTCTCCCAGTGTTATTACTTACGTGACATATGGTGCTGTAACAAAGTCACTTAATTCCAGCCTGCAGTTTTTGAAGTATTTATTTCTGTTGGCTCCTCGGAGCTATTTTCTTAAAGTTTCTTAAACCATAGATGAAAAAAACAAGAATCAAATTAAGAGAAGCCCTGGGAAAGATTAAGTATTTGAATGTGAACTGTTGAGAGAGCCAGGAAAGGTGAGTTAAATGCAGTGCTTAATTATGGCTGGGCTGGTTATTTGTTATCTGAACCTTTGTTGGATTATCAGCTAAGGATGCAGCAATACTGGTTTGTGTTTTTCTTCCCATTCCCAGGGTTCATAGGGGGGCAGGTCTCCACAAGTTCCACACTTATTGCTTTGGTAAATAAAATCCTCTTTAAAAAGGTAAGTAAAGAGGTGAAGTTCAGAGCCCAGAGCCTGGGAAACACTTGGCTCAGATTTATTCTGCATGGAGACAAATTTATCAGCTGCAAAGGGAAAGCAGCAAAACATAAGCTTTGATTTCCAACAACTCCAGATGGTCAGTAGTCTCTAGGCTGAATTTGTCATTTTAATAAAGACTTCTTAATCAATGCGCTACAAGCACTGAGTACAGGGTTGAAAAGGCAGCCCTGTTTCATTAAGGGAGCTTTAGCTATAAATAAAATGACATTTTTATTTGCTCTTCAGTGTCTCAAAAGTCTGCAGAGTCAGATTCAAAGGTGATGTAGAAGGTGGTAGAAATTGGATTCCTTCATACTCAGACCATTTTCCTTACTGCTTTGTGAGGAAATCTCAGTAGCGGGAATACGCCTCTTAAACTAGAAAAGAGGTATATAAAGTAAAAAGCATCTTGCTTTAATTTCATCTTCTTACAAACTCCTAGCTTTTCCTGAATGCTCTTCATTTCTATCCCCTGGGCATGTGAATTAACATTGACTTAGAAGCCAGTTAGCTCAAACTCAGATGTGATGCTTAAGGAAATCGGTGATGGTTTAATTTAGTAAATGATATGACTCCAAGTAACTAAGAATGGCTGAGTTATAATGCAGCAACTTAGATGAATTCTGTCAACCTCAGTGAAATAAAAGGGACTCACAGTTGTACTGCAGGCAGCAGTGGGCCTTTGGGTTCCAATTTAGACTCCCTGCAGTCAAAGATCCATCAAGACTAGCACCCCACTAAGCTGGCATTGACTTCAGACTCTGGTGTGCTTTAGCAGTTGTACATGAGGGAGTGAAGCGGCCAGCATCACTTATGGTTGCTTTTCATGTGCCAGCCTAAATGACTAGGTCCCCGTTTCCAGATGGGTTGACTGGGGAAGTGTACAGTACAGCTAAGGACAGACAGTCAAAAAGCCCGAGGCTGAACTGATTCAGTCTTTACAGGTTAATCTAAGCTGCAAAGATTGAACCAATAAGCAAATGAACAGACATTCACTTCTGATTCAGGAAATGCAGCCACATGCCTGCAGTGGCTCAAGCCAGAAGCCAGAGAGTGCTAAAGCGCAGCTCTCTGGTACATAGCCAGCATGGGCTGTGTGTTTGCTTCCTCTTCCAGCTGCCCCCAAATTCTCTGGGATTTGTAGTCCAGAATCACAGCAGCAGGACTCTGCAGGGTTGCTCATCACTTCCTCTTCCTGCTTCCAGGTGCCTTTGGGATTTGTAGTCCACAGTCACAGTGAGCACTAAGTAAGCCAGCAGGGCATCTCCATACTCAGGGGAAGGGAAGTTTAACCCTGCTCCATGGCCTCAGACCCCAGCAGGGTTTACCTGCGGGGGCCCGTGAGCCAGTTCTCCCTGCTCCAGCTAGGGAGCAGAGAGGTGGGGCTAGCCCTGCTATCTGAAGCAGACAGGTCAGCCCAGCCCAGGGCTGCAAAATGCTGGGATGCTGGGGGACTCTGGTTTAACTTGAACCAGGAAGGGGTCTGGGGTAGAAATTTCATAAACTAGTTTGATCTAAATCAGTTAAGTCTGATACTACATTCAACCAGGTTTATCTTAAACCAGTTTCAGCTGTTTTGAAACTGGTTTATGTGCACTGAACTTCTATTCTGTTACAACCTTAAACCAGTTTCTGATTGCTTAAACAAGTTTATGTGTAACTTCTGTCCCTAGCCTACAAGTCCAGAGCAAGACTCTAAATTAAAGACATTTGCTACCCCTGTAGTGAGTCCCCCTGCCAGACTCCTGCTGTTCATTTAACTTTCTTCAGCCTCTGAATTTGACCATATTTTTTAAAGAGGTAAAAGTATGACAGGTGCCATCTTGACTAACCTTGGGATCAGAGATATCCACAGCACAGAGATCTCCAGAGCAGAGAACCTGAATTTGTATAGGTTTAACTGAAAAAGCCAACCTCTACCTGAGAGCTGTGACAGACTCCCAACCTCTGCGAATCAGACACAGAGCTGCATACATAGCATACCTTAACTAGTTCCTTATGTACTTCCTCTGGATAGAAAAGTTTTGGCCAGACTGCTGGAAAGCATATTTGCATATCTAGTGAGTCTTTATTTTTGTGGCAGCTGCTATCTTGGCTGTAGGAAGCTTCAGATTTGCTACCACATGAGCTAATAGCTGTGACAGATCTGTATCCTATGTGAATTGTGCCCAGAGGGTACCATGTAACATACACTGAGCAGTAGGAAATGCTAGCATTGTATTCCTCCTCAGCTTCTCCAAACTCTCCCTGCTTTGAGTAGAACCACTGGGTTCCTACTCTGGGTATTTATTCTTGGACTGTTAGACAGTGAAAGTGGCTTCAATAGTCAAGGTTCAGGCCAGTTTCTCTCAAGAGTACATGCATCATGCTTCACACAAAAAAAGAGCTGCCACAGTTGTCACCACTGGTTTTGCAAAGATGGGAAAATCTCCAATTAAACTGTAGTAACTTAACCCATTCGTATGTAATCTGCCTCCGTTTAATTTAACTGGTTCTCGTGGAATAGGAATGGACAGAGAAAATGAGTTATTTCATATAAGTTGCACAGCATTATGTCCCTACCTTGTAAAGTGATATAAAAGTTACATCGATAGATAAGTAAACAGATGTCTATGTCCCTGCGTGGTAGGAAAATAGATTCCCCACCCCATATGTTGGAAAGGTAAAGTAATACAAGCAATTTGCCCATGATCCCTCAGCAAATTCTTGTTAGATTAGATCTCAGGGCAGGGGGTAGGGAGGTTGTCTACACATGCAATTAATGTGTCTGAATTTTCTCCAACTGGGCTGGGAGAGCAGCCCCATGGAGATTGGAACCCATCTTGATCTCCACAGGGCAGGGAGATCTGTCTTGGTTGTCAGGCAGCTGTCTCCCAGCCATGTGGAAATCAGGACCTGTCCTGATCCCTGCAGGGCTGGGAGAGTTGTTCTGGCTGCTGGGCACCTGCCTCACTGCCCTGTGGAGATCAGGATGGGTCTCAGTCTCCACATGGCTGGGAGGCAGCTGCCCAGCAGCCATGACAGCTTTCCCAGCCCTGTGGAGATCGGGATGGGTCCTGATTTCCATGTGGCTGGGAAGCAGTGTCCCATAAAGCTGGGACAGCTCTCCCTACCCCCTGTGGCCCCTTGCTGCCTAGGCTGACCAGGAGCAATTTGCTCCAAGTCAGCAGCTGCACATGCACTTCAATGCATTAGTTTAATGCACTGATTTCTAGTGCCTGTATTTACAAGTGCTAGAAGATGGCACATTAGACTAATCTACTGCACAGTAATTGCTGTGCATGTGTAGATAGTGATGCTTTACTGTACATTAGATTAGTCTAATATGCAGTAGAGGATTTTGTGTAGATACAACCAGGGTGTTCTGAATTTTAAGCCTGTGCTTGTGTCCCTGGACCTTTGCCTAGTGTAGATTGGATATTGTGCTATAGGTGTTATGTGTCAATAAAAAAAGGAAGAAGAGGAAATTAGTACTAGTAGTAGTCATAGTGTTTGAGTGATGCTGTAGCTGTGACGATTCAGGAATTATGCAAGAGACAAGGTGATACCGTTTAGTGGACACACTGCATGGTTAGACAATTTTTTGAATGCAGTGCATTCTTCTTCAGCCCCAAGAGTTTGTACAGTAAAAGCATGAGTGGTACAATATGTTTCTGTATATATTCATAAATATAAATGAGGACACCGTATCCTTCCATCTAGTTTAATTATTATGTACTGAATATAGTTGGGGATGAAAATCAAAATCACAAATCAAAGGAATTACCAAGGGAAGTGAAAAATTCATCATCACATGAGACATTGACATTGGTTGTCTCAAAACTGACTACAAATTACTGGGCTCAATAGCATTCATTTACATAGTCATCAGAGAACAATTTTTTGTCCTGCATGTCACAGGACTGTTACAGGTCACACCCAAGGGTGTCCCTATTCAGTTCCATATGTATATAGTTGCCTCCTCTTTGGGAACTCACCTGCCATGCCTTGATGGGAGAAAAATAAAGGAATATACCACAAAGGGGAGGCCACTGACTTACATATGAGGACCAATGTCCAATCTAGTGGTGGTTGTTGCAGGCTCTCCTCCACAGCCCTCAAGCTCACTCACTGTTACTCTCATGGTGATCTTGTGGTTGTTGAATCTACTTGCCACCAGCCAGCATAGCCTCAGTCTGTTAAGCTCTGTGCTTCCAAGCAGGCAGCACAAACTTCTGGGAGTTGCTCCTCCGTCCCCTTCCTGGGGAAACTAACCTTCTCATCATGGTTCTTTTTATAGGTCTTCTGGTTCAGATGGTCTTCAAGATCAATTGCCTTCCTCCTCTGTTGTTTCTGGAAACTCTTCAAGTGGACGCTGCTTAACGATGTCATCCTTTGCATTGTGCTTCCTGCTTTCATCCTGGGTAAGTATCTCATATTTCCTTCTATAACAGGGACCGATTCTGGCCTCCCTGTTATACCGCAGAAACGACTGTATAAAATTCTATGACCAGAGGTTGTACCAGACATCAGACTAAGCTATTATAGTTATTCCCAAATTCTGGTCTTAAAAATCTGAATCAATGTAGGCTTTAATATCAGTCTCCCTGAAGTCCCAAGCTAATTATCTAAGAACATCAAGAGGGAGAGGAGACAAAGAAATGCAAGTGACTAACTATAATACATTGTCCTTATAGGATTGATAGCATATGATCATAGGAAAGTAGGGCTGAAAGAGACCTCATGAGGTCATCTAATCCAATTGCCTGCTCAAGACAGGATCATCCCAGTCAAGTATCTATCTAACCTGCTCTGCAAAATTCCAGGGATGGAGATGCCACAATTCCTCTAGGTAGCCTGTTCCAATGTTTAACCATGCTCATAATCAGAAGTTTTTTCCTAATTTCCAACCTAAACTTCCTCTGCTGCAGTTTGAAGCCATTGTTTCTACTCCTGCCCCCTAAAGCCACATTGAAAAGTCTATCTCCAGTTGTTAATTGCCACAGGAAAGAACATCCTTTATTGCTGCCAGGAGGAAGGGAGTAGGATTCCTGCTGATTTCAGGTAGGGAACCCTTCAACCTGAGTTATTGAGAGCATCCTCTCTATGAAGGATCGACATCTACGTACCTCATACGCATGTTCTTCAGATACTATAATAATAGATCCATGTAAGTCTTGTAGATAGGGCAGATGGATTAGAAACTCCTGGTGGCTCCTCTTTTCTTATTCTGATGACCATTCCTCCAGCAAACAGACTACGAGCAGTTTCTTTTAGAGCTCACTGATTCCTTTCCCCAACTATGAAAAGTCACAACAGAGCAAGGGGTGGGGGAGGAGCTCTGAGAACTGAATGTGATCACTATTCTGGAACAGCCGGCAAAAGCCATTTCTGATATCCCTTAATGGTGATTTACTGTATCACCTCAGCTTGCATTTATCCCAGAAGCTGGGGGATTCAGTTCTAGTTGCTCCCATCCTTAAATGTAATCAGCAAAGCCTGAGGTCATTTATGAAGTGCCAAGAAATCACGAGCCGATTGACTTCCTATTTCCTGCACCATTTGCCCATCCCAGATTCCTGAAAGAACTGTATTGTACACAAATCCAGCAAATCATCTGCCTGTATCAGCCCGTCCTTTCTCCTGCGAAAGATTTTGAATTAACAGCAGAGTTGTGACTAATGGCAGTGTAAGCAAGAGAGAAAATCTGCAGCCATCCTAATCAGACCCTGAATCAGAAAGAAGGGGAGCTGGGAGGGAGGGGTGGCATGGAATGGGGAATAAAAAGATCTGAACAAGTATTAATCACCTACAGGCCACAACATGAACAATTAGGTATTTAAATGACTCACTGGTTAAATGCATGCATGATCCTAAGTTTTATGAATGGCAGAAAAGGCTTCCTGCTTGGAGTATGGGAGGGTAGAGGGTACGGTGGAGCTTTGTACACAGCAAGTTTAGTATTTACCATATACATTCCTATAACCAGCGTACGATGAAATTTATTCAGAAGATAAATACTTATAAGCAGAAAGGAAGCTGAGAAGGTAGGTGGAAAGAAAACAAACAAGTAAACACAGCACTTTCTTAACAGCTTTTCTGCAAAGTAGAATCTCCTATGTCTGCTTGTTTCAGCTGCATTATTACATGTGGCTAATGACTTCTGAAATTATGCAGCAGCTGATTTAAAGATTATGAAAACAAAATTGGTACAAGGAAATCTTAGGAGATGCCAGTCTGAAGACATCCAAGGATTGAAGTTGTTAGGTTAATGCAGTGATTCCTAACCAGGGTGCCACCAGGTCCTTTGAAGTGTGCCACAAAGTGTGAGGAGATGATTAAGGTGTGAGGAGATAAACAGATAAACTGAGCTGATAAACCAAGCTCAGTCTTATCCCTGCTTGGAGGATTCCCCACCCCTACTGCCATCCCCTGTGTAAAGAAGTAAGCACTATAATATAGAGATTTAAAAAAAAATTGAGTGCCACTCAATTCTCAAAAGTTATGGAGGGGTGCCTTGAGTCCCATGAAGGGTGCCTTAGGTCCAGTGAGGGGTGCCTCAGGTCCAAAAAGGTTGAGAGCCACTGGGCTACTGATAGCCGTGGTCAGATTTCATTAGTATTTGGAAGAAACTTAAACTGTTTGGGGAAAATGTTCTTTTTATTCATGTGTATATCCGATTATTAAAAGATACACATATAAAGAAGCACAGAGCTTATCTTCCATACTCACCCTCCTCTAACTTTCTTGCCAAGAGGTGGAAGACAGAACATACAGGAGTTTAAATGTAGAGATAGAAATAGGATGCATATCAAGTCTACAGGTTTCAGACTTATAACTAATTAAGGCTGAGGAGGAGCAAGGGGGTGCTGCCTCCTGAGACGCAGCAGCATCACCGTGGTGGTGAAATGTTTCTCGTCCTTGCCCTGGCTGATCTGCTATTGGCAGGTAGCATACCTGGGATAATCTGCCTCCTCAAAATGATCCCACACTACACTACCCACACACTTCTGGGTTGTGGGTGGGGATCCTACCTTATCCCCCTCCTCACCAGGCAGAGGCACAACAACAGGAGGAGCTGAGCCACCTGCCCCCACAACCTCCTCCGATGTGCCTTCCAGAGAAGGAGACCTGCCTCTAGGGGAACTTTGCGGGGTGTGGCCCCTCCTTTCCCAGAATTTCCTTGACTATGGCACTAAGGTCCCCTGCTTCCAGATCCAGCTCCTCCTCTGGCACTGGAAGGCTCATGCTGGGAACTGAAATTAGAGTGGAGAATGTCATGCTGCTGCTGGTTGTGGTTACTGGTATTACTGGTAGTGCTGCAGGTGCAGACACAGCACTCCCACTAGCAGGAGAAGACTCCTCACTGCCAGGAAAGAGGGTGCATCTATGTTTGTGGGGGAGGCAGGGGGAACTTGCAGCTGTCCCTCTGCCCCATCTCCTTCCCCTGCCAGAAGACCTGGCATGTGCCTTTCCAGCATGCTTCATGATGTTTGGTGTGCTGAAAAATGTGTGTGTGTCTGTGTGTAATATATGTTGTGCTTTCCTGCACAGTGATGACACAGTCAGGGAAAACACAGATTTCTTTTTTTTTTTGGTGTGGAGGGGGGGAAGATAGGCTAACAAGAACAAATAAGAGGATTTTGGGGGGAAGAATAAACTGAAAGGAATGGATAACAATAGGGATTGTAGGCAAGGGTAAATAGGAAAGTACTGGATAGCACTTGGTGTCAAGAGACTACCTACTACCAAGCCAGAGCCCTTCAGATGCTGCTTCTGAAACAGAGAGGCAGACAGACAGCTCGCAAAAGGCACAGAGATGAGTTCACATGCAGCCTTATATGTTGTATCTACGTCCCTCCCCCAGAGCACTGTGATTGGAAGGGAACTCAGAGAAAGATCACCGTCACTGCCCAGCTACAGATGTCAATATCAGAGCAGCCTTTCCACCCCCTCCTCTTCCTCCCTCTTCTCAGTTTCTGTTTCTTGCATGCCTGCCTTCCGAATCTCCAAATCTCCGAATCTTTTCTGAATTGATTCAGAGGCTTTGATTCAATTTGGAGCTTTTAATGGGTCTCTCAATTCAATTTGGATTTGGAGATTTGGCCACCTAATTGGGTTGAATCTCCTCTGAATCGAATCGGCTACCAAAGCTTTGCACAGCACTAATAGAAATGACTGATATTACTCCTTTGGTGATTTTTGTCACAGTCTTGTGTTGAAGACGTTCTATTATTGGCATTACCATAGCCCCAAAAGGCTGCCACTGAGATCAGGACTCCTTTGAGCTAGACACACTACCTATACATAGCAAGAAACTGTCCCTGCCCTGAAGAACCAGCAACCTGATATGGAGCAACCTTGTATGTAACATGAACTTGATCCACTGAATTCAGGTTAGGTTTGGGATTTTCAAAGCCTTAGGGTCAGGAAATGCAATATCAGCATGGCACATAAATCCTATAGATCCCTTCGAAAGCCCCCAGTCTTCATACTTGGCAGACAGAAGAGCAATTCAGAAGAATGATTATTTTTTAAAATGTGTTTGATAGTGCCTAGGTAAGCTCCTCACATTGACTGGATCCTCTGAGCACAAAATAAATGAACAAACAAGTAAATATTATTTGTAAATAATGACAATGTAAGTTTTTACATCATTATTCACATCCACAAGGCAGAACATAGGATAAGACTAAAGAAAATTTAAAAATTATAATTAATAAACTAAGGGTGTTATTTAAAGTAATCGAAATAATAACAATAACAACAACAATATTAATAATGTGAATTATAGTCATACTTAGTCTCTGTCATGAACAGGGGCCATTGTGCTAGGTGCTGTACAAACATGGAACAAGCAGACAATCTTTTCTCAAAGCTTTTTCTCATCGTATAAGACAAGAGACCACCGGTACAAGGAGCGTGAGGAAACAATTAAGTAGCACCGGTCAGCATACTATACTCAGCAGCACCAGTGCCTATTTCTGGTCAAGGCAGACGAGGTTCTTCAGATAAATCTGATATCTTTTATTAGACCACTTCAATATGAGTTGATCTAATAAAAGATATCAGATTTACCCAAAGAACCTCGTCTGCCTATGTTGTTAGACCAACACAGTTACAACCTATACACCTATTTCTGGTCAAGTGTTTGTAAGTATTGTGGGAATGATTTGAAGGCAATGAGGTATGAAAGTGGTAGTTTGTGATACCAGACAAGATCCACGCTTCAGGCAGCTAAGCTCTGCTCAAGCACAAGGTTGAAGAACAGTTCTGGCCCCTTGCATTTATGGTGTAAGGCCCTGATTCTGCAACAGCTTCTGCATGTGATTAATTTTACACACCCTGAGCCATCCACCCTATCGATATCCACACCATGGCTTACTGTACATTAAAATCAAGAAACTGCATAAATATTTGCTGAGGCAGGTCCTAACATGACACGGAGATGCAATCTGGGTGTACTGAAGAGGAGGAAGGAAAGGGGATGTGAGGAAAAGGGAAACAGCATGAAGAACATGCGCTAACCAGCTAGATGGTTACCAGTCTGGGGTTTTTTAGTTGTGTGATGTAAACACCAGATAGCTGAGATAAATATCAGAATTCCAGCATCGCCAGGAGCCCACCACGCACCCACACACAGTCCTTTCTCTTACTGAGAAATACAGCGGCTGTTTCCCACGTATCTCTAACCTCTAGTTCTACTTCGATGCATCATGTACTGGAATGCCCCTGGGTGATAAGGCCCTGTGTGGGTTTTGCACTGTGTCAAATAAAAGCAGAAGTAGGAGCCTGCATATATTTGGTTTCCCTTCAGATGGAAATTGCCAAGACAAGCACACGCTGCCAGCAGCCCTCCTGCTCCTCTGCTTGCTGACTACCTGTGATATTTTCCATTTGTTCAGCACATCTTGTATTGTTTATCTTCTTGCATTTTAGGCAAACAATAGCTCTTTCTCTTCCAGTGAAAAGGAAGCTTTCGTGGAACTAGTACTGCTGGCTGGATGGTACCTTTTGGCTGTAAGACATAGTGCTATATCTACTGCATCTAGGTCATGTGACCCATTGACAACTTGAGGATGATTGTCTTCCACGATTGCATTATCTGTGGATCCAAAGATGACTGACAAGGCAAATCCAAATTGACAGGTTCTGTTGCAACTTGGGCATGCATTTTCGTGCAAGGTGGGTGGCTCTGGATTCTTGATTTGGTCTGCAACATGCAGCATCTGTTGCTCCGTCTTTTCCATTTCCTGTTGTCCTCATGAGGTTTCAAAGTACTGAGATCCTTGCAGCAGACACTTCCTGCTTTTGGGGCAGTCTTGGGTGATAGTCTTCCATGAGTTGATGTCAAGATTGCATTTTTTCATTTTGGCCTTGAGGACATCTTTGAAGCACTTTCTCTGCCCTCCTCTTGAGTGTATACCTTGACTAAGCTGGAAGAATAGATTTGCTTCAGGAGTCTGGAGCTGGACATCCAGATGACATGGCTGGCCCAACAAAGTTAATGTCGGATGATCATGCCTCGATGTTCATGGTGTTTGCTTGTGAGAGGATGCTAACAATGGTGCGTCTGTCTTCCCACTGGATTCACAAGATCTTCCACAGGTAGCATTGACAGCACTTCTCCAGTGACTTGAGATGTCTCCTGTACATTGTCCATGTCTCAGCTCTGTACAGTAAGATAGGGACTTAGACTGCTTGATAAACCATGAGCTTGGTTGAATGAGCTTGGTTTTGAATCTGATGTTGTGATCTCTAAACACGCATTTCTTCAGGTGTCCAAAGGCTGCACTTGCACATTTGAGGCGATGTTGGATTTCTTCCTCGATGTCAGACTTCTGGGAGAGATGGCTTCTGAGGTATGTTTCATGGTACAAAATACTCAACCATTCCCCAGACTCTCACTGTAAAGCTGAATTATCAGAGCTGAGGACTGCTCATTAATAGCTTGTTGATGAAGGACCTTAGTTTTCTGACTGTGACGCATCAGTCCAATTTTCTTGTATGCCTCAGTAAAGATGTCAACAATTGCTTGAAGATCTGCTTCTGAGTGAGCACACACTACAACATCATCAATGTACTGGAGCTTGATGATTGAGGTCAGAGTGGTCTTGGTTTGGGCACGGAGTCAGCTGAAATTAAACAGTTTACCATCCATTAAGTGCTTGAGCTCCACCCTGACTGGAAGCTGGTTGGTGGCCATTGCAATAAAGAACATCAAGAAGAGTGTTGGAGTGGTGATGCAGCCATCTTAACCTCAAAGGGATCTGGGATAGATCTGTTACTGAGAACCACCGCTCACATACCGTCATGGAGCAGGTGAAGAGTGGTGATGAATTTCAGTGGGCATCCATACCTCAGAAGGATCCTCCACAAGCACTTCTCTGCTGACAGCCTTAAAGGCATTTGTGAGGTCAAAGAAGGCCATATAGAGAGGTTTATGTTGTTCCCAGCATTTTTCCTGCAGCTGGCAAGCAGTGAAGATCATGTTGGTTGTGCCTCTGGATGTGAGCAGGCCTATTGGCTCCTGTGACTACACCTGTGAATGGTGCCTGGGGTGTTTGGCTCTTGTCATACACTAAATAACTCAGAGGGGTAATGGGTATATGTGAGACCTCTTCACAGACTCTCCTACTCATGGTCCTGTATTAATGTGGCCCCAATCCATGGGTCAGCACTACAAGGCATTCTCTGTAGCTCTCCCCTAGCACAGCACATCAACTGTGCACTTCAAGCATCAGCGGCAGGAACTAAAACAGCTGCTCTTTGTTTCATATCAAGTATGTACTTGTTTTCATAGTGAAGAGATCAGATGTTTCCTCTTCCCAGCACAAAGGTGAAATATAGTGATGCTCTCTCCTCTCTGTCCTGGCTCCAGTCCCCACTCCATCCTTTGTTGTTGCAAAGATCATCTCCCTTGGGCTCCTGTCATCTGGGATATTCCTTTTCTCCCATGCCTATTTTCCTTTGTCCTTCAGATATGACTGAATATTTAAAGCTGCTTTGGGGCTAGTTTGGGGGCTTGTCCCTGAATAGGTCAGCAGCAGCAACAAGGAACAGATGTCAGGAACTCCCATACCTGTGACTCCCATATGGCCCAGCCACAGTTATAGCCCTGGCCCTTCCCTTGCTGCTTGCACAAAAAAAGGTGGGGTAAGAAGAAAAGGCCGTGACTTGCTGCCACAGTGATGGCTGGCAGATATACAGGAGTGCTGGGTGTGGGCAGGACACAGGATCAGAGGCTTACTTCAGCAGAGCAGTCTGGTTGAAGAGGTTGCATGCTTAGGATCTAAGGCAGAGGCAGCTTTTGTGAACTAGAGCTCAGCGCTCCCGGTTCACTGGAATTCTCTGCCTTCCCCAACTTCCTGGGAAACGTTTTGAACTTTGTGTTTAAAAGAGCAATTAATCACACAGCAGCGCCTGAAGTCAGTCCAACTGCAATAAAAGTGCCTCAGCAGAGTCTGCACTGCTTGCAGCAGCCTGACTTCAGGCATCAGGAAACTTTCAGATGTGTTAACTTTGCAGCCCCCCAGTTCCTGCAGGAATCTTAACTTTTAACATCTGTAGGCAGGGAATGGCTGAAGAAAAAGGGATTCTTCCCCTACCCCTTTTATTTACAGTTTACCTTCAGCTCAGACTTTCTACCAGCTATAGCTCTGAAAGTCCTGCTGCTCCCTCCCTCCCCCTGCAGCTAAGCCCTCCAAAATCTGGGAATCATCCTGCCACGGGCTGGCAAGCCCCACTTCTAGCTTTTGTCCAGGAGAACCGAGGTTCTCTCAGTCCCTTGGAAGAGCCCTATAGCTCCACACAGGAGCAGCCCCCTCCATCTGCTCCTGTTTTGCATGTGGTTTACAGCATACTACAGGAAGGCATTTTTGTATGCTATTAAGTTTTCACTAGATGTGAAGCAGGATCAAAAGTGCAGAGAGGAATGACCATGGTAGTGTAGAAATCCCTGTACAGTTTGGTCATTAGGGGCCAGTGGTGGCAGAGAGCAGAGTTATAGCCTCCATGAAATCTGAGTCTGGTTCTCTGGTGAGGGCATGGGTGGAGGTTTATACCACATCCTCCAGGATGTACAGTTAACTCTTCCAGAGCCACTCCTCATGTTGGTTATTCATTAGCCCTCTTAGGGATGCTGTACCCGTCTGCACCCAGCTTGGTCCAGGGGTCAGCAGAGGACTCAGACTAAGGCCCTGGGATTCTATCTGTTCGGGCAAGTCACTTCTCTCCCCAATGCCTACTCTTTGGTTCATCTCCATAGCTTGTAAACTTCTTCGCGAAGGGATTTTATCTTGCAAATTGTGCTCAAGTGCAAAGAAGTCCAGTGTATAAGACATGACTTTTTCCCTCAAAAAGGGATATTTAAAATGTGGTGCATTTTATACACTGGAGCTCTGTAATGAAAACTAATCAAAGCCATTGTAATAATCGTTGACCAAAAATCAACCAAATTTACATTAAAAATCTTTTTTCACAACTTAGTCTTCTTTGCGGGGATGCACATCTTATACATCAGTACCTCTTATAAAGTGGAAGATGTAGTAATAGCATTAATGCTGAAGCCATGTATAGATCAATGTGTGAATATTTCAAAATACTTGCCATATCCCTGCAGCCTAGTGGTCCTGTACAGAATGCATTGCTTAGATTTCCTGCTTGTTAAGAGCTCCAAGAGAGAGCTCAATGGGGTTTATTCAGGCTTTCCATTCTGCGTATGCTCTTAAGGGAGCAACTGAACATGTTGGTTCACGAGCCTGCTAGAGAGTGGTTCTTATTCATTGTTGACCACAGCACTTCACATTTTTAAAGCACTGGACAAATATAAACACACCAGTCTCCTCAACACCCACATCCTGTAGGTAAGTAAGAACTAAAGAGTGATTAATCAAGTTGCTCAAAGCCACATAATTAACCACTGGCACAGCTGGGAACAGAAGTTCCTGCTTCTTAGCCCCATGCCCAGTCCACAAGCCTCACTGCAGGGGCCATCTGGAAGGAGGACTGGGTTTAAGCCAAGAGTAAGCAGCGGCCAGGACTATAAATACATTTGCATGATGCTGCTACTCTGAAACTTGAGAAAACCACCAAAAAAGACCATGTCATCTTCAGTAACTACATCGCTGAGACTGTCATGAAAACGGTTATCACTGTGCCCATATGAGTGCTTGAGCAAGAGAACATTGGACAGTCTTGCAAAATGGTGGCTGCTTTAGGATTAGGCTTCATAAGGCTTGTCTACAACATCTCTCCAGTGTGTCTGGGGAGGATATTTTGAGTGCACCTCACCTACCTACTCTCACTTGCATGCTCCAAACCCAAAATTGTGGCAGTGAAGCCACTCCGGAGGCAACTTTTGTGGCTGCAATCAGCCAGAGATCACAGGAGGACTGTGGAAGAAATCTCTGGAGCAGCAAGTGGTAGGGTGTCCCTGAGAGAGCCCCTCTCTAGACATATAACAGATGTGGTGGAGACATAACTCTTAGCATTACTGTAACAACTCTTTCACCATCACCACCACCACCACCGCTGCTGCCAATAGTAGCAGTAATGATAATAATAACAACTAGTATGTACCATAAGTGCAGGGCCATGCACACACTCATGAAGTAAGAGGGCAGCAAACCACTAGCAAGAGAGCAGGGAGAGAAGAGGAAAGAAGAAGCATCTAATAACAAAGACTTTATTATTTAGGGACCGAAACTAAAGTTCTGTGTTGATACTACTGAGTCACAAGCACAGATGTGAGTTTCAGAAGTGGTACATTTAATGTTAAGCAGTGGACTATATTCTCTACGTCACCCTGTTGACTATGACTAATCCTAACTGCGCATGTGCATGGGTGTATGCTTGTTAAAGAGATCACCAGGCTTTTATATTTCAAGTCTTAAAACTTTAAGCTGAAGCTCCTAAATGCTTTTCTTTCTGCTACTTTCCACTTCCTGGCCATGTTTGTGGCACTGCTAAATTGTAGATGGGGGACTGTGACTCAGGACTGCTTGCAGAGAGATGCCATAATTATTGTCAGTCATAGTCCCTGCCCTCTGCCTGTACATGCCCTACAGCTATATCTTCTGAGGGTAGGGCCATTCAGATAAACTTTTTGGCAAAGCAGAGGCAGGAGGCAGAGACTTCTGAGTGACTTATCTATCCTGTTTTAACCCACACAGGTTGTCTTGGATGACTGAACTGTCAGTGGGCAGTCATGCAGACTTGAATTGTGTACTCAGGGAGAAGAAACCTTAGATATAAGGGACTAAATTTGCCAGGGGGACTTAGCCATTGCTTTTCCTTTAAGACACCTTGGCCCCTACTGGAATTCTTCCAGGGAAGCTCTCCATCACGTGCGGAAAGGAGCTGAAATAGTCCAACATTCCCACAATTCATGCCCCTAAAATAATAGAAGTTAAAAGAGAAGCTGGATAGATTCCTTGCTCTGGGAGTTGTAGAATAGGGTGGGCGTAGATGCTGGTTACTGAAGGAAAAAAAGACAGAGGGTCAGATCCAGATTGGTTAAGTACATGCCTAAATGGGACCTAAGCAGAATTCAGGCACCAAAGTTTCAAAAGGCAGTTGAGCATTGCTCACCTGGCCTCAGACATCCTTCGGGACCTACATTTTTACTACCAAGTTGCCTTGGGTTTCTGCAAATGGTTGGAAGCCATGCAGTCAGAGAGGATGGGCAACTCCCTCTGCATTAAATTACACTGGCCGTGTCTACATGAGATGCTGACTGCACAGTAGCTCGTTACTACTGCGCAGTGGCATCGTATGGCAGGAAGTGTAACATGATGCTACTACGCAGTAGTAACGAGTTACAGCGCAGTCAGCATCACCTAAAAGCTGTTCGGCAACACTACTGCAAAGTAACTCCAGTTAGCGAGCAGTCATTTATTACATGTATAAATGACTGAGCAGTCAGCGTCTTGTATAGACGTGGCCAGTGTCATGGAGAAGGGAGGTAGGGCCCCCTTCCCAAGTTCCCTGAAGGACCTGACTCACTGTGTGTGCTTTGAGCGTGCCTGACTCACACGGACAGCACCAAGTTCAGCACACAGCTCAGCAGCCGCTGTCAGTGCCACTCAAAAGTGCTGCTGCCTCTGCCAACTGCACCTTTTGCATAAGAATTTAGGCCCAAATCCAATGCACCTGAACATGTCTGAATGGTGCTCATGCAGCTAAATGTGGATATTTTGCCTATTAAATTAATTCTAGAAACTATTTCTACCTGTGTGACTAGACTTGTCTTTCTGAGCATGCTCAAAAAGGGTTCTGCTTCAGCCACCTGTGCTTTTGGTGACCCTATTCCTCCTGCTCAGGTGTCAAAATCTTGATAGGATAAGATTAAAACCAGGAAGACCAACTGGAGAGAGGCAGAGGCAGGAAGCCCTCCTCCCCTTCCCCCTCCCTTTACCTTGATATCCTAATGATGAGGGCACTTGCCCAGGGAGTTTGAGACCTAGGTTCAAGCTCCTCATCTAAACTTCAATGGTGTTTTGGAAATTTGCATATAATAGCCGTTGGATAAAATGGCATCAAAGATAGCTTTGGTTCTATGGTGGGCTGGGGCAAGAACCTCCCTTCCAGGGTGGTGTCTGTCTCATGGAGCTGCACAGCCAGGATGTCTCTAGTGTGCTTTCTTTCTGGCCCCACATAGCTTCATCTCTCAGCTGCACAGTGAGCCAGGTTCACCAGGAGAAGCTGTATACCTGACCTATACCCTGGAGGTTAGGGCACTCTGGTGGGACGTAGGAGATGTAAGTTCAACTTCCCCTTGGCTGAGCAAGGCATAGACTCTGGGACTCCTGCTCCTTGGCCAAGCACTATTAAGCTCTAAGATATGGAAGGAAGAAGGCATCTGTCTCAAAGGGTTGCTCAGCCTAGGTTTCCTCAAACCACCCATTTGTGGGATTGCATAGAGTTTTGCAGAATAGGATCATCACAGAGCATGAGTGGCCAAAGTAGGTACCTTCTGTCAGCAGTTTGCCTTCCAGCAGGGCTGGCACTCAGTCAACCTGAGTTCTCATAGTAGATATGGTACAACACCCTTTATTGAGAACAAGTAACGCGGCAGTATGCTGACCAGTGTTGCAGTAGATAGCGTACAATGAGCTGAGTTAGCACTTTACTGCCTTTTAGAAGGTCCATCAAAGGTGTACTGGTTGAATCTGTCTGACCAGCCATTCCGCAGACCCTTCAGCTCCCCATGACACTGTCCCTGTTATGTAACCACTCATCCTCTTACATCTCTTTTAGCATGTTCACTGTGGTTTTCTACCTAGCAACATTAATTTTATCAGCATTTTACCAATATAGAACTACTACTCCCAACTAGTATAAGCAAAGCCTTCCCAATGTACTGGTAATTGTCCATGAATTACTTTTTGAAGGGTGACTCAGCCTGGTGCTACAGGAACAGCCTGTTTAAGGCCCTTTGGCCTGTGACAATCCCCACCTATTGATTCAGTGTGTAGTCAATCAGGGAGCCAAGCTAATGTTAGGATGAAGTTACATTTTACACTTAGACCATGCTAAACCTGTTAAGTAATGTTAAAGTTAGAATAAACTGTGAGCAGTCACACGTTAAAGCTTATACTGTTTCTTGCCTGCGCTGCTCTGACTTGCCACTAGAGAACTGGCAAGCAGCAACATGGCTAGGAGCCAGGACACCTGGGCTTTATGCTTTCTCTGGCTGGTGGTGGGGGCTGGGAACAGAGCATCCTGGGATGCTGGAGGACTTCAAATTGCTCATGGGGGAGACTGACGTTACCCTAACATGAGCTAGGTAGCACAGCCCAGAGTTAATCCTTGCCCTTTGGCTTGTACAATAAAGGTTTAACTATTAATGGCTATATTAGTATAAATAGTTTGAAAGCAAAATCAGCCATGGCCTGCATATATAAAAAGGATGTTTCTATTTTACCATTACTTCCAGATAAATGGATTCTATAAATGAATATTTCCAGATGATACAGTCATCCATTGCGAGTTTATTGACAGTCATCCAACAAATAATTTTGTAAAGTTCTATCAATATAATTAAAGCTGTTACCCAAGCTTTCATACCTATGGTCAAGAGAAGATAGCTTCAGATAATCTGCCTTCATGCTGACATCAAGGATGGATTATGGATGAATTATGGTTATTTCTCCACTTGTTGGAATTCATATGGTGATTTTACAAACAGTCCCTTTGCATTTGGCATCCAGCATTTGCCACCCGTATTGGGTTTGTAAAGAAAATCCTGGTAGACTTTTTAATAATGCCTATTCCTACATTTGCAAAATAGGAAGAACAGTTGCATCCTGGAGGGCCAGAGCCCATCCATGGAGAGTTATACATCCAGTGTGCCAGGTTCCCTGTCCAGTAGGATTTTTAAAATCTAAACTTGATGGATGGGATTTAGTTTTAAATCACCTAAAATATGAATTTGTTATTCTGGCAAACCTGGACCATTTTAATTCCATGTTTAACTGACACTCAATATTTTTGCTATTATACCTTGGTCTCTGTAGTTGAATACAAACCCAGGATTGATTTGGTGGTTGCAGACATACATACTCACAAGAGCCTTTGCAAGCAGTCAGTGAAGCAGAGTCCAAAGCTAGATTTTGTTTATGACAGCTTTATAAAAAAAAACCTCCGTCCAGATATAGACTAAATGTGTATTGTGACTGCTGTAAGTACAGCTGAGGATGAGACTCTACAGAAAGTAATTGAAGCTATGAGCTCAGTGTAAATAAAGCAGAATATTCCCAGCTCCTATTGATGGACAGGTATCAGTACTAGGTAGGCATTGATTATAGGTACCAGAATTATGATAAATTTACAGAAATATATTTTTAAAAGATATATGGAAGTCATTTGGAGATAAAAATATCCAAAATCAATCCAAACTGCCCTAGACCATCCTCATAGTCAGGTGATTGCAGATCAGGAGCTGCATTCAGATCCTTTAGGAGCAGTAGTTCTTCAAGAAGTACAGATGGAACCAAGGCTGACCTGGTTGTAAAACATTTTTTGTCTCAATCTGTTCTAGTGTCAGTGGGAATATAAATTAGGATAATAATGACACTGAACCACGAAGTGGGGTGCCAGATAGTCAATGTTATATCAAAAGGGGAGCACAGGACAATGACTACCTTACTGTCATGCTCTTGGCTTGCAGATTGAAGAAGTGTGATACCCTAGGTATTACAAAGATTGTTGTGTGTGAGATGAGCGTCCATAAGCACATTACTGCATTGTTGATCCAAAACATGAACATTACTAAAAAGTGGCTCGCGGAGTCTGTAGGTCAATTCCATTTGGTTGGATACGGTGGTATGACTTTGTGCACAATGCAGGTATTAGGCATGTTACGCAGACAAGGTTCCTTGGGTGAATTTGATATCTTTTATTAGACCAACCCAAATGGTTGGAGAATAGTTATTAAGCAAGCTTTCGGGTTCAAAAACCCTTCGTCAGGCTCAGGAAGCTGCAGCAGTTGGACCACCAATATCAAAGACTGAACGGGATTAAAACTGACTGATTGTACAAGGACTGCAAAAGACCAGGAAGAATGGAGAAAAGAAGAAAAGAATTTTTGGTACCGGGATCTCCTGGTGTCAAAAAAAACCCTGCCACGCTGCAAGTTAGCAGCATGGTGAATGTATGCAAGTGTGGTGGCACTGCAAACCGCACATGCATGCTCGTGGAGACGCACCCAATGAGTCCAAGATAGGAAAATGTTGCTACAAGGTCTCAAATAGGTGAGTGCGGGACATCTGTCTGATATGCTGTTGATTGTGAGCTTTAGGGCTTTGTGCATAAGGATGGCTGCATCCAAGTGAACAAGGCTTGAGGATATTGAGGTACTGATCAGATAGCTATGACTCACACTTTGCACATAGTGCTCACTTGGATGTTATTTTTCGTGGTCATGGTACTTTTTGCACATGAGTCTAAGACTGAAGATCTGTTCTGTAGTGTTTCTTCCAGATCTGAATCCAGCTTGTTCTTCTGCTAATTCAGTCTCTATTTGTGACTTGAGCCTGTTTAATATTATTCTATGTAGCACCTTACTTGGATGACTGATGGTGTGGTAGTTGGTACATTGGTGTAGATTCCCCTTCTTTGGGATCGGGATTATTACTGATTTTGTCCATTGCATTGGCCAGGTTTTCCTTTTCTATGTCATGCTGCAGATTTTGGGCAGTATATCAATTATCTTGTTCCCTGTTTTTAATAGTTCTGCAGGTATGCTGTCCAGGCCAGTTGCTTTTACATTTTTCATGCTTCTGATAGCTTCTCCTTCTTCTCTTGTGATATCTAAGCTTTTATCTTCTTCTACCGTTCCAGATCTCCTTTCTCTAGTTCAGTTACTACTTCTTGGTCTGTTCTGATATTGTGATTATACAGTTCTTTCACATACTCAGCCCATCTTTTGTGTATTGTACTGTTTTCAATAAGCAAGTCACCATTTTCGTCCCCTACTGCAATTTACTTGATACATCTTGGATGTCTTTTTCAGGTTCTCAAAAACTTTCTTGCTGTTGTTGTGTTCAGAGCCTCTTTGAATCTCTTCACATATGTCTAAGATCCATTTCTCTTTCATTTTTCTCATTTAATTTCTCACTTTTTTGTTTGCATTTGTATTGGAGGCTATCATAATCTGATTGAAAGTGTTTAGCTTTTAGTTGTCTGTGTATATCACACATTTTCATGATTTTGTCATTCGTCCATGGTTGGTTCTTCTTTGCTCTTCCAAGTTCTTCTGCAGTTTCACTGAGTGTTTGAGTGAAGCCATCTGTAATGTTCTGTAAATCAGTTAGCATTAGAAGTGGTTTGAACCTGTCCCCTATTTTTACTTCAAAGTCAGCTTTGACCGCTGGATCGTTTAGTTTTTCTAGGTTATACCTAACTCTTGCTGGCTTTTTGTTAGTGATCTTCTTCAGTTTAAGTTTAATTGACATCATAACTTAGTTATGGTCACTGCCAATATCAGCTCCTGGAAATGTTCGAGTCTTGTTTGGATTGATGCTTAAGCAAAATCATTTACACAAGAGAATGTAATTGATTTGGTTATTGTAGATAACGCCTGGTAAGTGCCATGTTATTCTTTTTGATGTCTTATGTAGCTGGAGAGTGTTGGCAAGTACAAGTTTGTGTAGTTGTACAAATTCCAGCAGTCTCAGTCCTTTATCATTGGTGTTTCCTAATCCATCTTTTCCTGCCATCCCTGGCCATTCCACGTGCACATCTGTGCCAATTATGGCATTCCAGTCACCTTGGACAATAAGAATATATTTCTTTGGTGTCTTTGCTACTGTTTTATCAAGTTTGTTACAGAAATTTTCAATTTCTTCTTCGGTGCAGCCAGATGTTGGTGCATATTAGGGCTGTGCGAAGCTTGAGGTGCAGTTTCCCAGAAACCCCTAGACCCTATCTCTTTGAAACTTGGCAGGCTTCATGCCCTCAGAAGGGACTACCATCCCTATAAGTGTAATCAGAATTAGGCAAGAAATGACAAAGTTATGGGCTGTTTTGTGCTTTCCCATTATAGCCTATGGGTGTGGGCTTGCCCATTATAGCCAATGGGTGAAACGTCGAAACAGCAAAACCCTTTTGACAAAACAGAATGGAACAGTGCTTTTGAAATGAAACAAAACTTGAAACGAAACACTGTTCCGTTGAAATGTCGAAACGGAAGTCGAAGTGGAACGCTGCTGTTTGGCAAAGCCCTAGTGCATATACTGGGATGATTATGATGTTGTTAGGTGTCACAAAAATCCGGATAGAAATTATTCAGCTAGTTACAGGTTTGCAGTCTAAGACTGATTTGACTGAGTCTTTGTGTATGAGAAATCCTACCTCTCTTTCATGATTATTTTCCTCTCCACTGTACCATAATGTGTGTCCTTCTTTTGTTAATAGTTCTCCTGAATTTGTCCATCCCACTTTGGCAAGTCCAAGGATGTTCCACTTGTAGCGCTTCATTTGAATAACAAGCTCCTCAGGTTTTCCTATGACATTCCATGTTCCAATTCTCACATTCCATGTTCCAATGGTGATTTCTTGTTTAATGAGCTGGAGTTTTGAGCCAGTAGCATTATTGACCATTCCACCCTAGATGTCTTCATTAGAAGAGGTCAGCTTGATAGTAATGTATTTTTTGACTTCATCCTGCTAAGCACCAATGAAAGACATGGTCACTGTTAATCTAGGCCTCGCCCAATCTAGTATGAGGTTAGTTGATTGGCTTTGCATCATTGGTGATTCTTCAGGCAAAAATAACCTGGCAGGGCCCATCCCTTCTCCAGGTGTGGATGGCCGTTGGCTCTTGTCAGCTCATCCACCCTTTGACAGGTTTTGTTTTTAGTCCTGTGGGGTCTCCATACACCCTTCTCACCTAGGAGACCAGGTGAGGGTGCTGGTTTAGTCACTGACGACCTGACCATGAGACAGGTTGCGCTGGGCTACCTGGTGCCAGTGGCAGGGTAAACCTGACCTGAAAGGAGCACAGAAACAAGAATTGGAGAATTTCTACCAGTTTCCTACCAACTCAGATTTGTCCCTTGTATTTTAACAGTGATTCCAATTGCATCATTTAATCTCATAGAACTGACTTTTTATTGGTGGGGCTTAAAATCTGGCAATATAATTTAAACAGCAAGAAACTCCTAGATCAGGGTGGGCAATTATTTCAGCTGGAAGGCCACTTAATGAGTTTGGGTAAGCTGTTGAGGGCTGCAAGTGCAGCCTGGCTCCTTGACAGGAGGCCTGCCCCATGGTTGCCATCTTGGGACCCAAAGTCCTGCCCCAAACCCCTGATCTTTGTCACCAGAAGTCTCTTCCCTTGCCCCTGGAAGTATTCCCTTTGGGAGCCGGGGAGCAGGGTTTGCCATCTTAGAACCAGAAGAAAAACAAATCATATACTAAAAGTCAACATCTACTATAATATATTTTAATTTTATTTCAAAAAGTATTTTTGTCCTGATTTGTGTGTGTTTGCATAGTGTATATAGAGGTGATGGCCCAATAGCTAAAAATAGTCTTACTCTTCTATGTTGTGTGTGGGGGAGTGTGGGGTGAGTGTGGAGGAGTATATGTGGTGTTGTTGGGGAAGGTGTGTGTAGTGGGGTGTGGGCGTTTGGGTCAGGGGTGTGTGTGTGGGGGTGGGGTTTGTGGCGGGTATATGGGGTGTGAGGGAGGGTGTGGGTTTATGTGTGGGAGTGTATGTGGAGTTTGTGGGAGGTTGTAGATGTGTGGGGGCTGTGGGTGTATATGTGGGGTGTGGGTGTGGGGTTTGTGGGGTGTACGTGTGGGAGTGTGTGGGGGGTGTAGGTGTGTGTGTGTAGGGTATGGGAGGTATATGTGGGAGGCCGCTCCCTGCTGCCACATGCAGATCCTGGGACTTGGCAGGAGCTGCAAGGAGCAGGGTTGAGCCAACCCAGCTCCATCATGTGGGGCTCAGTGCCACTCCTGGCCAAGTCCCACAAACTATACATGGTAGCAGGGAGTAGGGCCAGGCCTCTGGCTCTATTGCATGTGGCTCCCAGTTGAGTCCCAGGAGCTGCACATGAGGCGTGGGGAGCCCGCATCATGGACCCGCACCAGCCCCACGCTCCCACTGACCCAGGTTCCATGCTTCCACCAACCCACCCTGGCTCCTGTCAGCCCCAGCCCTGGTGTGGTTCCTGCACTCCTGCCCAGCTGCAACTTCCCCCTTGCCTACTGCTGCTTCCCTACATGCTGCCTGGAGTGCTGCAGCAGAGACAGAAGGAAGAACCCCTGGAAGCCGGGGGAGCCAAGCAGTTCCCTGGGTGGCTGCAGCAGTGGGAGCAGCAGCCCTGCCTGGAAGCTGTGTGCACTGGCCTGGGCCAAGGCCAGGACCAGGGCCCTCCCATGGTTGAGGCTGGGAGCACAGCACACTGTCCTGGTGTGGCTTGGCCCCATGTGGAGCTCAGCAGGGGCAGCAGCAGGGTGGGCGGGATACAGTTCATTGGTGGGCACCTGCTTGCAGACCAGATAAAATCACCTGGTGGGCCAAATCTGGTCTGCAGGCCTTATTTTGCCCACCCCTGTCCTAGATGGTTTTGTTTCAGGAATGTAGATGTATCTAAATATACAAGGTAAAACAAAGCTTTGAACACATGTAGATCCTTTCCAAAAGCTGCAAAAGATTTTAGCATTCCAGTTCTGTGTTTAACGGGATCCATCAACAGCATAATACCATCTCCAGGGACATTCAGTATTTTTGCTATTACTCCTTGGTTTGTGTAGTTGAATACAATTACAGGACCTTACTGCACAGGACAATTGGCATGGCTTTATTGCTTTGTGAAAAACTAGAACATGTTCTGAGCAGTCACATGGGAATGCTTTCTATGATCTTGGTCTGCTCTGGATAGGGCTAGAACAAGCTACAGGTCCCCTCTCCCCCCACTCCAGGCACTGACCAGAGGTTGCCACTTCTGCCACTAGATCAAGGGGGCAAGCTGGGTCTCTGCCACTGGCAGTCACATCTGATTGCCAGTCCCATTCGTAATACCACAATGAAGTCTTCAACAGGCTCCAGTGCAATGCTGGGATTGTGATGGACAATCAGCTGATTATTGGTGCCAGTCTCCAAACTGCACTGGAACTGTGAACTTGTCCATAGAGCAGTCCAGTGATAGCTGAACTCTTGTTATTTAATATGATTTGGAGATATTCCCCATGCAAAAATTCACACTTTTGCTACTATATAATTGCACTTAGCACTGGTTTTACTGCTTGAATGCTCAGCTGCTCATGTTTTAAGTACAGCTAACACATCCTAAATGAAAGGTGTTACCTGGCTCTTAAATGGAGGACACCATCTACAGTAATTATATGGTCATGGAGATCGTCTGATTTCACTCTGTAATAGAAAAGTTTGAAATAACACAGCAGAAAAGGATTTCTTATTATTGTGATATAATTTGTGTTTCTTCTTCTGCCATTTCTCTGACCATTGCCCTTAACATTTTTTTTTGCAGCTCAAAGGTATTCTTAATTTGTTTGAAGGGTTTTGGGGGGATTTTTTTAATAGTTCTTTTTCTTCTCCTTGTTTGTTTTTTCACATGCTTCTATCTGTAATGCAGTAATGTAGGCACAGATTCTGATCCCAGTTATTCTAATAAACCAAAGAATGAACATCAGTGTAAGATATCAGATCACTGTGTTTCGAATGCCCTCTAGTGGTACTTCTATTTATAATGCTTCTTAGTACAGGACAATACCTATGATTCCGCATTTAATGGTGATGTTAGCAAGGTAATGCAATGGCAGTGGTGGCAGCTGGAGTGTAATACTTGTGGAATGAAACATGACTGAACAGTCTACAGAGACCTGTGCAAAAACTGTTCATTCTTACTTCATGATACTCAGTTGCCGCAGCACACGCAGTCCAAGCACCAGTGCCAAAAGACAACTTTTACAAGTGTTTTTAGGGTAGCTGCCCAGCAGATGCTATACGTTTCATTCGTGCCTCTGACTGCCTAGACCACCTATGCAAATGACTTTTGCCAGATGAAACTTGCTTTGCATATATGTTTCAGTTTCTTTAAGTGTGCAGGGCTCGATTCAAGCCTTTGTTGTTAAGAAAATAAATTATGAAAGAAAAAAAAAACCCAGGCTTACTGCTGCACGCTGTAAGGGCAGCACAGCTTGCACTGTACGCAGCTCTGTTTGTTTTGGCAGATTAGTGTGTGCAAATCTGGCGGTGGGTTTGCTTTCCAAATCCAAGCTCCTGCCAAATATGGTCACAGTTTAATCTCTGCCTATACCTGGATTTGTCTGGGCTTCTTTTTTTTGTTTTAATCGGTCACCGTCTAATGTCAAATACATAAATAGCCCTAGGAAAAGTGCTGGAAACCTGGGCTTCCCCTCACAAGGGAGAGCCCACAGCACTGAACTACTGAGTCAGGCTGCCTCTGGCTTCTGGCTCCAACTGGGTGGCTGAGAAAGTGAATTCCTGTCTCTCATAGATGCCTAGTTCAGGATTTCAGGTAGGTTTTCAAAAGCCCATCTCTTCCCAGTTTCCAACTGGCTGGCTGATGTGTCTCCCCAGCTCAGCATGCAGAATATTGTGAATCTGAAACCTCAGTACCTAAGTCTCACCACTTAAAGTAGAGGGATATAGGCACTTTCCTTGGCATTTGTGGAGTCCAGCATCTATATTTTAAACAGGTGAATGTTCAACCTGACCATGCCTGAATCCCTTTTTGGATCTGGGCATTAGTTTATAGATACATACATGCCCCAACAAACACATACACACACACACATCTTATATTTTAATTTATCTAGCATCTGCCACCTATACCTTCATAATTCCTCATCACCTTTGATGAATTAGCTGCCTGCCTGCACTTTGCCATACAAATCTCACACGTGTGGCTTGTTTGTATCACACCTTAAATTGAATGTGTGGCATGTTGGGGTTGCCCCAGGCTGGCTCAGCTGAGCATCAAGATACAAAGTGGGGCAGTCTCAGGGCCTGGGACATAGCTGCCCCCTGCCTGAGCAGCGGGATTGGGCTAGGGATGGCCCCAGGTCCCAGGTGCACCCACCGCCCTGCCCAGTTCCTGGAGGCAGATGGGGGCTCACAGTACCCTGGACCTTTAAAAAGTGGAAGTGCATCTAAGAGCACCAGATGCACACCTCATTTTTTAAGTTCTATGGGTGCCTTAGTGCTCCAGCCATCTGTGCCTCACACTGTGCATCCCAGCACGTGAGGACTTTTAACAAGCATGGCCCATGACAGTGCTAGGTCTTTCCCTGATCCCTGGCCCTGGGCACCCAGGGAGCTATAAAAAGCATGGCCACAGCCCAGCTGCAGGTGAGCTTCTTTAAAGTCCCCAGGCATTGGGAAACAGAGCCTTGGAAGCCCTTTACCCAGTCTCTGGGTCCCAGGAATCTTTAAAAACCCCAACAGTTCTCACATGATTAGGATTCAACTCATTAGATCCCACGAATGTCACAAGCTGCCATGCACCTGTAGCATGGCAAGATGCACAATTTTTGGGACCTGGTATAGAATTAATCAGATCCCAGTTGTGCAAGTAAATTAACATCTATCTGTGGCCATAAGTGTTGCAGACTTAAGTCTGCAAAAGCTAGAACTGAAATATATTTGTTCCAAAAGAAGCATTTTCTTCCTATTACCATTCAGCCCATGCCAGTGGGCTAGAGATTCCTGCACCCCAGCCTCCAGTACTTAGACATTGGCATGGGCCCCAAACACCAAAAACTTGCAGCTTTTGATCCCAGTCTGTTTTGACTCTGGCTAGGGTTCCCAGTCTCAATCCATGCCAGACCTCTCTATACCCCCAGCTCCTAGGAAACCAACCTGGACTGAATCTGTGCTTCAGGTGCTTCAGGCCAGACCACCGGCACCCTGGTGCCTAACATGCAGTAAACTGTGGAGCGTGTAACTTAACTACATATGCTTTTTGCTCCATTTTCTCCTTCCTACTGGGCACATCTACACAAGATGTTACTATGCAGTGGTTACTGTGCATTTATTTAGTACTTGTGTAATCACACAAGTAATCAAGTACTAAATAAACTTGCAGTAACCAGAGTTACTGTGCAGTAGCACCAGCAAATGCCTTTTAAGTGATGCTACTGCACAGCAGCCTAATAATACTGCACAGTAGCATATTAGCACTGTTTCTGCTGTGACACGCTAGTGAACAGTATTATTTGGGTACAGCGCAGTTTGTGACTCATGTAGATATAGCCACTGATGCTTTTCCTGCAGTGAATGTCCTTCACCCACTCCGTATACTGATGCTTCCCATGCCCTGTATGTCCTCTCCTTTTCTCTTTCTAGCCCCAGATAGTTTTCCTTAATTCCTTTCATAGGCACCCAGACTCCCTCCATCTTCCTGTCAGCCTTTACAGATGTTCTCATCTTTTATTTGAAAGAAAAATTGGAGTGTGTGAAGCCTGGGACATCCCCAGACCTCTGATGGAAGATATAATATATGAAGAGACTTTCAAAAATTTCCTATGAGTCTGCATCTGGCCCCACTGACGAAAGTATTCTACATCCAAAAACCAGTTCAGTGAAGAAGCAGCACTGAACAGAAGAGGACATGGTAACAACCACAGCACAAATAGATTAGTACCAAACTCTACAAGACAGAGTGGCTCAAGGTGCCTCAGGCAGACATAGGAACAAAAGCAAGAGACACAAGAAAAGACTCAGCTGGGGTTGCACTGAGCAGACACCCGGTCATAGGGCCTTTAAGTACTCTGCTGCAGCATGGACCAACAGCATGTGATCCCCTCCTATACATTCCACAAAGGTCATGTGAATCTTTGAGTCAGCAGTTGAAACGAGTCATTAAAACTAGTTTCAAAAGCAAATGCTGTTACTTTGGCTTTGTACCATGAAAACAGTATTTGATCTTTGACATTTTAGATTAAACATGTTTGAAAAGTTATGAATGGATTGTTAGACAGAGTTAACTTTTATTCAGAAAATTATTGGCACATACAAGCACCAAAATTAAGTTGAATAAAATGGAAACTGTCTTAAAACCCTGAGCAATGGTGTCACTGCTGTGACTCCAGACACCTCTAGGTCCTGGATTTCATTTTCATTCTCAGCTCACTAGGCTACGCTGCATCAACTTCTGCTTCTATACTGATCCCAAATCAAGATCCTACAACCAAAGAACTTCACTCTTGGAGATTTGGACTGGATACCATCTCTATGACTGTAAACTCTACCCTCCCCTCCCACCCACAAATTCAGGGGTGGATTAAGATTCATTGGAGCCCTGGCCCCACCCTGATGCACACTCTGCCCCACAGCTGCAGGCTCTGCCCCCAGCTGGTACAGTGGGAACAGTGGCTGAAGCAAGACACACTGCCCCCCAGGCCCGGGGCAGGAGCCGTGGCCACCCCCACCCACAGGTCTGTGCTGGAGCCGGCACCAGAGGCACAGACCTGCTGCCTGCCAGGTGTGTATGGCACAGACTGAGCTCCGAGGGATGCCCCTTGCCCTGCCACAGCTCAGTCTGACTGCAGCAGTGCCCAGCAAATGGCACCCAGCAGCTATGGCACACCACTTAGCACATGCCTGGCCTTGCCTGGCCCAGACTAGCCCAGCCCCCAGTTTCATCCATGCTGAGTCAGGGGCCCCTGGGCCCAGGCCCGGCTGGCCCAAACGTTATTCCACCTATGCCCAAACCCATAGGCTAGGGACAGAAGTTACACATAAAAAGGTATAAGTGAGCATAAGCTAGTTCAAATCTGTAACACAACAGAAGTTCAGTGCACACGAACCACTTTTAAAGTGGCCAAAACTGGTTTAAGATAAACCCCTGGATAGATGTAGTATCAGACTTAACTGATATAGGTTAAATTGGTTTATTGAACTTCTTTCCCAGATCCCCTCAAGATTCAAGTTAATTCACAGTCCCCCAGCATCCCTGGATGCTTTGCATCTTCCCTGCATGCCCACTTTGCAGGTGGGTGGGCAAGCTTTGGCCCACATTGTCTGCTGGGAGCAGGGAGACATGCTCTAGTATCCCCTTGGCTTCTGGCCTGGGCCACTGCAGGCATGTGGCTGCATTTCTGTAATCAAAAGTGAATGTCTGTTCACTTGCTTGTCAGTTCAAACTACACAGCTTAGACTAACCTACAAAGACTGAATCAATTCAGGCTTGGACTTTTTGACTGTCTGTACTTAGCCATACAATATAAACAGACCATGCCATTTCTCCCAAGAGAAAGACTTGTCCTGGGATCTTTCAAGTCCATTGTCCCACTTTAGGTACCTATGAAGCATGCAGGATAAAATGAGCTAACACTTTTTCCTGGGACAGGGCGGTGTACCGTATATTAATAACTGCTCATTCCAGTTAACTGCCAGTCATTTTAGGGAAGAGTCATCAAGCTGTGTGCTTTCCCAGGCCATTGAACAGCCATGCTGCATGGAAGGACCATGTGTGTAAAGAGCTGTGCTGCTCCTATTTTGCTCTGGGTTTTGACGCTGATCAGTCAGGGTTGCCTCAAATAAGACTTCTGTTTACAGCCTAAAATATTTGAGCATCTTTCACATGAATAAGGTTGGCACAGCAAAATCCCTACTGAACTTGATGAATGATTCATTGGTTCTTTTCCATTGTCCATTAATGGAAAGCTTTGTTGGGGGAAAGTGTTTCGAGTGGGTGTAGGGA
>NW_005842453.1:729401-745796 GCF_000455745.1 Alligator sinensis | reverse complement strand
AGAGCAGTTGTTATAAATGTAATTGGAGTTACAGTGTATCAGATTCTAGCGTGATCCTATCTTTGTTCTAGAATCATTATTTAGGTTAAACCAATTAAAAATCCCTGAGATCTATATATTACATTTTCTCTGTTCACCAAATACTAGTTGAATAAGTTTCAGTGGTTGAAACACACTTCTGGTGTATGGAAACCTGAAAAGGAGTGGCTTGTTTCAAGCACAATTAACACAGTTTCCAGCCTGCTTTCCATTAAGAGTAGACTTGAGAAAAAGCAAAAAAGAATTAGCAGAACACAGTAGTCAAATGAGAATGGTTAAAACCAAGTGGGAAAATAACCAGCATAAAACAAACCATTACAAAGTTGCTGTCAGGCTGCAGTCTGTGGGCCTGAATCTCCAATATGTTTGACCAATTTAACACTGGGGTGACTCCACTGAAAAAGTGCTATAGGGCAGTAGGGAATTAGGACCTGTCAAGGAATAACACAGAGCAAACTAAACACTCTCCACTTCATAAATATCACTTCTTAATCCAGAACTCGACGTGCAACTAATCTCCCTTTAAACCAATATCTGAACAGAAAGAGGCCACGTGCTCTGTTTACTTTGTGTTATCGGAGCTCTACCTGCTCGGTTTTTATTATTTTATTATTCAGAATTATAAAATGAACTGGGCCAGCTCCTTAGCTGACATAAATCAGATTACTTCACTGAGACGGAGTTGGCGGCTTACATGTGATGGATCAGGATTAGAAAAGGATCACAAAGAAATGCTTGCAGATAAGAGTCTTGATTTTTAGAGAAAGCCAATTGCACAGATGTCTATGGATCTTCCCTTCTTAAAAGCCTTTATTGCTTGTGAAGAGTGCTAGGTTCACAGATCAATAGTAAAAAAACCTGTGTATCCCTATGGTTGGTAGCACAGAGCAGTCAAAGACCACATAAGTTACTGCCATTTCCATTTGCACCATGTTCTGGTAGAAACAGTAAGGCACATGGGACTAATTGGCCTTGGGGTTGAAACTGTAGGCAAGGGCTGCCAATGCTGATGGCCGTTTTATGAAACACTGTTTGATAGGAGCCTACTAGCAAGACTAATTTCATCCAGACGCCCAAGTGCATCAGGCAATCAGAACCTTCTGTCACAGCTGACCTGGGCTAGATGCAAACTGCTGAGCCAGCTCTCTATATAATTAGCTACCCCAAATTATCCAACCCCCTAAAACAGTGACTATATACCATTATTGTCTACTTATGGCACACCCAGATATGACAGTAATGGGTGCTTTAGAAGTGTTGATTAGGCAGATCAATGGATGGATTAGAGCAGCTTGAAGGATGAGGATCTAAAATGAGTCACAACACGAACTGCAATTTATTTTTAGGTTTGCTTTAGTCTCTTCTGGTTTAGTATAAGCTTATGATCAAAGACAGTAGTATAGGTTAAAGCCAGGCAAAATACAGGCAGATACAACACAGACTTCCCCTAAAAACCCTGCCCAGGGGCAGATTAAAAGAGGTTACTTGTATTATTGGATTACTACACCAACTGGTTTGAGGGGGTTTAATTGTGAATTATAGTAAGAAACCAAAAACTAGTGGGAGGAGGGAGAGGGGGAGGGGAGAAATCCAAAAAGTTCACCGTGGGAGGGAAATATATGAAAGAAGGAAGAGCAGAGGCAGAGTTGGGAATGGGAAACCCCTAAAATGTACTTGGGCTTAAAGGAAGTTTAAAGGAGTCTTGAAGATGCATGGAATAGTCTTACTCCATGCCTGGATCCACCAACAGAGCACTTCCGTTAGACCTTGCAAGAGCCCAGCCATTTGAGCCTTGGCTTGGACAGGCATTGTCAGCTGCCCTGAACTGTAACTAGTTGTGCAGTACTTCTAGGATACAGAAACTCTGTTTGACAGATGAAGAAATGTCTTCAAAGGCAACAGACCTTAGAGACTGGATAATGGAACTGCTGCAGGTAGAGATTGAATGATCCAGCGCCAGGCAACATCATGTTGAGGTGCTGTGCTGTTCCACGTGCACTGTTTCCTAAATGGGAAGCTGCATGCTGGCTTTAGGGACGTGCTATAGATGAGCTAACTAGGTCAGCTAAGACCTGCCTGGGATCACTGTCACACTAACACAAGGTATACTGCTTCTGAGTGGGGAACAGTGCAGGCAAAGCTAGCTCAGGTAACACTGTATGGCCCTGTCTTCCATTGACCTAGTGCCCCATGAAGGCACCTGTGCTACCTATTTATAGCTCCAGCAATGGTCCCTTCCAGTTCTGGAGACCACATGGGTCACTTCGCCATTGTTACAGTGGACTGAGGTATCAACAAGGTTGAGACCCACTGCTTTAGGGTCTTATCCTTTCTCACTTCAGAACAAGCCAACCCATTTCAATGGTCTCCTACAGTGAAAGGCACGACCCCTGACAGTGCACGTGGAGAAAAGTCATAACAAAGATAGGTTGTTGTCCAAGACAAAGAATCCTTACCCTGAGCTCCTAATCTGGAATCAGAAGTAAATGTAAACCTGTGTGTCCATTGGGAAAGCACTAAGCAGTCTGTCCAGGGACTCCATATTTGGGATCTGGAAGTGTCAAGTACAGGATTTTGGCTCATGCCCAGATCTATTGTTAAGGTCCCTTATAGAAGGCTAAGAGCCAAGCATAGTTCCTGGCAAGACACAATTTCTGTTTGCACAGGGAATTAGCAAAAATGCTGAGCTTTGGTCTAACTTTGCTTCTGCTGAAATCTGAAGTAAAATGCCCATTGACTTCAGTGGAAGCAGAAATGGAGGGCTTTTGAAAATCCCACTCTGTACTTTTTTATGACTAATGATTTCTGAAGGAGCAATGCAGAGCCATGGGGGCAAGGAAGGGAAGTCTGAACTTAGCAAAGGAGAGAAGAAAACCAAAAAAGGCCTGTAATGAAAGAAGTGTCGGGGGACTGTGCAGGAGGTGAGGAAGATCAAATTCTGTCGGCAGATAAAAATGTTCACAGCTCCTATCACTCCAAAGATGACACACATATACACATATCCATAGCTCCTCACATGTTCACACACCTATATAAAGCAAGAAAGTGGATATTTTATGAAATTTCATTTACAAGAGGATCCTGCATATGTTATATTTTATTATGTTTCTACTCAGGAAAACTCCATAAGGGTTGAAACTTTGGCTGCTTTCTGTAACACTGTCATCTGCTCTGTAAAACAACTCTGGGATTTCTTGTTTAACATGTACTGTCTTTCTGCTATGATTTTAGTTTTTTAGTCTTGTATGATAATCCTTTTAGTTAATACATAAATAATATGTAATTACCATGAATAATTAGGTAACCTATTAAAATGGGACAAAAACATGTATTTATTTATTTAATTTGCAACCTGCAGGTCTGGTGTCCAACATTTCAGTATGCCACTGATGTTTATGCTAGGAGTTGTACTAGGAAGACTGGGGCCTTTTGTTATTATTGTTGTTCATCCTTTGAATATGAAGATGACCATGTCATCACTGGTTGGTATGGTTTCTGTGAGCACGTAAGTGGCTGATCAGGCCAATTTATGTTTTGAACCATCTGTGGCACACTGAGCAAGAGATGCCACTTTGGTTTGCTTGATCAACAGCGGACATGCTGCTATCGCAAGATTTATGCTGTTTGTGCTTCTGCTCTGCCTCAGCAGTTCTCCTCCGCTCATAGGCTATACCTCCAGTATTGATGAGGTTTCACCAAGTGGGATGATCATGAATGAGATCTTCCCAAGATTTCAGGTCAATGTTGAAACATTTCAAGGATGACTTGAGGAAGTCCTTGAAACATTTCTTCTGTCCTCCCTGAGAACACTTTCCCTCCTTTAGCTCACCATAGAAGATCTTCTTTGACAGTCACTTATCTGACATCCTGGTGACATGGCCTGACCATCTCATCTGTGATTTCATCAACAGAGTACAGATGCTTGGAAAGACTGCCTGTGTGAGAACCTCAGTGTCTGGGACCTTGTCTTGCTCTCTTATCCTCATCAGCTTCTTCAGACAGCCCATGTGAAAGTAGTTAAGCTTCATAGCTTGGCTTCTGTACACCATTCAGGTTTTGCATGCATACATCAGGATTGGCAAGACAGTGGCTTTGTAGATCTTCAGTTTTGTTTGCTGACTGATGCCTCTGTGCTCCCACACATTTGCATATAGTCTGCCATAGACCATGCTTGCTTTGGCAATTCTGGCATTGATTTCATCATCAATTTGAACTGCATATGACAGTGTACTGAGGAGCTAGGTGAATTTGTCCACTGCCTAGAGGGTTTGGCCATTCACTGTGATGGTAGGCTTTCCTGGTGCAGGCTGGTGCATCACTTCTGTCTTCTTCATGTTGATTGTGAGACCAAAGTTGTCATAAGCTGAAGAGAAATAGTTTAAACTCCGCACATATCAGACTCAGATCTGGCATTTAGGGAACAGCCATCAGCAAACATAAGATCATGAACAGTCATTTCCTATCATTTTGTCTTCACCTGTAGTCTCCTCAGATTGAAGTGCTTGCCATCAGTCTGGTAGCTGATGTCAATCCCAGTGTCACAGTCATGAAGGGCATCTGTACGCATGGCAGAGAATATCATACTAAAGAGGGTTAGGGCCAACACACAGCCCTGCTTGCCTCCCCTGGTGACTGGGAATGGTTCAGATGACACTGTCATCCGCAATGCAAGAGAGCTTACCATCAGGGAATTGCCAAACCATTGTGCTGAATTTCTCCAGGCTACTGAATTTTACCATGATCTTCCAAAGGCCCTGCAGACTGACTGAATCAACTGCTTTTGTCAGGTCAATGAAAGTCATGTACATTGGAGTTCTGTTCCTGGCAGAGATCTGTTTCTCCTGAAGTTGATGAGATGCAAACATGATATCAAGGCCACTGTGAGCGAAGCAGTTGCAGAGGAGTTACAAAGAACAAACACTTTCCCTTATCTGTTCTACTGTACAGAGCCAGCAATTCCCCACAAAGCACTTATGTCATCTTATAACTCAAATGATCAAAGTTTAAGGTATTTTTTTTTTCTGATTCCACAGGAGTGTCACTCGGAAATTAAGGGGAAGTGATTCTTCTGCTCTATTCAGCACTGGGCAGGCCTCACCTGGAGTACTGTGTCCAGTTTTGAGCCCCACGCTTCAAGAAAGATGTGAAAGACTGGAAAGAGACTGAAGGAGAGCCACAATAATGATTAGATGCCTGGGAAGCATGACTTAGGATGACTCATGAGGAAAAGCTGAAAGAACTAGGGTTATTTAGTCTGGAGACTAAAAACTGAGGAGGGATTTGATAACAGTCTTCAAATACTTGAAGGGCAGTTATAGAGAGGATAGAGATAGGCTTTTCTTTTTGGCCATAGGGAACAGGACTAGGAGCAATGGCCTCAAGCTGAAGCAGAGGAAATTTAGGTTCAAGATTAGGAGGAAGTTTCTGACTCTGAGGGTGACCAAGCACAGGAGCAATCTTCTCTAATCTTCAGTCTTCTCCTTTTATACAGCACAGTGTCAATCAAACATATTTTGTGAACTAGTCATTGTCAATCAGTGAAGTCTTCTAAAGTAAATAAATAAACAATATGTCTTAAAAGTGAGATTGTCCTCAGTGTCATGTGAAGAACTGCCAGTAGTTCTATTTTGTGGCAATTTGATAATGGAATCAGCAGACTTCCCTATCTTAGAAGAAATGACGCTTTCTTAGGTCTCTTGAAGAAATAGGTAACAAATAACAAGTAAGAACATCACAACCTTGGGGCTATTAGATGAGAAAAAATGTTAAAAACATAGTATTTTTCTTTTATGTAATTCCTCTAAGAAGAGATTGTGTTTCATAGACATCAAATGTACTGAATGATGTACAAAGGTTAAGGGAAGAACTTTCCATTGCTAAAAACAGGCTAGTTTGATTCAGAATTGAGTATCTCATCTTGTAGCAAACCCCAGACTTTACACATTAAGTACCTGTGAAGTATTCAAATTAACACTTTGCTTCCGATAAATGCCATTTAAGCCTTGTGTGTAAATGACTTTCCCACCCCTGTTTTAATGCAAGCGAAATCCTAGATTAATCAGGCCTGGATTAAACTGGTTATCTATTTTTAGCCGAAGGCCTTTTTCCATTCTCATTTATACCAGAATAAATCTGGAATTATACCATTGACTTCAGTGGAGTTAGTCCAAGTTCACTCTGGTATAACTGGGACTAGAGTCTGACCTTCAGTGTATGCACAAATGAAGAAATCATAGTGAATTAACAGGGGACTGGGACTTTTTGCATGTCAGCTGTTTTAGGGTAACTCTCTCAGTACTGTCCTTGTGGTAAGAGATATCTAAACTGTAGTATGTTAGCCCTAAATACAATAAAGACATGTTACCACCATATAGCTTGCAGTTATACTGGGCAAGCCCCGGCACATGAACAGTCACCTCCTTACAGCTGATGGACAGTAAGTCCCTACCCTCTTTAATGCACCATAATGTCTTTATTATTTCATGCCTTTAGTTAGAAATATGTGAGTTAAGCATAACCAATCATCTTGCCTGAATACCACAGGATGCATCTTACTGAAAAACAGTCAAAGGAAGTTAGGGAAGAGAGAAAATAATTAGGCTTCTTATCTAACAGATAATTTGAATATTATGATGATTCATTCAGAACAGTAGGGTCATGGCAACTAGCTCAGTATCACAAAGAGGAACAAGAATTTGTCTGTGGGGAAAACCAAAAGTTCATCTAAGCCATCGTTATTGTATGATATATAGTTGGATCATTTCAGCCACTGCTGAATTGCAGCCACCTTCAGGGAACAAGATGGTGCAGCTGTTCAAACAGCACAGAGTAACACTAAGTTGAAAGAAGTGAAGAGTATTTTAATCATGCCCAACTGCATGCGAATTTTAGGTAGACAGAAAAAAATTCCCAAATATGAAAACTAGTTGTGACACCAGCTCCTTTTGTGACTAAAGCTATCAGGGTATCTTTAATGACCAAGTGAATTAAACAACTACTTTTTGTCAGTACTCATCAGTGTGGCAATAGAAAGGTTCAGTTCTGCAGGTCTTTCTAACACCACTGAGTCAGTGAAGTAAATCTATTGACTTCAGGGTAGCCAGTGCAAGTGTGCACCACTCAGATCAGAACTGCACCAGATGTTTATTCTCTCTTTTCCTAATCTCCCTGCAAAAGTAAAGATGGGAGGAAAAAGACAGATAGGGATTTGGAACAGACTGGGACTTTCATAAGCCGTCAGAGCTCATTTGATCTGTACGGTTTTCTGTGCCACTCTTGGCCATTCTATCTCAGCACCTCACGTGCAAAGAACTACCCCCTTTACAAGTGGGGGCGTTTTATCCTTAGTTTACTGATAGGGAAACTGAGGCAGAAGGATTGACTTGCCTGAAGTCACACTAGAAGTCTGAAGCCAAGTCAGGAAGTATGTGCAGACTTCTGGATTCCTGTTCCAGTGCTTTTATTTGAAGACCCTTTCCCTCTCCTCTACCTCTCTCCCCTTCTCTTTCTCCCAAAGCCCAAGACATTGCACTAAAATGGTAAAGACTTGCATGATTAAATATCTCCCTAATTTTGGGAGACTCAGCATTCTCTTTCTGTCCTGTGCCTACTATTTATGAAGTACTGAGCACTCTCAGTTGCTCAGCATAGTAGAGCGTATGGAGAATATGTTCCTTATATCTGTCTGGAATTCTCAGTGGAGCTCGGTGGCTTCAGCAGCTCCTACCATTAAGGATCAAGATAAACACTTTTTGACCCCTGGAACACACTACACTTACAGTGCAATTCATGTAACCAGATCCCAATCATTCCCTTTTTACTGGACAGTTAGAGGGAGCCTGGGAACCTGATTCAGCCTCCTCCTGCACCAGCAAGTTAAAAGATGGGTTCCTGCAAATCCACATGCAGGGCCAACAGTTAGCTGATTGTCTCAGCTTCCTTACAAGTCCACTGCATTGTAACAACTGCATGCATAAATATAGGCTGGGGAATTGCTTGCTGGGCTACAGTATTACAGAAAAGTACCTTGGGCTTACAGTGGATCATAAACTAAATGTGAGTCAACAGTGTGCTCTCATTACAAAAAAAGCCAATAGCACATTGGGCTGTATTAATAAAACCAACAATTGCAAGTCTAAGGAAGTGATCAATCTGCTCTATTCATCTCTGGTGAGGCCTCACCTGGAGTTCTGTGTCCAGTTTTGGGGACCGTGCATCAAAAAGGCGTAGACAAACTAGCGAGAGTCCAGTGGAAAACAATAAAAATTATCACACATCTGGGAAACATGACTTAAGATGGGGGTGCCCAACTTGTGGCACAAGTGCTGTAAGTGGCCTTCACGTGTGACATGCAGCAGATAGAGCAGAAAGCAGAAGACAGAGCAGAAGATCAGGCAGGGAGCACAGAGAAGGGAGCAGAAAGCAAAGCAGATTGGGCAGAGGAAGGGAATCAGAGTGGCACTTGGGGAGGGTGTAGGGCATATCTGTGGCATGTTTGCTAAAAAAAAAGATTGACCCTCACTTAAGGAAAAGGTTGAAAGAACTGGGATTATTTAGTCTAGTGAAGAGAAGGCTGATGGTAGATTTGATAACAGTCTTTAAATATCTAAAGGGTGGTTATAAAAAGGGTGACAGATTATTATCTGTGACTACAGCGGACAGGACAGGGAACAAAGGTGTTAAATTGCAGCAGAGGAAATTTAAGATAGATATTAGGAAGAACTTTCTCACTACCAGGGTGGTTAGCACTGGAACAGACTACCTAGAGGGCCAGGTACAGACATTACACGTAAGCCGGTACAAGTGCCCCAAAGCTGGTCTCCACCCATAACAGAACAGAAGTTCAGTGAGAGTGGTGCACATAGATTGGTTTAAAAATGGTGGAACCTGATCTAAAACAGACTTGGATTGATGTTCACTCACACTTAATTGATTTAGGTTAGATCAATTTGTCAAACTTCTGTACTAGAGAGAGGTTGTTGGATCGCCATCACTGGAAGCTTTTGAAAACATGTTACACAAACACTCGTCTAGGATGGTTTAGTGAAGGATGATCCAGGCTTAGGCAGGAGGTTGGACTAGATGGCCTCCTGAGGTCCCTTACAGCCCTACTTGTCTATTATTCTATTAAGGTTAATTAAATTAATCAGTTATCCTAAAGCAGTTGTGGTTCCTGTGCCTTCAGTACGCTGCCTGTGTGTAAGCAGGTTGTGTGCCTGCTGCCTTGCAGGCGAGCTTTGCTCCCTTGGGAGCTCCTCAGCCAGTCCTCTGTACACAAGCACAGCCTTTGCACTAAACAAAGAAGTGGACAAACAAAACCTTCAGCCCTTCTCCACATGATAGGAGAGGCCCTTTAGCTCTGACCCAGGACTGTCACATGGTCCCTCCTGATAGAAAGGTTATCTGGGTTCCAGTTTGCATCCTGGACACAAGCTGCTCCTTCCCCGTTTGTCCTCTCTGCTGTCTCTTCTGGGGGTATCTAGTGGGATACTCTCTCATGACAAAATCTCCGGAAACTGGGCTCCTACAACACGGCTGTCTGCTCCCTATTAAAGGGCCAGACCACCCTGTTACACTGTGTACTACCAGTATCAAAGGGGATTTTTTTGACTACATGCCTTTCCTGGAGTCAGGAAACACTAAAGAGTTACCACTTTTTAAGTACTTTCCCCTGCTGGATTGTGCAGATATTATCTACTGAACTGAAGTATGTCTACCACAGTTTGTCTCAGGGTCTGTATGCTCTTGGGACTCTTTGAGCACTGAGCACTCATTTGGCTCCTGAGTAAGACGGTGTCCTAAAACCTGGTTCATGTGTTATAGAAATGCTAAATAAATGAATGTATCATATGCTTGGAAAGTGTAACACCCGTGTGCTTGCTTTTTCACAGCAGTGCCTTGTAGTTGTGGGGTGGGGAAGGCATTCCGACTAACAGAAGACTTCAATATTTTGAGATTTGGTTGTGTCCTGATTCAGAATGAAGGCCAAAACATTTTTCAGTTCTCTGGGAAGGGACATGAGTCATGGCCATGGGAACGCTGGAGTCCCTGATGCCAGAAAGTTCCCATCATGAGATGTCTTTCATCCAGGCTCCCTCAAGGCTGTTGGATCCCTGGCCCCGGTGCAGTAGATATAATGTGCTGCCCTGGAGCTGCAGATGCTGGAAGTCCTTGCCTCCCCTCAGCCCACCTGGGAGGCTGCTGAGGAGCCAGACTGACAAGCTGTTGAGACCCTTGCCTGCGTTCTTTCAACAAAATGATCCCATTTCTCGAAAACAGCAGATCCCAAAAAGATATGATTTGTCAGAATTTTTCTGACCTGCTCAAGTGGTAATTTTAGAAGCTTTTGGACATTGAAGATAGCACCAACTATGGACCAGAAGAGCTGGGTTTTTTTCCTGGAGTCTGATACTAGTCTGTGGTGTGACTTTGAGCAAGTCATTTGTCCACTCTCTGCTTCAGTTTCCCTGACTGTAAAACGGGAATAATGCTAGTTAAAAGAGTTGGTTTTATTAGTTATAGTTAAAATTCCATCTGTCTTAGAGGAAGGGGTGAAGTCATTTCACATGCACTTACTGTTATTCAATGGAATTCGCCCTGTGGGATAGGAAGAATTTTGAAGTATAGGAGTGCATTAAAAATTTTATGACTTTCTAGAAATTTAGTTGTTCACGGGCCATGCCTTGCGTTAGTTGTTTATGAGCTGGACTATGCAAGCTTAGCTCACTGGTCTTTCTCAGACTTTCACAGGAGTATCTGTATTGCAAATGTGCAAATATTTAGGACTCTGCCAAGACTTTTGCTTCCAGCTGACCCTGTTTTTCCCTCTTCTCCTAAATATTTGTTTTCTGATAGCATGTGACTGACTCTTATGCAAGACATAGTGAAGTGTGAGTTATCTAGGATTAGGCAGACAAGACTCTCTATCCAAAGAAGTATTTTAAGATATTTATATTGCAAAAATAAAGCAAATAATAAAGCTAGCAGTCCAATGCTCTGATTGGATGAACATACTTCACTGAGCATTTCACGCTTTCTTAAATTGCACATAAGATTCTAGGGAGTTGCTATTGGATACTGGGGCTGTAGCTATACAAGCAAAGGGAGGGAGAAAAAGGGGTAAGAGAGGTAAGCTCCGTGTTCCAGAATCTGTAATTGATATTGCCGTTTATTTATAATACAAGATTACTTCCTGGAAACAGAAATTTTGAATAGCCCAAATCAGGGCTGTTCATAGACTCAACTACAATACAGAGGTAGTGTCTTGAAGGCATTGTATACATTTATTGCCAAGCCATAGTCCTGGATCCACAATTAACACTATAACCAGCATTTTATTGTAAGCAATATGCTTTACCTGTCTACTCACTGCCAAAAATCTCCTACAAGCCTTTAATACTTTCATGGGCATTTCCAGGCCAACAGATTTTTTAAAGCAGTTTGCCATATCTTTGTTGTTGGTGTTTGCTTTTATTTTAGAAAGTTTGCTGTCCCACATGTAACTCTGGAAGGCTTTTAGGGTAACAGGGGAAGCAACCAAGTAAAGCTGTGGTTTATAAGAGGTAGTTTACACTGTTATGTTGCCTTTACTGGTAGGATATTCATATGTGAAAACTAGCAGAGGCTGAGAAAAAAAAATGAACCTCACTTTTGATATTTATTGCCATGTTCATTCTGGTTTTGCCTTTGACTGCAAATAATCTCCTTTGTCTCCCCCCCACCAAAAACACCTTGAAATGGAAGGTAGTGAATAGTCATTGTACAAATGTGCCTGGTGGTTTTGAAAACAAAACCAGAGGAACATTTCAACGAAGGGCCCGGCTGATCTGGAGTCCAAGATGTTGGAATGTGCCCTGTATGCCAGAAGTGTTTTCATATATGGGGTTACAAAGCACACAAGTCTTTAGCCTCTATCTTGATATGAGCTAGACATAACTTCATAATAAATCCATAATGACATTGACACTTATGATATTTCTATAATCCCCTTAGTGAAAGCCTTAAATCTGATATTTTTACAAGCCCTACAGATAATGTGATGGTTCAATAGACCTGTTTTCTGTATATTCACTTTCCACAAAGAGGAACTGTTATCACCTAACTGGGGAAGCATTTGCTTTCATTGTAACTGTGGGTCCTGACCTGACCAGTATTACCTGGTCTAGAACATAGCCAGCCTGAGAAGGGTCACAGCATGTTTATCACTCATGAGTGATCTGTATCTATATTTGAGTTTCCCAATTCTCTGCAGCATACACCACAAATCTGGGCCAGCAGAGTTGAAAATCCATATATACACTACTCTATAAGTCAAAGCAGTTCAGTTCGGTTTGATTTTAGTTACTGCAGTAGTTGAAAAACTTTTGAAAGGAAACCCAGATTGTTTTATTTCTTTCCATGTGATTTGTTCTGCTTCAGAAAAGAGAACAACATGCAGCAGCAAGTCGAACTGTGAATGGCTTTAGGGAGGGTGAATCTGTGGGTGTAATTATGTCATGCAGCGCACCCAAGTATCATACAGCAGGCCTATGGGTGGCTCTAGGAGGAAGCTGTTTAAAAAAATAGAAAGCAAGCAAGCAAGCAAGCAAGCAATAATTCAGCCTTAGGGTTTATAAATATTTCCCTCTCTTCCCCAGTGAATTGAAGGCTGAGACTTTACATGATGAATTTGCTTCAAGATTTAACTGCAATGATCATCACAGCTTTGCAAGGATCATCATAGCTTTGCAAGTATGATCACAGTAGTAGAAATTCAATATATACTAGGGAAATGGGGGAAAGGAGCCAAAAAGCTTCCTTGGCTAAACAGGGAAATCCAGGGGAGCCTAAGGGCAAAAAAGAAGGCATATAGGTGGTGGAAAAAGGGAAAAGCTACCGAGGAGTATACCTACTTGGCCCGCACTTACAGGGAGGCAGTTAGAAAGGCCAAAGCAACTACGGAGCTAAGACTAGCAACACATATTAAAGACAACAACAAGTCTTTTTTTTAATATGTAGGGAGTAAAAAGAAGTTGCAGGGCAACATAGGATCTCTACTGAATAAGCAGGAGCAATTAGTGACAGACAGGGAGAACAAGGCTGAGCTCTTCAATGAATTTTTTGCCTCGGTGTTCTTGAACAAGGGTCAAGATAAGTCTCCTAATGGGTACTTAGCTGAGCATCAGAGGGACACCAGCCTACCAACTGTCAACACTGACTTGGTGCAGGGTCTCTTGGATGGACTGGATGTGTTCAAGTCAGCAGGCCCGCATGAGCTGCATCCAAGGGTACTGAAGGAACTGGCTGGTGTCATAGCAGAACCACTGGCATGACTATTCGAGCACTCATGGCAGGTCCTGGAGGACTGGAAAAGAGCCAGTGTGGTCCCTATTTTCAAGCAGGAGAGGAAGGAGGATCTGAGTAATTATAGGCCAGTCAGTCTCACCTCCATCCTTGGAAAGGTCTTTGAAAAGATTACGAAGGATCATATTTGTGGGAGTCCAGCAGGAAAAATAATGCAGCACGGCAACCAGCATGGATTCATAGCAGGTAGATCATGCCTGACTAATTTGGTTTCATTTAATGGCCAGGTCACAAAATCTTTAGATGCAGGAGTAGAGGTAGATGTTGTTTTCTTAGATTTTAGGAAGGCTTTCGGTACTGTATCTCATCCCATTCTCATAAATAAATGAAGAAGCTGTGACTTGGATGCTTATATGGTCTGGTGGGTGGCAAATTGGCTTGGGGGTCACACAGAGAGTAGTAGTAGACGGGTTGTTATTGACCTGGAAGGATGTGGGTAGTGGGGTCCCACAGGGCTCAGTCCTTGGACCTGTACTCTTCAATGTCTTCATCAGTAACTTGGATGTGGGTGTGAAGTGTACTCTGTCCAAGTTTGAGGACTATACTAAATTGTGGAGTGAAGTGCACATTACGGAGGGTAGGGAATGACTGCAAGCAGACCTGGACAGGTTGGATAAGTGGGCAGAACACAATAGGATGCAGTACAACAAGGAGAAATGCAGAGTGCTGCCCCTAAGGCGCAAAAATATCCAGCACACCTACTGGCTGGGGAATGACCCTCTCGGCAGCACAGAAACGGAAAGGGATCTCAGAGTCATAGTGGACTCCAAGATGAACATAGGTCTCCAGTGTGACTGTGGCGGAGCACCTTTGTGGGGAGGGGGGGTGGAGCCCCAGGTGAAGGGGGTGGAGACCTAGAGCCCCAAGTGAGGGGGTGGTGTGGAGACCCCCAGTGAGGGGAGTAGGGCAAGGTATGTCTTTGGACACCTGAAGCTGAATTTTGGACCAGAGGATGAGCAAAGGGGGCTCAGCCCAAGAGAGAGGTGTGAGTCCTGACCCTCTACTGTAAGGTAAGTCCTCCACCGCGGGGAGGCCAAGTGTGGGTCAAAGGTAAGATCTATTAAGTAGCACCATGACCTGCTGCTCCGGGGGGGAGTGAGTCTCTTGTGAGACCGTGGAGCACCAGTCGTGGTGTGAGGTACCCCAGCTCCCACATCCAGGAAAGTGGACCCGAGAGAGAGTGGGGCCAGTGAGAGAGGCCAGAGGTAGAGTACCCCCTCGACTGCTCAATACTGGCACCAGGACCAGGAAAGTCAAAAGGACAGAGGCCCACCACAAGGGATGCCCAGAGCAGAGGGCCTGGGGGTCTCACCTGGCCTTGGAGGTGAGGCCAAGGCCTGTGTAGCTAACGGTCCTGGGGGGACCATGCCCGAGAGGGGAGATAGCAACAGGGAGCTCAACAGCCCGAATGATGGCGGAGTAGGCTGCCTGAGCAGAGGGATCAAAGCAGGGTCCTGATAGGAGGATTCTGGAGCCCAGTGTGGGGCTGGTGTGACTAACAGCTAGATGCCATCTGCGAGGCATGGGCTGTGGTGTAGGGGAGGTTTGGAGCCGCAGATAGCAGCCTCTGGCATCAGGGCATAAAATGGGCAGCCTTCCACCTTAATTAACATCTTAATTAATTAATTAAGAACAAGGTGTGGCAGGAGAGTCAGGTGGGAGGCATGCCCAAAGGCAAGTGGGGAACCTAGCTCTGTGACCAGCTGGGGAGCCCTACTTTGCCACAGTGACGAAATCATCAGCAAAGCTAACTGCACTTTATCATGCATCAGCAGATGCATGACAAATAGATCCAAGGAGGTGATATTTCCTCTCTATGCAGCATTGGTCAGACTGCAGTTGGAGTACTGCATCCAGTTTTGGGCACTATACTTTAAGAAGGATGTGGATAATCTCGAGAGGGTCCAGAGAAGGGCCACTTGTATGGTAAAGGGTTTACAGGCCAAGCGCTATGAGGAGAGACTGAGGGACCTGGACCTCTTCAGCCTCCGCAAGAGAAGGCTGAGAGGTGATCTTGTGGCCACCTACAAATTCAATGGTGGTGGGGGGAGCAGCAAGGAATCAGAGGTGCTCTGTTGACCAGGGCGCCTTTTGGGATAACAAGGAACAATGGTCACAAACTGACAGAGAGCAGATTTAGTTTGGACATCAGGAAAAACTTCACAGGGAGGGAGGCCAAATCTTGAAATGGGTTTCCAAGGGAGGTGGTGCTCTCCCCTACCTTGGGGGTCTTTAAGAGAAGGCTGGATAGGCATCTGGCTGGGGTCATCTGACCCCAGCGCTCTTTACTGCCTAGGCAGGGGGTCAGATTCGATGATCTGTTGAAGTCCCTTCCCACCCTAGCATCTATGAATCCCCCCCCAAAAAAAAAACATTGGAAAATGTATGCCATTTTTCACAGACTTTCTAAACTGCGCATTTTGGAACTTATCATTGGACAGAATTGAATCACTTGGTACATAACCAAACGTTTCACTGCATACTCAGTCAGCATAGCCTAGTTTCACTCAGATGCCTGAGAACTATCCAAGGCAGGTTTCCCACGGACTAACACACCTTGCTGCCAGACAGTCATTGGGACAGCTATATCTATGTTGACAGTAAAATCCACCCTTCGCTGATGGAATGTTTTGTGGCCAGACTATTATTAACATAGATTTTCGTATTTATGCTCTTCCTTGTGTCTGCTTATGCTACAACCTAAACATTAGTGGTATGATTTGCCTAAGTTTTTTGAAGAGCAGAGAGAGAGCAAAGAAAATGTAATGTCTGTGAAAAAGCTGGATTTACAGAGATGAATGTTTTTTTCTCCTTACAGCAAAGCTAAAGGAGAAACGTGAGTGACCCGTGCCATTCATGTCGCTTACTGAGTTATTGGGAAGACTTCCCATATCATTGGGATGAGACTAACACAAATGCAAAGTACAGGCAACAAATATGCTAGCCTCCACATATAGCCCTATCAGCATAACTCAGCACCAACTAAAAAGGATCACTTCTGGTGGGGACAAAGTT
>NW_005842453.1:706998-729370 GCF_000455745.1 Alligator sinensis | reverse complement strand
GGTCAGCAAGGATGGTGTCAGTGGTGCTGCAGGTTGCCTTTCACAACACTCATGCACTAGAGATTGAATTAAGTTCATCAGTTTACTTCACGTGAACCTTTGAAAAGATGAAATGCAGAAAGTCTTCAAAATCAACCAAGGAGAACAACTCTTCATCCTATTTGAATCTTTACCTGAATTGTCTAATACTGTTGTAGTGGATAAAGCACATGATAGGCTTGGACTGTGATGCAAAGTGGACTACATGGGGGAATTCACAAACTTCACATAAGGTACACTGTAGAAACGTTCTCCTTTCAATCATTCAACGTATTTCGCAATTGCTATTAAGCTTGGCCAGAGACAACATGCCACAGTCACTTGGCCTCAGGTGTTTGATTAAAGTGTCAATAATATACATTTGCTAGGGCTGTGACTCAAATACCTACTCAGGTCCCTAGTACTATGTGAGGGAAAGCTATAATGATAATGACAGACAAGGGTCTTTGGGTGAATCTGGTATCTTTTATTAGACGAACTTAAATAGTTGGGAAAAAAAATTTTAAGCAAGCTTTCAGGTTCAAAAACCCTTCATCAGGCTGGGGAAGTTTTGGTGTGTGCTCTTCCTGGATGGAATGACAAGTAAAGAAGCCAGTGGCTGGGCTGGGCTGCATGCAAGATAGGCAGTCAATGAACATGCAGATTGAGGAGTCAATGGGTGAGAGACAGACTGGGTGCGGGGAGAAAAGGGGGATGGAAGTGGAGAGGTACCTGGGGAGTCAAATGTCAGGCAGGTTATAATGTGTCATAAATCCAATGTCTATATTTAGTCCATGATTTTTAGCATCCAGGAGGTTGATGAAGTGCAGTTCATAGGCTCGTCTCTCGGAAGTGTTTTGTAAGCTTCATTTGAGGATCAGGACTGAGAGACTGGAGAGAGAGTGGTTTTCTTGTGAGAAATGCATCTCCACCGGTAATTGGGTGTTCCTGTCTTTGATAGATTTCCGGTGTGCGTTCATTCTGGTGTGCAGTTGCTGTTTGGTCTCTCCTAAGTATTTTCCATCAGGGCATTTGGTGCATTGGATGAGATGTATTACATTTCTGGAGGTGCAGCTGTAAGATCTGGGAATGCTGATGGCTCTGTTGTAAGGTTTAGTAATTGTGGAGGTGGTGGAGATGTGTTGGCAGGTTTTGCATTTCTTGTCATGGCATGGGCTGGATCCATGTGGTGTGTTCTGGGCCTGAGGAAATTTGCTTTTGGTGATGAGGTTAGTGAGGTTTGGTGCTTGTTTGAAGGCTAGGATGGGTGTCTCTGGGAAGATCTCTTTAAGAATAAGGTCTCTTTGTATTATGGGTTGCAATTGTTTGAGAATTTTCCGTACGGGTTCGAGGGAGGGGTGATATGTTATAACCAGCAGTGTGCGATTTGTGGGAGGGGTTTCTTCTGTACTGCAGCAATTCTTCACATGGTATCCAGCTGGCTCTTTCAAACGTGCGATCTATCTCTCTGGTAATAGTGATCTATCTCTCTGGTAATAATGATAATGAGGCATCCTTTGTCTTCTTCATAAATGCTACTTCATGAAATGGAAGTAACTGAGCTTCCGTATTGTGGCACATGAACCCTGTGACTCTGTCAGGTACTGTGGCAGTGTACATCTGCCTTTTGAATTTACCTATTATTAAGGGTCAAAATATGAAGGTCTCAATCAAAGCAAACTTCCATAGGAAACAATGGATCTAGACATACAAGGCCTACTCACCAAAAGGTTTCAGAACTGTGCCTTCATCCCAGACGTTTGTACTGTACAAAACCTGTAGAAAAAATGCAAGATCAGTTTGTGCTGTAACCATTCTTGCTGCCATAAAGCATGTCCCTGTGATTGTGCAATGGCAGTTTCTAATCTAGTACAGGTCTAATTAAAAACGTCATAATGGTAGGCTAACCACACAGTAAATTACATGTGGCTTTCGGATGAATGAGCTCTTTTATGCTTGTCAGGGTGAAACTAGAACCAAACAGTAGCACCCAGATTTTAATGAGAGAAATATGTTTGTTGGACAGACAGGTTAGACTTGATTTGTATTTTTAAAAGTGGGAAATACAGTCAAGATGCATTCTTTAATTACAACAGCATGCCTGTCTAATGTACTACTGCATATGTGGAGAAGATTAGAGCAGAACCTATTTCACTCTTCAATGCAGCTGGTAAAGTCAGTAATATAAGCAAACGTATTCTGCAGCAGTGGTTCTCAACCTATTTGCCATAGTGGGCCACACTTGTAGCTCTCAATGTGTTATTGAGTAGAGCTGGATCTCACAATCATGATTCCTGCCATGCATATGTGGCGTGGCAGGAGGCATAATTGTGTGGATTGCGCATCAGATCCTATCATGCCTTTACCTGAATGTTTAGAGAGGCCCTGTGTGGTGTGCGTTAACTAGACAAGTAACCGGGCTCGGTAGAGGTACAAATGGGTGAAATGTAGTGCTTTGAGATGTATATATCAGCCTAGCCAGAGCACAGCAGCTCCATACCTGGGGCAGCTGAGACAAATGGGCAGTTCTACCAGCCACAGGGCCAATAGCACTGGTGCAGTCAAGTTACTGCTGCTTTGGTGGCTATTTTTGTGCTACTACAGAGGCAACACCCAGAGCTGCTGCTATGGCCTACCCCGGGGCTAGTTACACTCTTGCAGATCAGCCCAGATAATGGTCCTTTCTCGCCTCTATCAGGCCATGAAAACTGATAATTCTGAGTGAAGGCAAACTCTGGGTGCCCTGCACTTTTGAAAATTGTGATTTTAGACTCTATGGGAGACTCACTTCCACTATTCCATACATGAGCTACAGGTGTATCTGTCATTCGCTGCTGAGTCCACAAAAAACAGTTATTGCATTTTTAGAAGCACAAACCCAGCTGCTCACTATTTCCACTCCCACAATGAGGGCTAAGTTTTCTTGCTTCCTGGAAAATGTCACACTGTTTAAAATGTATGGCTCTACGGTGAAACTGCACGATGCTGCATGAGACCAACTTCCAAGCTGTTTGTGAAGAGACAGATGAGCCCTGAAGGTAAAAAGGAAAGACTGCTCTGTCACCTTTTAAATATTCAGAAGGAAGAAATGTTCCCTTCCATAACTGACACTCCATGTGGAGGGCGTGCGCCTTGGGTTTTGTCTACACTAGGAAAATTTATTATTCTAATTGCACTAGTGCCACCCTAACAGGATACACTTTAGTGATCAGACAGCCCTAAATCCTCATGATGCAAATCCTCTAAAGGTCAAGGTGGCTACCTATTTCACTCCTGATCATTAGCAGAATCAAGTTAGCCTACTTCTTCATTACTGGATGCAGGAGTACATGGGGCCACTATCTGCCTGCTACTTTTGATGTGGTAGGGAAATGAGGACATTCATCTGTCTCCCAAATTTATTGTTTTCTCTCTTCCATCTTAAAGGATGAGGGGAAAAAAAGAAGAAGCACCTTTCACTCCTGGAAATGTTATTGCACCCTGTCAAATAGAAATTGGCTCTCCTGATTTTTTTCCGAGTCTGAAATCCTAAATATTCCCTCTCAATATCTAACAATCTTCAGCAGAGCAGTTGTGAGCCTGCAATTCAAACATTTCAGTATGATGAAAATTGGAGTCAGAGCATATACACAAGAGATACTGCACTGGATTCAAGGGCAGTGGAGAGCACTGGATTGGATGGGGAATGCTGTGAAAATCAGGAGCGCCCAATGCACAGTTTGATCTAACATCCTTAGGGTACAGGACCATCCCCCCAGCAAACCTCCAGCCAAGAATCTCTGGACTGAAAGCACCACAAAAACCCCAGGAGACAGATAAATAATAGTAGCCAGTTTCTCAAGTAAGGAAATCAAGATGTGGAAAGTCTAAGCAACTTTGCTTTTGTCACATAGCAAGTCTGTTTGGAGAGCTGGGAACCAAAGAGTATGTTAACAGGGTATGTGCATAATATAGACTACAGTGCAGTACAGAGATATGCAAGCTAACTTCATGGATCTCTGTGCAGCAAAGAAGCTAACTGGGAATTTGCCCATGCAGCAGCTAGAGTGCTCCCAGTACCTTGACTAATTAGGTTAAAGTTAGCTTGGTTATCTGTACACTACACTGCAGACACTAATGTAGTTTCATAGTTGGTAGGGTGGGAAGGGACCTGAGCAGATCATCAAGTCCGACCCCTGCCATGGGCAGGAAAGAGTACTAGGGTCAAACGACCCTGGCTAGATGATTATCCAGCCTCCTTTTGAAGACCCCCAGGGTAGGAGCAAGCACCACTTCCCTTGGAAGTTGGTTCCAGATCCTAGCCACCCTGACTGTGAAGTAGTGCCTCCTGATATCTAGCCTGAATCTACCCTCTGAATAACTTATGGCCGTTATTCCTCATTACTCCCGGCAGTGCTCGGGGGAACAGGGACTCTCCCGTAGCCTGCTGGTCCCCCTGGGCCAGTTTGTAGCACCAGATCCCCTCTCAGCCTCCTCTTGTGGAGGCTGAACAGGTTCAGGTCCCATAACCTTTCCTTGTAGGGCCTGCCTTGCTGCCCCCTGATCACGTGAGTAGCCCTCCTCTGGACCCTCTTGATGCTGGCCACATCCCTTCTGAAGTGCGGTGCCCAGATCTGGATGCAACACTCCAGCTGTGGCCTGACCAGTGCTGCATAGAGGGGGAGGATCACCTCCTTGGTCCTGCTCGTGATGCATCTGTGGATGCATAACAAGGTGCGGTTAGCCTTCCTGTCCACGTCCTCACATTGGTGGCCCATGTTCATCTTGGAATCAGTAGTGACACCAAGGTCCTTTTCTGCCTCTATGCTGTCTAGAAGGGAGTTCCCCGGCCTGTAGGTATGCTGCTGGTTCTTCCTTCCCAGGTGCAGTACCTTGCACTTGTTAGTGTTGAAACCCATCCTGTTCTCATCCACCCACCCCTGTAACCTGTCTAGATCTAGTTGCAGCCTGTCCCTCTCCTCCAGCATGCCCACTTGTCCCCACAATTTAGCGACAACTGTGAATTTGAACAAGGTGCTTTTTACCCCCTCGTCCAAGTTGCTGATGAGGATGTAGAACAGTATGGGCCCAAGAACCAAGCCCTGGGGGGACCCCACTGCCCACATCCCTCCAGGTTGAAAAAGACCCATCCACCATCACTCTCTGGGTGCGACCCTTCAGCCAATTTGCAACCCATCTGACCATGTAGGTATTGATGCCACAGTCACCTACTTTCTTAATGAGAATTGAGTGAGAGACAGTGTTGAAGGCCTTCCTAAAGTCCAGAAAGACTATGTCCACTGCGACACCTGTGTTCAAGGATTTTGGATGCAGGTGTAGATATTTTCTTTAAATCCTCTGTGCCTCAGCCCATGACCACCTTCCCTAATCATACCTCATGCAGTAATGTGTTCTAGTTTATTCTTGAGCATAGTGCCCATCTGTCTCCTGACAAGCAGAGCTAAGCACCCCTGGAGATAACTGCATGGAGTTGTTTGTGCAGTTTGCTTCTGCAGACCTTGCACTCCTGATCTAAAAGCCAGTCTGCTTACTCAAGCTTAAGATTATTATTCCTGTGAAGCCATGATAACTTAATGCTGGAGAAAATGTCCTAAGCATCAGCATTTTTACTATGAGAAGCTGGGGTGGCATAAAATGGCAACCCCCTGTAATGCTTGGAAAAGATCTAGGATGACAGGGGCCAGGTGTACCACAAGGTAAACTCTGCCCCTTCTTGCTGTGATCCTCTTTCCCTGCCAAATATATTGCTTTGCTTTGAGCTCCCTGCCCTATGACCATTGCCCAATTTGTTGCTCTGCTCTGTGCTCACTCCCCTGCCTCCTGCTGTGTTCCCTGCTCCCTGCACACAAAGGCTGCCCTTGCCACTTGTGGGATGTGCACTGCAGATTGAAGGCTCCAGGATGTTTGGGGCAGATCCAAAGCAGGTGCACCGGTGTGGTGCGGTGAACCCAGCCCCAGTACAGCTTAACTGGGGTGGCCAGAAGCAGCTTTGGAGCTTCCCTCTTCACCATGGACAGCTGGGAAAGCAGCAGTGGAAGGCGGGGAAGGGGTGGAAGGGGAGGGGAGGGAAAGGGGCATGCCTCTTAGCATGAAGGGGAAGGGAGGAAGATTTTCACCTGCTTTAGGGACTTAAAAATATGTGCAGAGGCTCCCCTGGCATGCAGGGGGGAGGCTGAAAGCAGGAGGGCGGTGGGGGTGCAGCAAGCCTGCAGTGTGGGTTGCTGCTCCTGCATTCCCCTTTGGGCAGGGTTGCCAACTTGGACTGAAGCCATTCCGGGAGATTTTTTTTCCCCAACATGCTGTAATGTCATAAACTGTACTGTTCAACTCATTCACAATATCAGTCTCCTGGATTGCTTTCGATAGTCACCGGGAGATCGATGCCAATCCAGTAGACTCCTGGCCAATCTGGGAGGGTTGGCAACCCTACCTTCAGGAAATCCTGGATCTGGCACTGAGGACACTGCATGGTTTACTTTTAGATAAGTAACGCTGCCTTTCACTGGGTTGTCAGGAAGATTCTCTATTCCAGGGGTGCTCAATGTCCAGCCCATGAGCCAAATGAACCCCCCAGAGCCATGAAATCTGGCCCACAGGGCTCCCCCCCAGGATGGGAATTTGCCAGCGGGGGAGCAATGGCAGTACATGGGGCAGGTAGGAACTAGGCTACAACCTTCCCCTCCACATGACCAGATTGGGGCAGGCCATGCTCCCTCCCCTAGGGCAGAAGGTTCAGAGCCAGCTCTTATCCCCTTCTTCCCACCTCCTGTGGGGCTGGGCAATCCCGCCACCCCCCTTCCTTCCACCCAGCCAGGTTTGGGCCAGGGCATGCCCACTGCCTCCCACAGGGTCAGGCCACTCCCACTCTCCCTGGGGGGCTGGATTGGGGTTGACTAACTCCCTGTCCCCTGTGCAGCTGGAACAGAGCTGGCCTGCACCCCTCTATGCAGCTGGATGGGGCTGCACTGTGCCTGCCCTGGGCACTGCATTGGGTCCGCCAGCTGGATCTGCCCTGCAGCGGGATTGGGCACTGCCCATTCGGCCCACTGGCCAAAAAGTTTGAGCACCACAGCCCCATTCCAAGGAAAACATACAAAGCTATGCTATGACGACATGCTTTGACTTTCCTTTTTTTAATAAAATCACCCATGTTTTTTAACAAACCCAAGGCTCATTTAATCTTGTGTGGCAGGCTCACCTTTCAGAGCTTGGGTTGAGCCCCAGGCTTGAGATCCTGCTGTTTTGACTGGTGGAGCCCATCCACCAATCAGGAGGCAGCAAGAAAAATAAAGTCACGCCCCTTTCCTGAAGGGAGGGGGAGAAGAGCTCTTCCGGACCTGACTGAAGACTGTAAACTGTCAGGTCCTGGCCTGGAGCGTATAAAAGGAGCTGCGTGCCTGGCACGAGGGCAGATGCAGCGAGGGACTCAAGAAGAGCGGGGCCAAGGAAAGCAGGGGAGCTCTCCCCCAGCGGGCAATAGGCCCAAGGCTCCTGAAGCTGCCACTGGAGGAGCAGCCTTGGGAGCGGTGTGAGACCGCTTGGGCTGTTGACGGCGCACAGGGACGGTGAGCGGAGACCCGGCCTTGGGAGCAATGTGAGACTGCTCGGGCCCATCACAGTGCACAGTTTGGTGTATGGAGTCCAGGCTTTGGGAGGTGCAAGCGGCAGCTCGAGCCTGCAACCCCAGAGGGCGAGCAGGTCACATGGTGCGCAGAGCGACGCACAAGGCAGCGGAGCCAGGGAGCAGCGGAGGCTGTTTGGGTTAGCCACCTGGCGTAGACAGATGGCCAGAGCCTGGCCTGTGCTAAAAGAGCCCTCAGTGCCAAGTCAGGGCATGAGGAAATAGTAGTGCTGCAGCATGAGGCCCGGCACCAAGGAGCCAGCAGCAGTGGTGCAGCAGCTGAGAGGAGCTGAGCCCTCAGTGCCCAGAGCAAGGCACAGGGTGGGGAGGGTCCAGCAGTGCAGGAGAGGCCTGGAGAGGTGCTCCAGCAGAGGAGACCCCATTGAGCTGTGCCCTGACCACTGCCACCTGAGGGAGCGTGAGTCATTGGGCCCTTGGGTCCCACAGGGGAGAGACATTTGGGGTGGGCAAACCCAGAGAAAAGGCTGGGTGAGCAGCCCCCCTGCCTAGTCAAGGCCCTTGGGGGGGGGAGCCCTGGTGCTTCCTGGACACCCCACAAGGGATCTCATTGGAAGGAGGACAATCTCTTGCCATGGGTCAGGGACTATATTAAGGAACAGGTGTTATTAAGATTGTTCCTGTTTGCGCCTTATATTTTGTAATTGAAATGTTGTTTTGTGTTGTTGTGTTGATGCTGCTGAAATTGTTTTATTGTGATGGGTAAATAGCATTATTTAGGGTTTGACCTTGGTTATTGGTTAATGCTCACTGTGTAAATGACATTTAGTTTTATGATTATGTATATTATAACTCAATAAATTGTATCTAGTTAAGAATTTTGGGCTTGGGTTAACTCTATAGAGGAAAAAGGGATCTGCTCGAAATTCTGGCATCCCTCTCACAGCACCCCCTCCTGCCCACCTGTCCAATCCGATTGAGAATAGGGCGCACCCTTGGGTGCACCTGGGTTACACTTGCTTTAAAATGCATTATATCTGCATGGAAAATACATTTATTTATATAAAATAATCATTATAGAATCCAGAACTTCCAGTATTTATAGGAAGTGCAGAGTAAGACCAAAGGAAACAATTACCAGCTCTTCCAGCAACAGGAAGAGCAGAAGATGTAGACAGATGCTTTCAAGTATTTGTTATTGCCTTTGTTTCTTTTCTGTCAGATGGTGCCCAGGTGTTTTAGAATATGGCAGTTATATAGTGCTGTTAATGGCTGAAGCACAATGATAGCAGGTTAAAGGCATTTAAGTCACAAGGGGAAGTACTAACTGGATGGCACAGACAGGGAGCATGGACGACACCTTTTCAGCATTTCCCATTCATGGTACAAGGATTAAAGGAAACATGCTCTGCACAAAATGGCAGCCCCTGGGTAGGCAGATGGATCAGCGCCCCTAAATGTTGCAATAAGTATTTGCTGGCTAAGTCCTTAGCATTCACAAAAGAGCCATCTGCATAGTTTTCCTGATGATATATTGTTTTTCATTAAAATAAGATTATCATAAAGGAGAAAAATATTTTGCTCAGTCATCCTATTTGCAACCAACAGTCTCATATGTTAAGGCCTATTAGTGTTGCACATGCCTTACAAAAACTGCTCCTGTTTTATCAGTGTTGTTCCCCAGATACAGCATGTTTGTGCAGTTGAGATATTTTGCAAGGGCATCTTATAAACTTAACTCTGGAATTGGGTTGGTGACAGCTATGCCTAGTGAGGAGGGATGAACAGTTATAGGGTGGATCTGAAGGAGGAAAGTGAGTGAGGTCATCTGATGCCCAGCAAGGGGGATATGTTTCTAGATGTGAGCGCAGTTCCCTCTAAGCTGTGCAAGTGCATGGCCATGCACAATAAAAAATCATGCCGTGCAATAACTTTTTAATGCCGCGTGCACAGTGACATACTGACACGGGGGCGGGGGGGCAGTAGGGAGACATGGCCCCCGGGCTCCAGCCTGGGGGGGATGCCCAGTGCCATGGCAAGGGGGCAGCAATGCTCCCTCTGCTGCCACCACTGGCTTCGCGTCCAGGTGCTCACCACCCATCTCAACCCAGCCACAGGCTGCTGCAGGAGGGGCAGGCACACTGAGATATCCATGCACTCACAGCCAGGATTGCTGTGGATCGCTAAACTTTAGAGGGAACTTTGGATGTGAGGAGAAGCAAGAAAAAAGGTACAAAAGTGAGAGCGCACGGGGAGTGGGAGTCATAGAATGACAGAAAAATAGAGCTGGAAGGGACTTCTGAAGGTCATCTAGTCCAATCCTCTGGCTGTGGCAGGATCATCCCTTGCCAAACAATCCATACAAATCCTTGTCCAGCCTATTAGCAAAACTACACAGTCAACTCTGTAACAAAACCACAAGACATAGCACCGTAACCTGCCACAGATAAAGCAGGGTGTCAACGATGGGTATCAACCCAAGGTTGCAAGGGATGGTAAAATACACTTGAGAGATACAAGGAAGAGGACCTTGCCCCCTGCTAGAAAGGAAGGCAAAACTCCAACAGTTGGTACCAGTCTGACTATGGGGTAAAATTCCTTGCCATCCCCAAATTGGTATTTGGCCTGACCCTTAGTGGAAGGGCAAGACTCTCTAGCCAGCAACCTGCAGGTTCAAGTCTCAGCAGGAGCACTGGCACTGCCTTGTCAACATCCACAGCCTTGGCTGCAGTCAACACCTAGTGCTTCTAAGCAGGGCCATCCCTAGGGGGTGGGGCAAATTGGGGCAACTGCCCCAGGCCTTGTGGGGCCAGGCGGAGTGGCTGCATCCAGCTGCTCAGCACCATCACCCCACCGCTGCCAATGGCTGTGGCAGATTTTTTGGATCCGGGGAGCATGGGACCGGGGCAGTGGCAGGGCCTTGCACCCTGCTTGGGTCAGCTCTGCTTCTAAGGAAGGTGAAGAAAAACAGACGTACAGCAACAGGAGGGGGAAAAATTCCTTCCTGGCTCCATGTGGCAACCAGTGAAATACAGAAGCATGGGAAATACCCATAGTAGAGCATACCCATAGCCATAGCTGCTCCTAGGCCATCCCTGCCCAATTTTTATCCAGCTTCCTGAAAACCTCCAATGATGGAGATTCTACAACTTCCCTAGGCAATCAGTTCCACTGTCTCACTGCTCTAACAGTGAAGAAGTTTTTTTCCTGATATCCAGTTTAAATCTGCTTTGCTGAAACTTCAAGCCATTGGTCCACATCCTGCTCTCTGCAAAAAGAGACAAAAGGTGTTCTTCCTCTTCTTTATGGCAGCCCTTCATATATTTGAAGACTGCTACCCTGCCCCTTCTTAAGTGCCTTCTCCATAAGCTGAACATACCTATTTCCTTCAACCTCTCCGCATATGACTTGCCTTCCAAACCCTTTATCATCACTTTTGTCACCCACCTGACTTCTTCATGTCTTTTTAAAAAACTGTGCATGATACTCTAGACGAAGTGAGGTGAGGAGGAACTGGAAAGGAGGTGCAGACAGGGAGAGAGCTGTGATGTCAGCCCTAAAGATCCCTGCATTGGGGAGTGAACTTTGGATGGGTCCAAGCTTGCCAAATAACTTATTTGGATTTCTCTAAAACCGCTTCAGTTACTCTCAGGACATAGGTTCCTTCCTGCAGCCATGGACAAGGCCTTCCAAAATAGTTCTACCGGAAGCATTAGGAACACTGCATGATAAATCAATCCCTTCCCCCTGCTTCGAATCTTCAGGTTTGGATTCAGCCGACTCGAATCAGGGACAGTGATCCGAATCGACGAATCATATCACTGTCCCTGATTTGAGCCGAATTGGAATCAAATAGGGCCCACTTTTAATCAGCGAGGATCTGGAATACTTGCTATTTCTTTCACTCTTTTTGTAAAAGTAAAATGTGTCTCATCAGCTTCTGCAGACAGCTTGACCCACAGGATTACACAAGTGGTCTACTTAGCCACAAATGAACACCAAGCGCTTTGCATTTTGTGTGGGAATAGAAAAACTTGAGCAGTGCTGGGAACCAACAAGAGGATGAAAATGAGAATGAAAAGTCCTGAGTGCCAACAGGTGGGAGAGGCTGCTTAGCTAAAGTTGGAACAAGTCCTGAGGCCCGAGGGGTACAAGAGTGTAGTGAAGATGCCATATTCCCTACATGTCAACATGAGGAGACAGATGAGTCTGTGGGATGAAACAGACTTCCCTATGGAAAAAGAGCTGTGGCATACATCCAAAAACAAAAACCTGTTATGGTGTACATAGCATGGATCTGTTATGACTTGTGCACGCCGTGCTGCACTCTGAAATGGAGAGCAGCTCTTCCCATTGCTGAAGAGGCAGCAGTCATGTTGTGTTTTAGGTAAAGGCGGTTACAAAGATAGGCACCATATACTCACTCATGGGCCTGCTCCTTTTGTTCTGTCCTGTCCTTGTCAGTCTAAACGAAGGTCGCTCTTACTGGAAATACCTGCATGGTTTTTGTGTAGAAGGAATTCTGTGTAGTACATCTCAGATACTGAATCACAAAATGAAAATTGCTCCCCTTCCCCACCCGCTCACCCACAGTAAAGTCTATGTTCTGGGATGTCTCCAGATGAATTCATGTGGTGTCTTTCTTCTATGTAAATTTAATTTAAACGCATCTTATGTGTTTTCCCTTCACCTGTAACACCTGAGTGCTACAGTGAGACATTTTTCCTCCCCCTGCTACTCATTAATATCCTGAATGACTTCATTCTGGTTTTGTGCATGGTCTCATAATCTGAAAGTTTTTTTTTCTGTTAGTAAGACACAGAAACACAGTAAATTAATTTAATATTTTAGCTATTTCTTCCGTGGATTTTAATTCCTTCACTTTGTTGTCTCTGCAAGAAGAGAGTGAGAGACCTTCTATGTCCTTTCTTACTGGATGGGAATTAATTATCATTTTTCATTTTAGCTGCTATGGATGAGTTTTGGCTTAGCTCTTACTTTATGCCCCAAGACCTATTTTGATGAAGCTTGGCAAGAATCTTTTTACTACTCTGTGGTCCTCCAAGCTCAGGAAAGTAATCTCAGGAAAGCAGTCCTGAAGGCATAAAGCATGTATTTGCATAGCCACACTCCCTGCACATGGTAATGGGAGGTAGGCTATGCCCCACTGAAAATCCCACTCCCATGTGCCCGTGCTCCTTCCTCAAAGTCAATCATAATAAGATTCAGTGTTTGTTCAAGACATTTCTCTCAGACCGTGAGTAGTCCCAATAATGTCCAGATTCACATCTGGCTCTTCATGTCCAGCCTTGTCTTCGGCTCCCTGACTCCAGTAAGGGTGTTCAGCTCCTGATCTTCGAGGTCACTTCTGGGTCTTCAATTCTGCCCCAGATCCCCATCAGCCACACTGCTCCAACAATTATTAATTTCTTATATTTATTTATTTTGGCCAAAATGATTTTTGAAATTCAGCTTGTAGCTGAAATAATTCCAGTCTTTCCTGAACCTCATTTTTTGGTGAATTTACTTTTTTATCAAAAAATGTCACTCCTCTACTCCCAGATGCTAGATACGGGCCATATTCATCTTAGCCAAGTTATCCTAGGTTGGATGAGGTTGTCTCTTTGGTTTTTCATTTTGAAAAGTGTTGGTTTCACCCAGGTCCAGAACATGAAGTTTTTCTAGAGGACATCTAAATCATTTCCCAGCCACTTCTACTGCCACTCTATGTCCTCAGTTCCACATTGAAGCTTCTCTGTGAAATACTTCCAACCATGCTTCCAACCATGTGGAAGCATAACAATTTAGCCTATATACTGAAGGTCTGCCAACTAATCTACAGATGATTTCCCAGTTCATTTTTGCACCTCACCACACTACAGGAGGAGCAGGTAATATAGCAACTATCTAAGATATGTATCTCAAGCTCTTATTGAATGCTTCTTGAGACAGAAGCTTAATTGTCTTCCAGTTCTGAGTCTGCCAGATTACCAGGGATACACCTGGATGAATATCAGGGAATTCATGTATCAGTAAAAACGAGCTTCAATTATTGAGTCAGATCTTGATTTCAGTTACACCGCTGTGAATCTAGAGTTTTGCATCATTTTGGAGCAAGATTTCATCTGACTTGATGTCCTTCCTTACAGAAAACTCATGGCAGTCAGGATGATTGGAAAAGGGAAAAATATAGTGCCCATCTCTCAGAAAGAGAAGAAGGAGGATCCAGGGAACTATGAACCACTCAGCCTAACCTAGTCTCTGGAAAAATCATGGAGCAGGTCCTCAAGGAATCCATTCAGAAGGGCAGACTTTGGTAAACTCAGAAGGTTAATTGAAGAGGCCCTCTGCAACCAGTGACTGGATGATTTGGGAGTTCAGGAATGGTGGTGCTTCCTTAAGGGGGCAATTCTCACTGCTCAAAAAGAGGCTAACCCTATGTGGACAAAAAGTGGGAAAGGAGCCAAGAGACCCACTTGGCTCAACAGGGCTATTAGGGAATAACTGAGAAAAAAGAAGCTTACAAGAATGGTTCAGCAACCAGAGAGGAGTACACTTATATTACTAGGGTCTGCAGGTATGAGACACAGAGATCAAGCAGGCAACCGAAATAAAAGGACAGCAAAAAGTCCTTCTATAGATACATAGGGAGCAAGACAAAAAAGATCAGGCTCCGTTGTGGGACCCCTACTGAATGCGGAGGGGCAGCCCACAGTTGATCCCTGCAAAAAGTCAAAAGGGGGCTGTTCACCTGTCCAGAGGCCCAGACAATATGGAGAAGAGAACAGATTACATTAAATCAGTCCTGAACAGGTAAGGGATCTCCATTTCCAAGTCTGCTGGGCCAGATGACCTGAATTTGAGAGCCCTGACAGAACTGGCTGAACTTATAGCAGGGCCACTGGCAAAGCTGTTCAAAGAGTCGTGGAACCCTGAGTGTTCCCGGATGACTGAAAGAGGGCCAGTGTGGTACCCAATTTCAAGAAAGGGAAGAGGGATGCCCCTGCTAACTACAGACTGGTCAGTCTGACTTCAGTCCTGGAAAAAAAAAATGAAAAATTTGTTAAGATGGCCATCAGTTACCAGTTGACAACTGGTGGGGTATTAAGAAATAATCAGCATGGCTTTGTCGAGGGTAGATCATGCCTGACAAACCCGGTATCCTTCTGTGACCAGGTTACTAATCATCTGGATGAGAGACATAGATTCATAGACTGTAAGGGGCTGGAAGGGACCTTGCAAGATCATCAGGTCCAGCCCCACTGCACTAGGCAGGAAAGACAACTGAGGTCAGGGGACCCCAGCAAGGTGACCGTCCAGTCTCCTCTTGAAGATTTCCATGAGATTGATGTCATTTACTTGGACTTCAGTAAAGCCTTTGATTTTGTTTCCCATGAGATTCTCTCAACTAAATGGGAGGGTACTGGGCTGGACCAGTCTACAGCGAGGTGGGTGGACAGCTGGCTTAGAGGCCAATCCCAGAGAGTTGTAATTGAAGGGATGGCCCCATCCTGGAGGGTTGTCTCCAATGGTGTCCCCCAGGGATCTGTGCTTGGATCCATGCTCTTTAACATATTTATTAATGACTTGGATGAAGGGGTGGAAAGCTCAATGATTAAGTTTACAGATGATACTAAGCTGTGGGGAAATGCAGGCACATCAGAGAATAGGGTAAGGATCCAGGATGACCTTAACAGACAGGTTTTATGGGCTGAATGGAATCAGATGAAGTTTAACAGGGAGAAGTGCAGGATTCTTCATCTTGGAAGGAAGAACATTCACTAATACTACACAATGGGTTGTGGTACACTGGCTGGCACAACATCCTTGAAATCTGAATGGGATCTGCGGGTCACAATTGACCAGAAGATAAACATGAGCCAACAGTGCAATGAGGTTGCCAGCAGAGCAAATAGAGCCCTGGTGTGCATCAGCTGATGTGTTGCCAGTAGATCCAGGGAGATGCTTCTCCCTCTCTATACAGCATTGGTGAGGCCACAGCTGGAGTACTGTGTCCAGTTCTGGGCACTATACCTCAGGAAGAATGTGGATAAGCTTGAGAGGGTACAAAGTAGGGCCACCCATATGATTAGGGGCCTGGAGGATATGCCCTACGAGGAGAGACTCCAAGAACTGGGCCTATTTAGTCTGATCAAGAGAAGACTGAGAGGGGACCTGATAGCCACCTACAAGTATGTTAGGGGTGAGCATCAAGATCTAGGGGAGCAACTCTTTAGGAAGGCACCTCAAGGGAGGACAAGGGAGGACGAAGACCAATGGGCACAAGCTAATAGAGGGAAAATTTAGGCTGGACTTAAGAATTTTTTTTCCCCAGAAGGGTTACCAGCATGTGGAACACACTCCCAGCAGAGGTGGTGCAGTCGTCATCCTTGAAGGCATTCAAGATGAGGCTGGATAAGGACCTTGTTGAGCTCATTTGAGCCTAATAATTTCCTGCCCATGGCAGGGGACCAGACTTGATGATCTTGCAGGTCCCTTCTGGTACTTCAATTCTATGATTCTACTTCTAAGCACTTGGAGAAGAAGGTGATTAGGAACAGTCATCGTGGATTTACCAAAGGAAAATCATGCCTGATGAACCTGATTGCCTTCTATGACAAGCTGACTGGCTCTGTGGATGTGGGGAAAACAGTGAACATGATACACCTTGACTTTAGCTAGGCTTTTGATATGATCTCCCATTCCAAGCAAGCTAAGGAAGTATGGGTTGGATGCATGGACTGTAAGGTGGATAGAAAACTGTCTGGACTGTATGGCTCAAAGGTTAGTAATCAATGACTTGATGTCTAGCTGGAAGCCAATATCAAGTGGAGTGCCCCAGGGCCCGGTCCTGGGGCAGGTTTTGTTCAATATCTCCACAAGTGATCTGGAAGATAGGTTGGAGTACACCTGGGAAGTCTGCAGATGACACCAACCTAGGGTGAGATGTAGATTTGCTAGAGGGTAGGACTCTCAGAGAGACTTTGACAAATTGGAGGATTGAACCAAAACACATCTCATGAGGATCAATAAAGACAAGTGCAAAGTCTTGCACTTATGACGGAACAATCCCATGCACCAGCACAGGCTGGGGTCTGCCTGGCTAAGCAGCTGCTCTGCAGAAAAGGACCTGGGGTTGCAGTGAACAATAAGCTGAATATGAGCTAACAGTGTGCCCTTGTCACACAAGAAGGCTAACGGCATACTGGGCTGCCTTAGTAGGGGCAATGCCAGAAGATTGAGGGAAGTGATTCTTCCCTTCTTGTTGGCCCTGGTGAAGCCACATCTGGAGTCCTGTGTCCAGTTTTGGGCCCCCCCAATACAGCAAGGATGTGAACAAATTGCAGAGAGTCCAGCAGAGGGCAACAAGAATGGTTAGGGAGCTGAGGCACATAACTTCTGAGCAGAGGCTGTAGGAACTAGGCTTATTTAGTTTAAAGAAGAGAAGTCTGAGAGGGAATTTAATATCCCAAAGGGTGGTTCCAAAGAGGATGGAGCTAGACTTTTCTTAGTGGTGGCAGATAACAAAACAAGGAGCAATGGTCTCAAGTTCCAGCAAGGGAAGTTTAGGTTAGATATTAGGAAAAAAACTTTCTCAGTAGGAGGGTAATAAAACACTGGAACAGGTTAGCTAGAGAAGTGGTGGAATCTCCATCCTTGGAGGTTTTTAAGACCCAGCTAGGCAAGATTTTGGCTGGGATGATCTAGTTGGGGGTGGCCCTGCTTTGAGCAGGGGGTAGGACTAGTTGTGACCTCCTGAGGTTCCTTGCAATCCTAATTTTCTAGGATTCTATGACTGCTGATATGAGCCGCAGCGGTATGCATTAGGGCTTGCCTTTCATTACAAGATCTCAGGAAAAGTTGGGTTTGAATTTGACATTTTCTTTCCTCTGGATGGTTCACTGACTTGGCTAAAGAACTCTGCCAGCTGAGTGAGATAAAAGAATGAAAGGAGAGAGAGGCTGTCGATCTAGAGTAGTTCCCATATAGTCCATGGTCATAGTTCCGATTGCCCCGGTGTAACTGAAGACGAAGCCTGTCTCAGTTAGTTTATTTCCTAGCTGCTTTCTTGAGTCAGGGTTGCACTCAGCACTTCACCACACCTAAGATCTGAGGAATTGAAATCTGTGGTTTCAGAGCATGCAAATGTGGTAAACAGAGCATGCTGTCATATTTGTCACATCTGCTTGCCATGCTGAAAAGAAAAGGCTAGCTTTTCAAGTACTCAGGACACAGTGCTGGGTGGGTTTTCTAAAGAGCTCAACAGCCCACTTTAATCTCAGTGTTGGTTTTTTTTTCTCCCTATGAAACAGAAAGCAGGGGGAACTAATGGAAACTAGATTTTATGTAAACTAGTTGCACAATTCCTGTGTTTCCTCTCCTAGTGAATGCTGAAAGCATAGACCAAGACACTGCACAAAAACACTACCTGCAATGGCTAAATATGGAGTCAGGCTGAAGCGCCCATTAAACATTCTGCAATGATGTTTTACAGTTATTTCTGCCCTGGACATTTACATTGCTCGTGATAAAACAATTTAGCTGATACTCATGACCCTCTCTGAGTTTTCTGCTCTAGCACAGACTAAATTCACAGTAAAATATGCTAGGCAGTCAAAGAGATTGCTGTCATGCATGAGATTACAGTTCCAGATTTTTATTAGTTCCACGTGGGGAGTAAAATCAACATTATTTCAAAAAAATATGCTAAGAAACAGCATGTAAAAACAAGAATTTTGACTGAGGGAAATATAGACCCTGATTTAAAACATCTGAATTCTGGTATCATAAAGACACCATACCTATAAGATAATTTTTTACTACAGGTATGATCCTGAACATTCAGCCATCCAATATATCTGGAAAAAGCAGGCATTGGGCTTTTACAAATGTTGATTCTCCAAAGGACATAATGAGGCATAGTATATATGAAAGGGTTGGACTGAACCTTACATCATTATTTAATTAAGAGTCATTGATTCAAATGAGATTTACAAAGACATTATGCAATTTTGATGCATGGTAATCAGATGTCCCTAATGCATGCATAATCCACAAACTGAGATGCAATTGGATGTGCATAATCTTCTGATAATGGTCAGGAAAGCACGTGTGCTAGAGGACAAATCAGCACAGAGCAAAATATGCATAAGGCCTATGACTAAGAATTGTTGGCTTACCTATATAAGAGAGCGAAAGAGAATTGTGAAACCCTGTGCATTACATGAGCAAACAATTTACCTACATTGTTTTTGAGTTTTCTTCACTGTTAGAACAGTGAGGCAGTAGAACAGACTGTCTAGGGAAGCTGTGGACTTGCCATCACTGGAGGTGTTCAGGAAGAGGCTGGAGAGCCATTGGAGATAACCTAGCCATAGTTATGCTTATGTTCTACCATGGGTTTTTTCCATGTTTCTTGCTTCTGCTGATTATTTGCACCCTCTCCCCCACCGGTGTTTCTGCTACATGTGTCAGGGTGCTTTTAAGCCTTCCCAGAGGCATTAGGTGTTGGCTACACCCAAGGCTGAGGACCTTGGCTGGGGTGTGCCAATGCTCTTGCTGGTACCAAAGGTGGAGGTTCCTGACTGGGGGATGTTGCCCCTCTGCTCAGGGTTGCCAGATTTCGGATCAGGAATAAATTTTACCCCCTGGTCAGATTGGTATGGACTATGGGGGCTTTTGCCTTCCTCTGTAGTGAGTGGTGTAGTCTCTTGAGTGTATATTGACAACATTTTATAGAAGCAGGACATTGGCTGCTGGAGTTCCCCTGCTATACCTGTGGCAGGTTAGGTTGTTAGGTCTATGTTGTATCAGGTTTGAGGGTAGTCTTATGTAGATTTTAGATCATGGTTTGTATGATATGGGGTGAATAGGGATGGACCTGCCTCAAGCAGGCCTTAATTCTCTGACTCTGTGACTCTCTATGAGTTTATAATTCTGTTGCTTTGCAAGTAAGTCCTAAAAATTAATCACTTACTAAACTCTTGGAATCCAAAAGTATGATCTACATGGTAAAACTGACCCAGGGTTGCCAACGATATATAAATGTATGAATGCTTCTTTAAAACACATCCTAAAAACATCTGTCAATAAAAATCCCTTAAAAAAAAAGTGCCTTCTGTAAAAACACAAAGCCACTGGAATTTTAAGCTCAGCAGCAGAAAAGAAGGTAGAGGTACTGAAGGACAGATGGAGCACAGCAGCACCATCTGGTGTCTGAGTGGGAGCATGACCATGCATGGAACTCTTCAGGGCTTTGCAGCTCACCCATGCCTGCATAAATCCCTCCCCCCGCCCTAGCTGTGTGCTTCTGCTGCATCCCTTTGGCTGTCCCACACAACTAGCAGCCGCTTGCCTCAAAGGCACAGGGAAGTGGTGGTGCAGTCAGAACAGAAATGCAGGCAGGGTAGGACTGAGGCAGTGTATGGGAGGTCTGTGGGGGTTCTGTGCCAGGATGGGAGGATTGGGGTTGTCACAGGTAAGGCTGGGGGGTGGCCAGGGGTAAGGGCAGCATAGTGCAGGTTGCCAACCCAAGACAAGTATTTTTACTTATAATCTGGAAACTTTTTACTGACAAACATTTTTTTTACTAGGGTTGGTATTAAACCCCTAAATCTGATCTATGACCCTGTCACTGCCATCCAACAGGTTAAATAAACATGTTGAACAATGATTTAGCAATATTTCTACTTCTGCTGATTTCGATTCATATTTTTTACCAGGGAGGGGAAAGTACTGAAAGCATCATTTAAAAAAAAATCAAGGCATACATATTTTGCAGCCCACTCTTACTCCTCAGAAGTTTGGTTTTGTGCATGGACCAATGAACCAATGATGCCCATTGAAAAGAAGGGCAGTGAACTTACCATAATTCAGCTGAATCTGCTGTAACTGCCTGTCTGCTCGTACTTGAGGTAAGTGGAAATTTAAACAGTAAAAAATTTACCATCTGCTTCATTCAGGGGTAATCATTCAGGCATTTTAGCTTCATTGACTGTGGGATGGGAAAAGATACATGAAACAATGACAGCATATTCAACTGGCAGGCATTCACAAGCAGTAAGTTCCTCTCCCACATACTCTAAAGTGGTATAATTGCTCTTCTGTCCACATACATTATTTCTTGCACTGATGGATAAAAGTGAGACAGACATTACTCCAGGAGGGTGCTGATCTCTGCTTCCACTCATTATGCAGTTTTTGCAATGATTGTTTACTGAAAAATGCAAAGACAATCTTGGGAACTGGTGCCAGGGACCTGCTTACTGAGCTTCCCTCTTGCTTGCTCTCCTTCTGGTCCCCATATAGCTTTCTCTCTTGGCTGCCTAAAGTATCAGCTTCAACACATGGAGTGAAGAATGTGCTTAGCCCTACATAGCCCATGGCCTGGTGGTTAAGGCATTTAGGTGGGAGGTAGGAGATTGGGTTCAAACCACTTCAGGACAAAAGGGACCTAGGACCCACATGTTCCATTTCCTGGGTGAGTTCCTTCACTACTAAGCTATTGCCTGAATGGTAGGAGTGCTTCCTCCTTCATCAGTCACTTGTGATTTCCACCTAAAGTTCCAGTGACTTACTTCAAATATGTGCATTTTTCCAGGCAGAATATAACTGCCACAGAGCACAAGTGGTCTGGATTAATCTCTTGTGGCCCAGATGGATCTCTTCTAAGCATACTCAGAAGGACAAGTCTAGTAATGCAGGGTGGGAATAGAATCTAAAATCTGTGTAAGTGGCACGTGTCTGGGAGGCGGAATAGGATTTGGACTGTGGATGGTTAGGCAGTTGCCTAAATGAGAGGAAATATTTGGGTCATGGTCTCTGCCCCAAAAGGGCAGAACGTGAAAGCACTACAAAAAATGAACTAATTAGTGTAATATACTCCATTGCTGCTTGTAGAATGATGCAAATTAAGCATCCTTCTTAATTAAAAAATTGAAAATGAGAACTCAAAATATCACATAGAGATATTGAAAAGTACTTGTTGGTTATATATTAAAACACTGTAAGAGTGTATTGTATACCCACCGCCCCTTTAAACCTACTGAAATATGTGGGCAAAGATGCACTGATTACTATTTCAGCAACACTCAACACCACCTTCACTGGATGGAGAAGGACTTTGTCACTTTGTGAGACAGCATGGAAGGGAGATAAAAGATTCTGATCTCTCTGTTTCTAGAGTTGTATTTGTAGAAAAAACCTGAAGGTGGAAAGGGTAGATGCTTGCCACTATGGGATAGGGAGGGCATGCCAGGTTTGTGTGGCATCATGGAAGATGGTACCTCTCCCAGTAGGAAAGTAAAAAAATCTTTTGCCTTTCCAGCTTCTAGGATCCCAGTAGACTGTCATTCAGTTCTGTAATTCTGACAAGCAAGCAAGGCCTCAATTTAAAATTAAGCACCAGTTTAAGTGATTTGGGGAACATAGGCCTACGGCATCAGGGCTTAGTTCCACTGAAGATTGACAGGAGATGGCTGGCAAATAAATATTTGACATACTCTCACCTGGACAAGAATAGCTCATCTTTTTTGGCAGGAGAAGTATAGTCCTAGTAATTAACTGATTCACAGATTTTAAAGCCAAAAGAAACCATGCGGATTATCTGGCTGAATTGCCTGCAAACCATGAGCCACAGAATTTCTCCCAGATAAACACTTCCATGACATATTTCATTTCAGCCTGATATTCTTGGAGGAGGAATCCCACATATTTAAGTCTGCCAACTCAATACTGTAGCTTTATTGCTGGAATCAGAACTCTAATTTCCCAGCT
>NW_005842453.1:682798-706967 GCF_000455745.1 Alligator sinensis | reverse complement strand
AAAGAGTGTCTGTCCATTTACACAAAGAATTGGAAAGGTAATCATTAGAGTGACTGTGAAAACAAAAATGCTTGGAGCCTGTAAAAGAAATATCCAAAGAAAAACTCTAATCCTTTTATCTCTTCATTGCATGCATGTTGGTGCTTATTTTACAACAAAGGATAGATTAGAATTTTGGAAGAGGAGCAGCGCACTGGTCCTCAGGTTGGTAACCAAAGACATATGACAGAGCCTCGGGAGTTGCTGGCCTTTGGACAAGCCACCAATTATGTAAAAGGTGCTGGACAGAACATTAGCAAATACAGTGGCAACAACAGCAACCGGTACTAAGAAATTAGTGGAAAAAGGAACAATAACAGCTGCTGTAGCAAATGGACAACAAAACAGCAGAGGTTCATTTGTTGCCAAACTGGGCAGTAGGTAGGGATCCAGGATACTTGAGTTATATTCCTGGATCTGTCACTGATCTCCTGTACGACATCACTTCACCTCTCTGTTAACACTGCAGGCCTATGTGTTTCCAGTGAAATGTTTGTGCCCGCCTCCGCTCAAGAAGGCTCTCTCGGGCAACTCTTGCGTGGGCGGCTAACCGGATCTGCCCCGGTCTCGCTGGAAGGTCCCCGGAGTGTGCCCCGGGAGTCGGTGGCAGATCCCCGGAACTCGCTGATCGAGGTCTCGGCTGGGCCCACAGCAGGAGGGACCCTTCTCTATGGCCTCCAGTGCCAAAGCGCCCCTGGGCGGGTTCTCACGGGGCTCCAACCTCTCCTACACCCCGGCCAACGCCACCTTTGGTCGCGGAATTTCTGTTCCTCGTCCCTGGCCCGAGGACCACGTGTCCTGAGCCCTCTAGCCCCTGCGGGTTTCTTCCCCGACGTTCTCGCCGGTGTCCCCGTCGGCTCTCCCCGGTTCCCTCACTGGAGTCCCTGCCGGCTCTTCCCCGGTTCCCTCCCCGGAGTCCCTGCCGGCTCTTCCCCGGTTCCTGCTCTGGAGTCCCTGCCGGCTCTTCCTCGGTTCCTCCTCCGGAGTCCCTGCCGGCTCTTCCCCGGTTACCTCACCGGAGTCCCTGCCGGCTCTTCCTTAGTTCCTTCTCTGGAGTCCCTCCTGGCTCTTCCCTGGTTACCTTACCGGTGGTTCTGGCTGGCCCTCTCTCCGGCTCCGGTTTCTTCCTCGGTGCCTCTCCCGGCTCCGGCGTCAATTTCGCCACCTCTATCCCCGCGGCTGCGGCTCTCTCCAGCTCCGCCGCTCCCAGCGCTGCTACAGCCTACTCTGCCCGTGGCAGAAGCCCCGTGCGGGTGCCTGGCTCTGGCCTCGGGCTTCCCTCCGAGCCCTGCGTCCTCCTGCAGCGCGCCCCCTCTGCCTTCGGGGCCGCGTTTTATTTCCGCCGAGCGGCGCCTCTCTCTAACGTCACGCCGCTCCAGCTGTATGAAAGCGCGGCTAACGAGCCGCGCGGGTGGTTCCCCGGCCTGCCTGCCGCTACCGTCCTCACCTCCTGCGGAGCATAAGCAAGTGTTCCCTCTGGCTCCGGGCCGGGGCTTCCCTCTAGCCCCGTTGTCCCTGGGCCAATGTAACCACAACATTGTAACAGGGTGCCATCCCCAGGGGCAGTCGAGAGCCCCTGGAGGCACCCCAGAGTCCCTTTTATTTGGATTTGCTTCTGGGAACAGTCTCCCCTCCACTCACCTGCCATGTCTTGATGTTTCTTTGGGTTCTCAAAAGGAAGGATGCCCCAGGGCTTCCCAGATCTGGTCTTCATTCCCAAGCACCCAGAGGTGAGAATCTCGTGCCTTAGGGCTAATTGCTCAGCTCCATATCATCCCTTTACCGTGCCTAATGCCTTGCAGGTGTTATAAGCATATTGTTCCCTCTCTTGGGGGTCTCAGCCAACTCAGCCCCTGCCCCTTTTATGCAGCTAGGCTGTCTACCCTAGACTCACTGTGTGGGGCCTGGCTTTGAGGTACTAGCTGCGATCAATCACCTCTTGTCTCTGGGCCCCTGGCCCTGTGTAGTGGCACCCCTCTGGTGCAGGGCTCTCCACCCCTGTAGCTGCACCCCTCTGGTGCAGGGCTCTCCATCCCTGTAGCTGCACCCTTCTGGTGCTGGGCTCTCCGTCCCTGTAGCTGCACCCCTCTGGCGCTGGGCTCTCTACCCCTGTAGCTGCACCCGTATGGTGCTGGGCTCTCCGCCCCTGTAGCTGCATCCTGTGGGCACTGATGAGGCCTCCACCTCCCCTTATAGCCTCATCCTAAAACCACCAGATAAAACTACAGCATAACACTAAGCCCCTGGGCCATAACCAAGAAAAAATAATAGAGGCAGTGAGTCTGCTTATTCCTTGACTTCTTCACTCTGGATGCTCTGTCCTGTACTCCGGCCAGAAGAGCTGTTTCCTTCTGGTCTCTGTGGCCTTCAGGAGCTCACACTCTCCCACTGGCTCAACCCAAGGCTTATATAACTCTGGCCTGAGCAATCCCCTGGTCATGTGACAGCCCTGGTCCGCTGACCAGCCTGCAGGACTGCCCCTTAGCCCCTGCTCTGCTGGCAGGTTGTGCCCTGAGGACTCTGGCCTTATAGGGGCTGCTCTGCTTTCTAGTAACAGGGCTAGGGTTTCCTGTTACAGACATAAATAATAATGATATAGAATCTGCAGAGCTTGTAAAAATGGGAATGCATATATATGACTATAGCAAATTGCTTTCTGTTGTGGCATTTTGAACTTTCAGCTTTGATAAGGCACTTTAAATCTATTACCCAGAACGAGAGTCTGAAGGCTGCAGAGGAGCTGAACTCAGCAAGAGGAATTTTTGTTTAGTTAGGGCCAGATTCTGTCTATGTAGATTCATTGGGCCTGTAGGGAAGGAAGTGATTCATTGGCAGAGTGGGGAACAGATGTCTCGACTCACGGTTTCCTGCTCCCACCACTAGAGGCTCTGACCTCTACCCATTGCTTAACATTTCAAATGGATGGGGCTTTCTTACAAATTCACCAGACCTCATCAGATGAATGTCTTTGTTTTTAGCTCCAGATTAATCATATCCCACAACAACTGCTGTTTCCTCAGATTTATTATTGTAAATTTACAGTAAAAATGCTAAAATAAGAAAGTGCAACAAAAGCACAGATTCTGTCTCAAGAAACCAGAATGGAGAACTGCCTGTCTTGTTACTTTTCTTGTGTGTATGGTTTCTTTATAGACACTAAAATACTACTTTTGTTCCTGGAACAAATTTAGTAAGAAAGGAAGGTTGCCTCAGGCCTAACCTTGAAATATATTGACCTCTGGCTGTGTGATACCACCAGGATTAGTTCCCCTTGGGGTACAATTGCAACCTAATATTAATGTGCTCAGAAATTTTCTCTTCAGATCAGTAGAGTTTATCTGCATTCACTGTAAGTGGCTTCTACAATATGCCATTGTATGGTTGAATAGTGTTTTATGAAACACTCAAGTCAAACAACTTTTAATTACTTTTAAAAGGTACCTATAGTTCTGTGGTCTTAAAAATGAAAACCAACACTACAGTATCGTGTTCTTAAATACTTTTCAGTAAAGAGAAGAAATACTATTTAAAAAGCCAGTTCCTTCTATTGACAAATCCAATCCTGGATAGACTGATTCAATATGATCCTCTCAGGAGCTTTCATGTAAGAATAACATTTCTAATTCAGTTAACTTTTTCTCTGTATACTTTATTATAATCTGATTTTAGTTTTCAGACTGTGCCATCTGCTGTTGGAACAGCAAATGACTCTCTGTACCATAACTGCTCAGATCAGACATTCTGACAATGCAGGCACCCAAGTTCTTTCTGCATGTCAGACTGAATTTTCTACCCAAGGGGACTTTTATCATCTTTAATTTCCCCTCAGCCTGAAGAAGGGCATCTGTGCCTAAAATCTTGCAAAGAAAGACAATTTGTTTGCTATTTTATAGTTGGTCTAATAAAAGACATCACCTCTGAGCCAAGAATTTTAGAGTTTTATATTCCTCTTTGTCTCAGACCAACACGGCTATAAAAACAGATCCCTCAGACTATGTTTTTAGCTTTCCTGAGGAGCCTGACCACTGCCAGAAGAGTTTGGCCCATAATTTCAAAGCATCCTATTTGGGAATAGTCCTCCTCAGGCCTGCCCCTGTGTTCTTCGCTCAGGATGAAGTACAATACCCTTTGACATAGGATCACACCCTTAAGTACAGAAGATAATGTATCTACAACCTGATGTGGTAACTGCCCACTTCCATGACTAGCTGGGACCCAAACCTAACAACTTTTTTGGAAGGTTTAAAATCAGGTCTAAGACATATTTCTCTGCTTTATATCCCACAGAGGTTCCTCTTCAAATACAGTAAGGTCAGGACTCCAGTGAATTCAGAAACACCATCCTTTGTAGTGTGGATTTCCTACTGGAAGTCAAGCAGGTCTTATCTGAGACTGCTACTTCACACTTGTCAGAGAGAAATGGAAGGCAATGTAATTCCTTCCCAGAGATGGTTTGGAGGTCACCCAGGCCATTGTGTGGAGACTCTGGACCTACTTAAGTGTTCTAAGGACAGGCTTACTTCTTAAAAGCTACAGTGAGTTGGCAACCTAATGTCCACCCCCAACCCACACTACTTAGAGGATCGACACTGACATCTAATGGAGCAAGAAGGAACCTCTGAATTCACTGCTTCGTGGGAGATTTTTCTTTATGTGAGGGCAAATATGGCCCCTTGGAGGCAGCCCTGCCCGTTGTATCTCAGGAACCCAGCTAGTACAAGAGTGCACTATATTCTTGGCCTGGTCTGAACAGCAGTTCTAGCCATGCAGGTGCTTTTTAACACTGATTAAACATGGGACACAGGTCCCAAATCCCAGCCAACGCTGTTCTGCAAAATCCCTCCTACTAGCAGAACACATTTATACCTAGCACAGTTCTACTCTTAGAGCCTGGTTGTATACATCTTCTTAGGCCTCTAATAAATGAGACATGTCTGTCCCTGAGTACTTCCAAGAGGTGCTGAAAACAAGGAGTGCTGGGTTCTGGGTGGGTGGTTTTCCTGTTTGTTTTATAATAGTACATAGAAGTCTCAGCCAAGGTCATGGTCAGAGCGTGCTAAGCATTAGACATGCATCTAGTAAGAGACAGCTCTTGCACTGAGGGGTGTATCTAACTAGCCAAGGTGGACAAAGGGCATGAAAGAAAAGCTCTGATCTCCAGAGATAAAGTGACTTGTCCAGAGCCCTGTGGGGAGTCTAACGGAGCTGGGAAGTGAGCTCAGACCTCTGGAATACTAACGCAGTACAATCCTTCCTCTCAGGAAAAACAAGGAAAATAACAAGAAAAAAAAAAAACAGACTTTGCACAAAGTAAAGAAGCTGAAAGGGGCAAGTGGCTTTTGTTTTTAATACCTTTCAGTTACAGTCATCATGGGAATTGCATCATGGGGATTGGCTGGGAGTCTACTGGAATTGGCATTGATCTCCTGGTGAGTACTGAAAGCAATCCAGGAGATTTTAATAGGATATTTTAAGAAAATAAATTCAATTAATGACATTACATCATGTTGGGAAAAGAAATTCCCCAGAATATATTCAGTCAGAGTTGGCAACCCTATAAGTAAAACATTTGCAGACAGAAGTATGATACAGAAGTTGAAAATGGCCTTTTATAGTGATGGTAAGCGATGATAAGCACTTTACTTTGCTACTTTCTTTGTTACCCTCTTTTCCCTGGCTGGAATTCCCATTCTGAACCATGTTTCCCAAGGAGGCTGCCTTCCACCCTCTCCACGCAGCAGTGTTGCATTTCCTTGCTTCTGGCTGTGGAAGAGTGATTAAGCAGTTCTCTGAAGCTAAAATCCCTTCCAAAGACTCGTTCATGGGCTTGGGATAAGGCCCTGAATCACTGACAGGCCTACAAATGAAACATGAGAGCTTAACATAGGAAACACAATTAGCAATGACTTTTTGACAGCAAAGCCTTCATCAGAATATGTCTGGATGGGAAATGAATTCCATATAGGAAAGACCTTGAGGTCAAGCTGTTATTCCCGATTTCATTTCTGCTGTTCTCAGTGAGTTTATTTCCATACTAAATGTATCTAAAATCAAAAGCAGCTTCTTGCCGTGTAGTGATTGCCTATCATTTCTTGCTTGGATTTTTCATTCAGAAGTCCCTTAGTTCAGCTTTAAAAAGTGAGGAAGACAATAAACTGCAAACAATGAAACCTGTGGAGTATTTAAAAGGCAGTCTTGCCTTCCTAGAGGCACCGGAGGAAGAACAGCTCTGTGAACCTAGTGCCTTACATATCATAACAGTGTTCAGTTCTCCTGCTGAGCTTTCAGCATGAAGTGCCTTACTGCTACTGATGGACATGTACTCATTGAAGTCATTCATATAACTCAGAGGTGGGCGAAGTCCGCCTCACGGGCCAGATCAAACCTGCGGCAGACTCCATTTCCCAGCAGCCCCTGCCTGCATCTCTGTGGCCAGCAGCAATGAGGCTGTGACAGTGCAGGGCTAGGGTTTCCATGCTGGCTGGGCATGTGGCTGGGCAGGGAGCTGCTCTGGGGCCAGGATCTTGCGGTGGTGACAATGTGGTCTGAAGCCGGGCAGAGCAGAACTGCAATCTGCTGCGATCCGCTGCCTGCATACCCTGGGCAGGGGCGTGCAGGCAGTATATCACAGCTCTGCCCTGGCTCCTGACCACGATGTCACCACTGCAAGATCCATGCCCCGACCCCAGAGCAGCTCCCTGCCCAGTCATGTGTCCTACAAGCAATGGCAATGCTAACTGCCACAGACACCACTACTGCCACTGCTGCTCCACTGCCAAATTTTCAAATCAGGCTGGTGTGTGGGGTCACTCCGTGGACTTGGCCAGGTTGGGCTGGGCTGAGCCAGGCTGGCAGCTAGATCACACTCACAGGTTGACCCCACATGCTGACCCCATGCTGGATCTATTCCACAGACCAACCCTGCCCACAGGATCTGGCTCATGGACTGGCCCCAGGCCACTCATCTATCTGGTCCACAGGGTCAGAAGTTCTGCCAGATTAATGCTGCCAACACTCTCCCACTGCCAAATGTCTGGACCTGTGAGGAGCTGCACAGGCTGGATGACATGGCTGCATGGGCTGGATTTGGCCTATGGGGTGGAGGTTGAGTACCACTATAACTTGGATACGAATCTGAAGAAACTCATAATGTTTATTGAATTGCTACGTGATGTTTTAATACTGGGGCTGCAACAAAATGCCATTGCATTGAGTAGCTGCCCGGGTTGTGCCAAGATATGATACATGGCCTAGGATTCCAGCAGGTCACTTTCCATTTTGAAAGGTCTGGGTCCAGGAACTGGAGCCAGCAGGATCAGGTTATGTGTCCTATCCTGTTTGAAGAAGTGTCTGGAAAGTGGCATAGTTTGATCTTCTCTGGATTTAAGAGATTATCATGTGATAATCATGGTGAGAGAACAAGCTAAGCTATTGTCACCATTGGCTTGATGTCCTTTAATTGCCATGTGCATTTGTATCAAAGAATGATTCCTTGGGGGACAGAAAAAAACAAGATAATTCAAGGGCTTCATTCAAGCAAAGTGAACTTTTCAAGCAGACAAAGTAGGTGAGGAGCTATTCCATGTGTAACACAGAGTGTAGTAGATGATGCAAAAAGATGAAAGGGTTGGAATCTGTTTTGACTGACAATTTGTGCCATGTCAGTGCCTTCTGTAGGATTTCACAGGGTATAAACGAGGTCTGAATATGGCCTGATAAATGGGCAAAGTGACCTGCATGCCAGACTGGATCTGGCATTCAGTGAGTGTCTCTGCATGCCAGACTGGATGAACCTATAAGGCAGACAGGGAATAAGTTGAACATTTAAAATATATAATTAAAATCAAATATTAATAATTTATCCCATTAAAACAGAGTCAGTGATGGCTCTAAGGCTAAGCTATAAATGCAGTGAGTTGATGGAACAGGGAAAGCAAAAGGGTGGCATTTCATTTACACTGCCATCCAGTGCAATTGTGAAGCATGCAAGGCCCTTGTCATTCTGCTGTGACATCTTCCTTGAGGAAAGGGCTGTCAGGGGATTTGTTTTACACATGAGGCAAAAGAATATGTGGAGGAACACAACTTAAACCACATGACTGCCTGCATTGTACAGTATGTCTGCATACCGCACCCTCTGCTTCTGTGTACAACCGAGATTGTTAAAATCTACATTTCTGGGACTTTTCTTCTTGCAGATGCTCAAGAGAAATTGAAATGAATCAATTCAAAGGCTGCACACAAGTTAAAGCATGTTAAATACTTGTGGGATGTGAAGTGGTTAAGATCACTGTAGCTTCTCAGAGGATTATAAACCTACAATAATCTGAAGCTGCTGCAGCACCTGAATGAGAGCATCCACACAGCTATTTGACATCCTTTAAATTATGGGCTCTGCCTCACATCTCACCTTGATTGACCTTAGTTTATTGGGTGTCAGCTTGGAGAAAGCCCTCAGGTAGACATAGCTGTGTGGAGTCCTAACAGCAGTTCTGGATTGACATATACTTGTTTGCCCCAAGCTAAGCTTTGCGCAGTGTCAGTTTGATCATCAACACTGGAAAAGAGGGCAGTTGAGTATATCTCCTCGTGGCTTTGTCAGGGACACTTTGGGCCCTTCTGGGTCCCTTCCCTCTGTAGTTGGGGCATGGTGCTCTTCCTTGGATCTCTTCAGCAAACTACTTCCTGGTGTTGTAGTGACAGGGCATTTATAGTGCCCTTGCCCCTGCTTTAACTGTTGCAAGTTACAGGGTTTTTTATTTTTATACTTGAGGGTCATTCTTGAAGTTTTGTGCGTGTATTTACATGAGGGTTGTTCCTGAGTCTTTTAAGCATAGGTTGGACAAACACTTGTCCAAGACATTTAGATAGGGATGCTCCTGCCTTGGGCAGGAGTTTGGACTAGATGACTTCCTGAGGTCCTTTCCAGGTCGACTTCCTATGATTCTATGACAAGCGCTACAGAGGAGGGTTCTCTTCTTTTTTACAGTAAATATGGAATATACATATATTTCTTGACCAGGCTTCTCATTTTTTTCCTACCCTGAGTCCCACCAGCCTGTCTCCTCAAACTAGGACACCTTGTCAACTTGTCTAGGGGGCTCATTCTAGTTTCCTTGGCAACTTGCCCTTCTACAGCATAGCTTCTCAGAACAAGAGAAAACTGACCTAAGACTGGGAAGATCTTGAAGCTCTGGCATATGAGGAGGAAGGCTTTTATTTCAGCTTTTAACATCAGAATCCTGTAAGGTCACATCAGAGGAAGGAAAAATGTTTCATTAAAATGTGAGAGTCAGATTTCCAGAAGAGCAAGACTACCACTGTGCTCAGTGATGTCTCAGAAACATAGTAGTAATCACCTCTGAGATTTCATTCTGTATAATAAAAATGGTAACACATAAAAGAAATTCACAAAAAAAATCAAAGCATCTTAGAGGCTGAGATGTGAATGTGGAAATTCACCATGAAGAAAGTTGTGCCATATTTTCTCAAATATTAGTTTGCCAGTTCAAAGGGCTCCTATGTTCTTATTATTACTAAATGAGGACTGGGGTGGGTCAGTGACCTATGTATTGATAATGTATTTGCGTAAGTGGGGCTATAACATGTTCTGGGCATGAAATTCATTAGTCTCAAGATCCCCTCTCCAGTGGCCACCTCACTCAGCCTTCTCCTTCCTCAGGGTTAGAAATGGACACTACCAATATCTGCAGTACAGGAAGGAATGCATGAACAGCATCTAGAATGAACAGACGGTTTGTATTACACAAAGTGGCTAGGAGCTCTCTGCAGTGCTGGAGCATTGAGGGAAGTAAGATAGGCAGCAAATGGACAGATGTAACATATGAAGCACTTTAAAATGCTATAAAACTGAGCGTGCAAATGACACACAGTGATATATCGCTACAAATCAACGATGGATAAAACAGGGATAATTTGCACATACTTCATGGTAACACCTTAGTTGGGGGTAGCTGTATGTTTGTACACTACTGAAGCTGTACAAAATAAAAGTGTTTTGAAAACGGTGGGATTTGAAGTGTTTTACATGTGTGTCTGTTCATGCCTTCCAGATGACAGACCTGTGAAAACAATACTAATTCTAAACTACCTTCACTTCCTGTCAATCCCTAGTGCTGTTGAATAGAGTTACCAGCTAGAAGAGAAGTTTCACCTACTTGTGATATTAGGGCGCTTGTTCATGGTATTGGCTATTGGCTTTTTCTAGCTTAAGATATTCCTAGGTTTTTTTCACTGTGGTAATGTACCATGACAAATAACATAACATGTACCTTAAGTAACGCGTTTAAGTCTCATTATGGGCTAAGATGCTATTGCTAGTAAAAGATGCTAGGGGGCACCTCATAACAATTTTTCCCTCTTCACCTCCCAGTACTAAATTACAGCAGGGGGCAGTTTAGGAATGTATTTAGTGATTGGTTAATTTTTTCATGTTGGGTGGCTTTCGTTTTTCCCCTTGGGGTTTTCAGTGGAACGTCTAATTCACACACCACAAGATAGTGTTGTCCACTTGGCGAAGCTCTTTGGGCTAGGCATGGGCAAAGTGTGGGGGTCCTCTTTTTGGGAAGCACTCTCCCTGCACTGTGGGGTCGGCGTGGGCACTGCACCCCCTAGTAATTCAGAGTCAGGTGCGGTCTCCTGGTGCTCTCTCCGACACATCTACATAGTATTCCCTTTTCTCTCTCCCATCACGGCGGGGGGCGACTTGTGGGGTTTCCAGTGGAGCTGAGCCCCTAATTTGCACACCGAAAGATATTGTTATCTGCTTGGTGAAGTCTCTTTGGGCCAGGCCTGGGCAAAATATGGAGTCCTCCTCAAGGACTAAAGCAATCCTTTTATGTATGTAACAGGCACTATTTTTTGTTTAATTAAAATGAAAACTTCTTCTTTGGCAATCCCTTGCAGTTGAAGATGATTGTCTTTCACTATTGTCTTATCTGTGTGTCCAAGGATGTCTGATGAGACCTATTTGGTATTGACAGACTGTACTGCAGCTCAGACATGTGTTTCAGTGTGGGGTGGTAGTGCTGGAGTCTTGATTTGGTCCATGTCACACTGTTTCTTCTGCTGCTGCTTTTCCATCTCCAATTCTTGTCATGAGGTTTCAAAGTACTGAGAGATCCTTGCAACAGACTCTTCCTCCAATTGGGGTAGTCCTGGAAGATAGTCTCCCATGAGTTGAATGAGTTGGGATTATTCATATTTCTACATTCATCTTTCTTCTTTCAAGACATTTGATTTTATATTTCAGCATTGTTATCATCCTCATATTCAGGTTTGGCTGCTCAAGTCTTTTGGTCACAGTCTGCTGCTGACAAATCTACAGGTTTTTTGCTACTGTAGCAATTTTACTACTTATCTTTTCACTTTTCTTTCTAGCTTTTTAAAATTTAGCCAGGGGATTGACGGGAAGGTGCAGTTACAACCCCGATTCTTTTTCTATCATTTGAGTCACTGCAACCTCCTCACAGAAACAGCAGAAATCCTTGCCCTTTGCTTGCTTGCTTCTTTCCTTTGAAGCAGTTTTCTGCATCTGAAAGGCCTAGTAAAGGGATGAGAAGAAAAATTACATATTTCACTACTGTTTTGTGACCTTTTATAGGCATGGGGTTTTGTTGTTTTGTTTTTTATTTTTAAGCTCTGCAATTTTTTGTAGGACTTTATTTGGAAAATTGGAAGAGAAGCAGAGGCTTACAAGACACTTTGTTAGTGAGCACCAGAAAAGGCAGGGGCCATGTTTTTGCCTTGGTTGACTGTTGCTATAGCATGTGAGCTCATTTTCTTCCATCTCTTGTCTCTAGCTAGAAGAGTCAAGTAAGATGGCTAGGGTTGTCTCCCTACTCAAACACTGACACCAGCAAAGATGGATTGCTGACTGAATGAACAAGAGTGAATCATGAACAGGAAACTAAGGCAAGTGTTAAACATGTTTCCTAAGGGAATCAGTTAAGAATGGCATTCAGAAGATCTGTAATTAATTAACACCAGGTCCTTGTACTAAAACAAAAGACTGAGAATCTATCAAAATCTATAAACCTGCATTCCTAAAACTAAACACAGATGTGGAAGAGATCTGCTGGCCTGCAGGGTCAGATATCCATTTGTCAAAATGTGAATACTTTGATTTAATATAAAATAATCAGCCTTGTGGGCAGGCATGCAGAGAGGCGAGGGGCTAAGTGGGCTGTGGACACTGCACAGTCATCCTGTGTTTCTGGTAACTGTCATGCCAGCACATTTGTGTAAGTCACGGAACTTGTTTATGCTTCAGTTTTTCCATCGGTAAAGCAGGTATGATAGTAGTGTCACCAACGCCATGTGGGCCAAGGAAAATTACTGCCAGATGCTTTTTTAATAATTTAAAAGTATGGGAAAATATTTTTGATTCTGAAAGCAAACATTAGAATATAAAAAATAAATCTTCTACTTGCACAATATGCTATTGTTAGAGTAATGCAGGACTTCTGTTAGACTTTTGTTAGAGCAGTGGTGCTCAATCTTTTTAGGCTCAAGGCTCCCCTTGTTAGATTCAAGGCACCTCTCCATAATTTCTGCAAATTGAGTGGCATCCTATTTCAAAAACTAGTTTATTTATGACAGTGCTTACTACCTTGCAGAGGGCAGGGCAATGGAGGTGGGGCAGTGGCTGGGGACAGTAAGCGTGCACTTTTCTCTTCACACCTTATGGCCCCTTTCCAAAGATCTCAGAGCACGCCAGGTTGCCCCAGCACCCTGGTTAAGAATCCCTCCATTAGAGGGTGAGACCCCCCAAATTACCATGCAGTTGCCAACTCAGTACTCAGACCAGATTTGTCACAGGGTTCAACTACCATAAGTTTTCTAGTGAACAGTGGCCATGTTTTGAGCAAGAATGGGATTGTAATGGATGCTTTGGCATCTGGGGTAACTGGCATCCGGGGTAACTATTGGCTTTACTTCCTAGGAGCTTCACAAACCACATGAACAGCTCATCTGTCTATGGTTCTTAATTATTTGTATTATAGTAGAGCAAAGAGCCCTAGCTGAGATCAGGATCCAATTATGGTAGTGCCTTTACAGAGGCATTTCCATAGTATGACTGAAATGGAACTTGCATACCAGTTTCACACAGATGCTTTTGAAAATCATACCTTGCGTGTTGAGACAGTTATCAGAAGCAACTCATGGAAAAGAAGTCAGTAACCAACTACTGAAAGAGACACCTCTCATACTGAGACAATTTCATGATGTTTTACATTACTGCAAGCCCACAGTTTCCACGCAGTTATTTCTGTTTCATGTTAGCCTCGGTGAGTGGTATGAATCGGGTATGAAATGTTACTAGTACGGTCTGTTCAGAACATTTTGACTCTTTGCTCCTTTTAATAAGGAAGGGAAAGGTTGTCACTTCCATTTAAGGCTTCCAGAGCAGCACTGCTGTAATTCAAACCAATCTTTCTTGTTTTGGCTCCAGGATCCCTAGCTATCCAGGTCTAGTAAACCAAAGAAGATTTAAAAAATACAAAGGTTTCTTCTTTTTTTTTAACTATCAGTCTGAAAATGTCCTGATTCTTTCCTGCATATTTTTTTATTTCCTTGTATCTTTTTGTATTACAAGTTATTATTGATTAGATACTATAGGTGCCCAAACTCAGCGTAGCCAGGCAAAAATCCAGTTTTATTTCAGCAAAAACTGTGAAAGAAATTAATTTGTTCTATATCTTCTGTTAAATTTTTCAATATTCAAAAAACACAATACAAAATACATTTTAAATTCAAAACTGCCATGTTTCAATTCATTTCAAATTGAAACTTTTGCTTTGTTTTACCACAGTGGAACTGAAATTTCAATTTAAAATGAACCAAATGATAATCTGTGTTTCATTTGGAAATTTTCATCAGAAAGTTGAAATTTTAATCATGTTGTTGAATTAAAATGTTTTCGTGAAACATTTTGATTTCAATTGAACTTCATTGCTCTACAGCAAAAAATGGCCAAACTTTTTAAAGAACTCTAATAATGCTAAATGTATAAACAGTAACAGTCAAACGCTTCCTAATTAGCAGGTGTTGGAGTTTCTATCATATTGTCACTGGCATGTTAACAACTGCTACATTTGCAAACAGGTCTAAGTTATATCTATAGATACTTGAATCACTTCTCTGAACTTGTATGGAGAGCAATGAATTTCATAAGATTCAGAAGGTTGTGCCACATATATACAGAAAGAGAATTTTCTTCAGCTTTGTGATAAGGTTTTGGAGTTCACCTGTAACATTCATTGTATGATATCTAGTGTAATTTTAGTATACAACTTCTTGGAATCAATACCTCCACTATTAAATAACTAACAAGTGCAGTGTCAAATCTAGCAACTCAGTAAGGATTTAGAACTTTGTTAATGATTTGCAACTCCATTAGTGATCTGCAGGGACCCTGCTTTTCCCTGATAAAAAAATGATAAATTCTCTGACTAAAACCCCAAAATCTGTGATTAAAATGAAAGTCTGATATATATCTATATATAGGTATCAGTTGAACACAATGTTTTCTTGATATATTTACAATTTTAAAGCAATTTGGAAGACTACCAGTGCCTCAAGCACTATAATAAAATAAATTCTAAATACCTATACACTTTGACATTTGATTTGAGGTTTTTTATCATGGAAAATCAGAGCTCCCTCTGCCCCCTTAACTCACAAAATACAGGTCCAGGACCCTTACTCCCTGCCCCCCACAGCCCCCTGCCCCCCCAAGCCTGCCAGAGGGGGTCCCCACCTGTGTACAGGGCAGGGGCAGGTACAGGCTGCCAACTGTGGGCTTGGGCTCCCTGCCCTGCTGCCCTTCCCTGGGGCCTCCACAGCCCAGCAGGTGTGACCCAGCGCAGCAGGACAGAGCGGGGCTGCATGGGGTAACCCTTTGCTACTGCGAGCTCTGTGCTGCCCTGGCATGGTGCTGCCCTGGCATGGCAGCAACAGGGGCAGCAGTATGGGGTTGTGTCCCTCACTGCTGTGGCGCGAGCAGGGGACATGTTGCCAGGGCAGTGCGAAGCTTGCAGTGGCAAGCAGCTTCCCCATGCAGCCCCACTCTGCCCTGCTGTGCCAGGTCACACCTGCTAAACTGGGGAGGTCCTAGGGAAGGATAGCAGGTTGAGAAGCCTGAGCCTGCATCGGGCAGCCCACCTCCGCCCCATGCACAGATCTGAGGGGCATGGGCCCCCTTGCTCTTCCAAGAGTGTGCTCAGTGCCGCAGAGGTGCCTCCCCCCCACTTCTTGGATGAGCTGCCTGCAGCCCCATGCCACTCCCTGCCAGAGCCCTGTGGCCGCGTGTTCCAGCCCTGGGCCCCAAGCCCATGCACCACCCGAGTGGGCAGCAACCCCAGCACCGACTCCAGCCCTGCCCAACTCCTTCTCTCCTTCCCTATTGGGGCCTCAATCCCCACCCCCACTTACCTGTGGGAGCTGCTCTCCAGGCTGCCTGGTGCATATACAAGCACATGGCACTCCCTGACTGACCATCCTCCTTCCTTCCCCCCCAATCCCCTGCAGGCTGGAACTCTGCCAGCCTGCAGACAGCTCTTTGCAAAAGTGGAAAGTCCACAGGTTTCTCCATTAAAATGAAAAATCTGTGCTTTCCTTGGGTAAAGGGGGGAATCTGCTTTTTTCTCCATTACCTGTGGGAAATGGAAAACCCAGGTCCATGATTATTACTTAAAGTGTGCACATACAGGTTTAGGAGTCTGACTGACTCACTCATTGCTACGTATGAAATTTGTAGCAGATTTGGGAACAGAATCCAGAATGCTTATATGTCCTGATACTTTAAGAAGGACAGGCAGCCTGCAAAGCCACCAGCAGGTGTGGGGCAAGGTTGACTGGAAGTCAGTTGATCAAGGGTCTTGGTGCAGAAGACGTATTGTGAAGGTGAAGCCCAGAAAGAGAGGCCAGAGTTCTCAACTGACCGGAGGCAGGGCCAGGGCCTAGGAAAGGCTGAAGGTACAGGTGTGGTCACAGTCAGAGAGGAAGGGATCAGAGAAACTTGAGGTCCAGAATGAGAATGACTGGGTCAGAGTCATCAGCTATAAAGGAGAGTCCGAGACAGCATTGTAACCAGGGGCCCTGGAGGTAGGAGGGCCAGAAGCAGCCTGGAAGAAGGAGAGAGCTGAGCCCAGAAGGGAGCTGAATGAGAGCCAGTGTGACCATGGACTGAGAGAGAGAGAGACAGGCCCAAGGGAGCCTAGAGTGGTGACATCAGTAAGGGGCCAAGGAGCGTGTAGTTCCTTTGGGGTCATGGCGGTGAGACTGCTCATGGTGGAGCAGACCCTAGAAAGTGCCAACAGGGACAAACCACAGGGAAGGGTGAGTCTGGGATGCCCTTAAACCCCAGCCTCTACTGGCGTGTGGGTTACCCCTCGGTGGGGAAAAGCTAGGGGCATGCACCCCAAAATAAAAGCAAAGGCAGGACCAGGTGGTCCAGAGGTCCAGGAAAATGGGCCAAGGAAGACCAGGACCAGATGGCCCAGAGGTCCAGGAAGGGGCCAAGAACGACCAGGAGGGTCCAGAGGCCCAGATGGGGCCCAGATAAAGAGTGACACCAGAGGCCCAGGCAGGGGCTGAGGAAGTCCAATGGCCCAGCAAGGGTCTGGGAATGGAGAGGGACCGACAGGGTTGGGCAGCCCAGAGAGGCCACATGAGAGATCAAAGGGTCTGGCAACCCACAGAGGGGTCAAGGAGACCAGGGGCCCCAGAGGGGCGGACTGAGAGGCCAAGGGGTCTGAGGGCCCAAAATGGGACTGTGTGAGAGACTGAGGGTCAGAGGGCCCAGAAGTTGGTTGCATGAATATAGACATGTGACAAAGAGAACACCCACAATGATACCATCTGCGAGGCACGGTGCATGGTGTAGGGGAGGTATGAAGTTATGGACTTAGCCCATAAGGCAAAGGTCCAGGGATGATCTAGTTAGGGAACTCTTGGAGGGGCTGGACGTGTATAAATCAGCAGGTCCAGATGCTCTTCATCCGAGGGTACAGAGGGAATTGACGGAGGTCATAGCAGGGCTCCTGGCACAGCTGTATGAGCACTCGTGGTGCGCTGGCCAGGTCCCAGAGGACTGGAAAAGGGCCAATGTGGTCCCCATTTACAGGAAGGGGAGAAAGGACAGTGAAAGGAGGTGTTAGTTCCAGTCTGTGCCCAGGAGGGATCACAGCTACAAAGCTCTGTGTTCTCAGTGGTGACAGATGACAGATCTGGGTAACTATAGGCCAGTTAGTCTCACCTCGGTCCTTGGGAAGACCTTTGAGAAAATTATCAAGGAACACATCTTCAGGGTCCCAGCATGGGAGGAAATGCTCAGGGGAAACCAGCACAGGTTCATTGCGGGCAGACCCTGTCTGACTAACCTTGTTTCCTTTTATGACCAGCTCACAAAGTCCTTGGATGCAGGCGTTGAGGTGGATGTCATCTACCTGGACTTCAAGAAGGCCTTTGACACAGTTTCTCACCCCATTCTCATAAAAAACTACGCGACTGCAGCACTGATGCCTATACAGTCAGATGGGTGACAAATTGGCTTGATGGTTGCACTCAGAGAGTGGTGGTGGACAGGTCGTTTTTGACCAGGAGGGATGTGGGCACTGGGGTTCCCCAGCGCTCGGTCCTGGGGCCTGTGCTATTCAATATCTTTATCAGAGACTTGGAGGTGGGTGTGGAAAGCACGCTGTCCAAATTTGCTGATGACACAAAGATATGGGGAGAAGTGGGCATGCCAGAAGGGAGGGACAGAATCCAACTAGATCTGGACAGGTTACAGAGGTGGGCAGATGAGAATAGGATGTAATTCAATGCAGACAAGTGCAAGGTGCTGCATCTAGGGAGAAGGAACCTGCAACGTACCTATAGGCTGGGGAACACCCTTCTTGTCAACACAGTGGCTGAAAGGGATCTTGGACTCATTGTTGACTCCAGGATGGACATGAGCCACCAATGCAAGGAAGCAGTCAGTAAGGCTAACTGCACCTTGTCATGCATAGCATTGCATATGCATTGCTCGTGATACAGATGCATCACGAGCAGGTCCAGGGAGGTGATTCTTCCCCTCTATGCGGTGCTGGTCAGACTGCAGTTGGAGTGCATCCAGTTCTGGGCGCCGCACTTCAAGAGGGATTTGGCTAACTTTGAGAGGGTCCAGAGGAGGGCCACTTGCATGGTCAGAGGGCAGCAGGGCAGGCCCTATGAAGAGAGGCTAAAGGGCCTGAATCTATTCAGCCTCCACAAGAGAAGACTGAGAGGGGATCTGGTGGCCATCAGTAAACTCACCAGGGAGGACCAGCAAAAAATAGGTGAGACTCTGTTTCCCCAGGCACCACCTGGGATAACAAGGAATAACGGCCACAAATTGATTGAGAGCAGGTTCAGGCTTCATATCAGGAGGCATTACTTTACGGTTAGGGCTGCCAGGCTCTGGAATGGGCTCCCAAGGGAGGTTATGCTCTCCCCTACCTTGGGGGTCTTCAAGAGGAGGTTGGATAGTTATCTGGCTGGGGTATTATGATCCCAGCACTCGTTCCTGCCCAGGGCAGGGGGTAGGACTTAATGATCTGTTCAGGTCCCTTCCAACCCTAGAAACTATGAAACTATGACCACAGCCACCAGGTGGTCATATAGAACAAGACAAGGTCTGGGAAGCTTTGGGGCAGCCTCCTTTTTATAACCATAAAATACATCCAGGTGTGGAGGGTGAGCGAAGGGGAGACTGTTCCCAGAGCATGCAGGGCAAAAAAGGGAAATTGTTTTGGACCTCCAGGGGTTTACAGCCATCCCTGGGGATGCCATCCTGCTACAGCTTGATTTTCAGATCTGTCCTTAGATCACAAAAACATTTTGCTTTAGTCACTGGTGAACAGATTAGCATTTACATAATTACAGGTTAATCTATATGGTATTATACTTAAATAATGTTTCAGTGTCATAAACATGTTTGTTCTAAATACCACATTATCTTGAATCAGCCACACCTGTGCTTATCATCGTCCATCCTCCTTAAAACCCAAAACCTTTCAATGCTTATCTTATTGGAAATAATGCCATATCTTCTTGGGAGACTCTCGGTATGATGAATGACATTATTTGTAGTACAGTATAGACAATGCAGATCCCAAGCTAATTCAGCACTTATTTGTGTTAGCCACTAAACAAACACATAGGGAGATAATTTCTGCCATGAAGAGTGCACAGTCTAAACAGGCTTGACAGACGAGAAGTAAGAATTGTCATTTTTTTATCAGGGAAAAGCAGGGTCCCTGCAGATCACTGATGGAGTCGCAAACCATTAACAAAGTTCTAAATCCTTACTGAGTTGCTAGATTTGACACTGCACTTGTTAGTTATTTAAAAGTGGAGGTATCGAGTCCAAGAAGTTGTATACTAAAATTACACTAGATATCATACAATGAATGTTACAGGTGAACTCCAAAACCTTATCACAAAGCTGAAGAAAATTCTCTTTCCGTATATATGTGGCACAACCTTCTGAATCTTATGAAATTCACTGCTCTCCATACAGTTCAGAGAAGTGATTCAAGTAAGAATCGTATAGAGTCGTTCCAACTCCAGCATTCATGTCTTTGTACATCCTGTGTAGTGTTTGCCAAAGTCACTTGTGAGCTCTGTGGACATGGAATCATAGAAGATGAGGGTTGGAAGGGACCTCAGGAGGTCATCTAGTCCAACCCCCTGCTCAAAGCAGGACCAGCCCCAACTAGATCATTCCATCCAGGGCTTTGTCAAACCAGATCTCAAAAACCTCCAAGGATGGAGATTCCACTACCTGTCTGGGTAACCCATTCCAGTACTTCACCACCCTCCTTGTGAGAGAGCTTTTCCTAATATCCAACCTAAACCTCCCTTGCTGCAACTTGAGACCATTGTTCCTTGTTCTGTCATCTGCCACCACTGAGAACACAGAGCTTTGTAGCTGTGATCCCTCCTGGGCACAGACTGGAACTAACACCTCCATTCACTGTCACTCCTGTGTCCCAGACATTATCGTGCACCATGTCTTTTTATATAAATAATCTCTATTTAAATTGCACTAGTGCCCAGAAGCCTCATAGAGGACCCAATCAGAGTATGCCAGTTGCTGTGCATACAGAGAAGGTTCCTCTTAACAAAAAGAGCTTATGATAATGTTAATTTCTTCTGTCATCACTACTTGTTCATTTCCAGAAAGCTGTCCCTCCCTGAACACCCAAGTTAATGGGATATACTTATAGTCTTTTTAGGCTATGCCTAATCTATAGTGCAGCTCCCATTGGCATCAGTCAGAACTGAGTTGTGGCCAGGGGGAGCCTGATATTGCAAAGAATTATTCATGTACTTAACATCATACATTGTGGATAGTTCCAAAGAAGCCTATAAAACAGCCAGCAGGATGTAAAATTAAATACTGCATAATTCTTTGTACGTTGGGAACCATGCCTTACAGTTTTCAATTTGGTTGGATATTTTAGGTTTCCTGGTAACTTTTTTGTTGATTCACTTTTAAATGGTACATACACACACAGCAGAATAAACATACAAATACCTTGACGAGGTCAGAAGTAGTGTATAGTTGCAGCCATTATGCCAGTGTCATAATTTTTTCTACTTTCTTTAACCCTTAACTAAAACCTATCTGCCTATCCCAAATGCACAAACTTCCTGGAACAGGTATGGCTTATTGCTGTTTGTTTTGCATATTATTGCTGCTTGGACTCTGATGTATCATATATTTTTGTTACACAAATATAATACTTACTCTAAAATGCTTTGAGGACAGGGTGTAGAGGGCCTGGATGAGCACTGCATGTCTCTGAACTAAATCTCTTGCAATTGAGAGAACAGGGGGATAAGGAAGCTGAAGTTCTCTGCCTTATACAAGACAACTGTGTACAAATAGTAAGCAGCAGGGGATGCTTCTAAACACAGGGGATTTGCTTCTACTAGATGAAAGGCTGTTTTAGCTGGTGAAATGAATAGGACATTATTCTTCCTCTTTATGTAAAAACCTATTATTCAGCTTTCAACTGGCTTTAACTCAGGCCGTGTCCATAACACCCATCAATAAAACTTTGGGAGGAGGGTCTCTCAGGGCAAGCCTTTTGTTGGTATTAGACTCATCAGCTAGCTCACTTCCCCTTATACAGACATTATTTGAGATTAAGTTGTATGGCAAAAGCCCTGTGCATACAGCTGCAGACTCTCTGGATGTCTGTGGGTGGTGAGAGGAATCTGAAGCATTCTGTCTTTATGAACACACCTCTACAATTACTGATGTGGTGTCTGCAGCTTGCTTCTGCTTGGCAGGGACTCTCCTGGAGGGCTGGTCCTCCCCTGGCCCTTCAGCAGCCACAAGGGCAAAGGAATGCATAGGAGAGATGTGTAAGAGGCCTGGGCTACATTTCAGTGGCTATATTGGTATTTTTCTAGTTGACCTGTAGTGTTTGAAAGAAGGTGCTTTCTTTCAGAGGTGACTATTCATTCCATTCTTATTCTTAAATGGATGGCTTAGTGACAGACATGCCAGTTATTTTCACTCTAACTCAAACATCCCTAATCAACCCAAGGTCCCCTGCATGGATTCAGATCAAGCATCAGTAGTTATCAAATCTAGATTTCCAGTCTGGCGATTGCACAGCCTGGGTCCAGGTTCCATTTCCAAACATGTCCAAACCCACGTGCATGCGTGTGCACACATGTTCGTGTATGCAACTCTGAAGGCCAGTTTCATGACCTACAACTACCATCACTTTCACTTTTGCCTCAACATTTTGCTCTGCCTAAGTTATGACTTTCCCAATATAAGGAATACAGCACAGAATGAACTTCAGCAACAAGAATTACAGGTCAGACAATCTGTTTGAATTCCACAGATATCACAGAGTTAAACATGAAATAGAGCTGTGTTGATAAATCTGAGCTGGAAGGTTATTTAGGAGTCAGACAAGTAATTCCTTGGCTTGGCTGTTTTATTCTGAGGTTATCAGGAAGACTGTAGCAGCAAAATTGTAGTTTCCTAATAGACCAGAGTTTTGCCAGCTGTGGCCACTGGACAACTGGTGGGCTATAGAGAGGGGGCTATTCTGTCCGTACTGCGTCATCCACCTTATCCCAAGTCCTGAAGTTGGCTTTAAAGGAGCTAACAATGCATAAAATGCCATACTTTCCTGCTCTTCCCTGTATGTTTAACAGCCCAGCACAGGTTATCGGCAGGGCTTGAACGTGGGACTTTTGTCATCAAAGCAAAGACCTCTGACATGGGAGTCATCAGGGCAATTTTCTTGTTGATAATAAACTGATAATTTATCTGGGAATCAGCTGCTAGATGAGGAGGTAGCTCACACTTTCTACACACATTATAAAAGCAATTGCTGTAACTGCTCCAGAGATGTTAGTTGTGAGTGACAGCAACAGTGCTACATTCAAAAGTGCCTGGGAACAGAGGAAAACACAGATTCTTCCTTTGTGCTAACACCATGTGCCTTAAAGAGAAGTTTGAGAACTGCTTTCAAACACCAGCACACACATGAGTCTCAAATATCTCACACCAGGTAATTCCACAGATCCACATGGAATAATGTCAGGAATTAATCTGATCCTTTAATTTTCCCACTGCAGGATGAGAGGAATCCTTGCAAAGCCCGAGTGTTTATCACATCACGTCTTGGCTTTCAGGGCAATTGGTTCACTTCTGCTCTCCATATACATGCACACAGGTTTTCCTGGCCCATCCCAGCTGGGAAGTAGGTCACAGGGGGTGGAGAGCACAGCCCTTCAGCTTCCCCCTTGGATTTAGCTGCAGGAACCTGAGTGAGCAGCCCCAACTCACTGCACAAACACTTCTGAGGTGTCATGGCCACTGGAAAGTGTCTGCAATCAGCTTTTTGGCATGAGATCCATGACTGCCATCCCAGATCGGCCCATTTCCCCAGCTTGGCAGGGCTGCCCAGCACCATGCAGATTGCAGCTGCCGGGGCTGCAGCAGAGAGTGGCTCCACCAGCACCAACTTCCCCATAGCACATCCTCAGCCAGGCTGGGGAGGGACAGAGCTGGGCACTTGCCATTGGGTTGAACTGGCATCCTATTGGGCTGATCTACAACCTGTCTGGGTGCACTCTTTAACACAGCCTCCACCCCTTCTAGAACAAGGGGATGTTCTAGAGTCACAGCTCCAGAGCCCCAGTGCTAGAGCTTGGGGCACCCTAGAAAATGGGGGCACTAGCAGAACCCAGTGAGCAAGGGGCTACTCTAGAACCCCAGAACAAAGGGTTGCTCTAGAATCCAGGGGACATAGAGCCCCAGCACCAGGGAATGCTCTAGAACCCGGGAACCAAAGGGTTTGCTCTAGAACCCAGACACAAAAATAGAACCCTGGGCCACAGGGCTGCTCTGGAACCAGGGAGTAATGCGAGAAACCTGGACCAAGGGGCAGCCCTAGAGCCCCAGTTACAGGCTGTTCTGGAACTGGGGAGCAACCACAGAACCCAGGACCAAAGGGCTGCTCTAGAACTGGAGAGTGACCATGGAAACCTGGAATAAGGTTGCAGGGGCGGAGAGCACAGCCCCTCTAGAACCCAGCTGCAATCTGATCTAGAACGCTGCAGCGATGCTTGCTGCAGCATCCTGGAGCTGCCACCACACCTGGCCCTGGGCACCAGTAAAGCCGCAGTCTGTGGGACTGCAGTTCTCAGTGCTCATTTCACTGGGGCTGCTGCTGCTGCTGCTGCTGCTGCTGCTGCTGCTGCTGCGGGGGAAGAGGGCAGTGGCACTGCTCTTCTCCCTGCTCAGCAGACTCCAGCACCAGGACAGAGGCTGACACTGGCAGGTGAGAGGCTGAGCCCTTGGCAGCGCCCCTTCACAATTGGACAGCCTGGGACCTGCATAGCAGCTGTGTCAGCAGCAGAAGCAGGTAAGAGCCAGGTGTAGCATCTCCCTCCGCCCTCTGCTCCTGCCCTGGGGCCAGCTCTCTCCACCCCATCCCTAGAGAGCTGCCAGGGCATCTGTGGAGGGATCACAGCACAGGGCCTCCTCCCAAGGGATCCTGCCCGACCCCAACAAGCTGTCTCTGCCAGGCCAGCCCCTAGCACA
>NW_005842453.1:669871-682767 GCF_000455745.1 Alligator sinensis | reverse complement strand
CTTTCCTATCTGATTTGCCCCCAAGCCTGATCCCCTGTGCAGGGCTGTATTATCCTTCCCCCTGCCCCAACCCATCTGCAAGCCCATCTGGTCCCTTCTTCTCCCACTACTAGCAGTTCCCATCCTTCAAATGCTGGCTGTCTCCCCATCTCTCCTTGTACAGCTGATAAGGGCAAGCCCCTACACACCCAAATGGTCCCACTGGATCCAGTGTGCCATTGCCTTGAGTAGAAGCTATGCATGGGTGGATCTAGGCTCTTGAAAAGGTGTTGCACATGGTGTGGCACATCATGTCATGTAACACAACACCTATTTTTGTCCAGATAAAAAGACACAAGAAGCTTTACTTATGTGCTAGGGGTGGATTTTTCCATTTAAGAATGACATAAAAACACATCGAACTTCAGTGGAATGAATTAAAACAGGCTGCAGCTCCTGTGAAATAGAAGCTACATTATCAGGAGCAGCTAACAGACAGCAAGGCTATGTCCAGACATGCACGGCTGTGTTTGGTGCCACAGACCCATCTGCAGCACCACATATCACACATTTGGACATTTCCCATGCTGTCGTATGGGATTTTTCTTTTTGAAAAAAACCCACACAGAAAAAAGCAGGACAGCATTCATGGAGGCAATGCGCGCCGTCCACAACCAGAGTCTGGCCCGCCGGATCCATGCTCCAGCTGCTGGCCAGGCTCCAAGCTGCAGGAGCAACAGAGCTGCAGCTTCCCTGGCCCCCAGGACCACAGGTAAGGCTGCTGGAGCCAGCACTCTTGCTGCCCCCAGCCTCCCCCACCCCGCTGAGGTTTCCTGCCACATGCCAGAGGGCGTGCGGCACAGGCATTCCCTAGGGACAATTATCAGCAGCACAAGGTGTCCCACTGCTAGTTGTACCCGGGGAACCAAATATCCACGCTGGTCTGGACGTGGCTCAGGGTTGCAGAAGGAAGGATAACTTGATTAGTTGAAACATCAAGACCATTCGAAAGGAGAGAGGGTCATTAACACCTGTGGAATGAAGAGTTTAGAAGAAATCAGGTAGATTATAATGAGCCATTAAGTCAACTGAGTCTCCCACTGCTACTTGAATAGAAATGCTACTGCTGTTGCCCAGCAGTTGGTTTTATACATGGGTGGACCAGGAATCAAAGAAGAAGGGAGTTCAAATGCACCACCGTACTCTCCTCCCCCCCCGATCCACCCCTGAAACCATGTACCCCCAAATACATTGATGCAAAGGCAGCAAGGTTGCCACCTGTACTGTGGCATCTGAGACTGGTCTGCTTTTTCTGCTGCCCAAGTACCCACCATAAACATCTTTACGTAAGGATTTAACCTTGCTTGCAATGATGTAAATATCAAATGTTCCAATAACCCATAGCAGGATGTGGGATCTAAGTGTTGAACATTTTGGTGATACTCATGTTTTATCAAAGCTTCATTATGCTGTGGTGTGATTTGACAGTGGCTGCATCATGGGAACCTTCCTGAGCCTCATCATGCTGGTACTGGGGAAATGTTAGGTACTCTGATGAAGTTGTGTTACACTGTTGTCACAGTTTGTTGTTTTATGCTGGCTGCTTTCAGTGAGACAGGCTGTCCAAAGCAGAAAAATTATACAAAACAGTATGTTGAAATAAAAAGCAAGTATGTTGAAATAAAACGTTAGCTATCATGCAGTAACCTGGTATGTTAAAATAATACATAAAACACTGGGTTTTTTGCAGTCTGATCCATTAGCAAGCAGTGTTTTACAGTTGCTTCATTCAGAGACAGAAGAAAAAAATGTTTGCTGCATTTTATTTTTCAGTTTGATGCCATAGAACTAATGAAGACAGTGGTTGTTATTGATGTTGCACATGGATATGCATGTCTACAGATTTAGATCATAGTCCCTATTTATAGTGATTTATTGCCTGGCCATAAATTGTCACCTTTGGGCTAATTCTTGGCAGTATTATTGTTAATGCTTTAATGGGGTTGGTTTGTTTATCAAGCAGATTCTTTTTTCTTTTGCAAATGAAAACAGAGTCCTGGCTCATAAAATAATGCAGATATATTTATATTTGCAGTGATCGCCTCACTAAGGTGCTGGAAGGTAAAGTATTGGAACTGCTTATGTAAAGGGAATTTCAGTAAATGTGTAACCTTAACACTGTTGCAATTGTTTTATTATTGCAGTGCCAAAGACTCAAGTCCATGTGTAAATAATGCAAAAAGGTGCCTGTACAGAGCCACTGACTAAGTGGGGAGAGCACACCTTATTCTCAGAGTCAGACCCCAAACTTCAGTATTAGTTCAGGTCTGGCTTAGTATTATATTGGTTTGAATAGGACATTTTGCTTGACTCATTACCAGGGGAATATGTATATTAAAATGATCCATTTGCTAACCTGCTGTTATTATTTCATTCCCATCCTTAATCCCTTATCTGGTGTTGCTGGTTCTTGCTTCCACACCTGCTGGTTGAGGGCCAGAATCTGGATTGAGTCTCACTTTTTTTTCTATGGTGGGACCCATTTCAGTTGATCTAAATGTAAGTGAGCCCATTCATTGCTCACAGAAAGAGCAGAAGAGGAGGGAGACCAGAAAAATAACCTAAGGAGACGATCCCACATCTCTCCTATTCTTTGAAATGACAAATAGTGCTTATCTGTATGCCCTTTCTGCTCCTTTCTTCCCTTTTCTCTCCCCCTGCCTTCCTATCATATATCGTTATTCTGTGTGTGGATACATCATTTGAGACATAACATCCTTGATGGAGGGACCTTATCTTCTCATGCATATGTAAAGTGTGTCATGCACATATGACACCATATGGGACTACTTCTTCTCATGTCCTTGTCATAAACTAGATGTTTTTTTCCAGAATTGTGCAGAAATGATGGCTCTTTCCATTGCTGTAGCAAGGTCCTCCTTTGTACAGGTCAGACCAAGGAGCTAACAAATAAGCAGGTGCTCCATGGTCTGCACTTCACTGCATCCAAAGCCAAGGACAGACTCCTTCCAGTGCTCAGGTATGTTGATGCATAATAGCAGCCAATCATTTGTGTATCCCAGAGTGTTTAATTTTCTGCAGATAAGACGAACATTTTAATTAAAGGCAGCTAGATGGTTCATTATTTTTTCAGGCTTTGGAGGGAGTGCATGAGAACAATTTCCAGACCATGTCCCTTGGCTAGGCTAAGAGATTTCTTTACGGGGTCTGCTGGTGCCCTGCTGCAGTTGTTCTGTGAGCAGGCACCCTCTGAGAGCTCCCTTCATGGGAAAAGAGCTACTGCCTGTTTGCTGTGCACAAGACCATATCTCTGGCTGCCAGTTTTGCAGCAGAGGGAAGGCAATGGCACCCTCTACTGACTCCTCTTGCTTCCTGCTGGTATACAGCTCCCAGCTGCAGCTGTCATTAGCTCAGCTACCTGAAAATCCTGCCTCACTGCTGGCCAGCAAAACATGACTACTGCTGTCAAGGTCATGCTGTGACACCCGCATAGAAGTGCCCATTTTTATAATGAGCCCAAGAACAGGAAAATTATAGCCTTGAAACTTTTGGCCACCCATCGTTTTTGGCTAGAGCAGAGTAACGTGGTGACTGAACACCAACATCAGGACAAATCCTGACATATTCAGAAAAGAACCAAAGCAGATTTTGTCCTCCAGCACATCTTAAGTGTGTAGTATTGACACATTACCCAACCGTCATTCCAGCTTGATTGTGGGCTTCATTCCTGGGAACCACACGTCACAAGCTCTACTGGGACTTTGTTGCTATCACAATTTATAATTTACTGTAAGTGGAGATAGGTGATGGCTCAGTCTCTTTTTCCCCTTTTTGCCCTAATAAAGAGTCTGTTTGGAAATAGTTACAGGAGGTGGCAAGAACCTTCAGAACTGAACGGAGTTGTTGTCGGCTTTTTTTTCCTTTTTTTAACAACTTCTATTAACATGTAAATAACTGACTTTTAACATTCGCTAGTGAAGTGTTAAGTCTGTTCTTAAATAAAATGATCTGGATTTGTCTTCAGATTGTCCAGTTCAAAGCAAGGCGTTTTTTGGGATGCCTAGTGATATCCTGCCCCTTAGGGGATGTTATGCAGCCTGGTGCGTTCCTGAAGGAAAATATTTGCTCTTCAGAAGCCTCTTTTTAAGCTTGATACAACTTTTTATCTACTGCTGGGAAGGCTCAGCAGTATCAGAACTAGGAATGAACTCCTTCTTCCAGAACAACATCAAAAGCAAGGAAATAGCCCCATTGCCTGACCCTTTCAGTTAAACACTGCTCTTGACACAGCTTCAACACAATCACGCAATTATTGTTGTATTATATACCTGGTACAGGAATTATTTTCATATGCATCTGGGAAGGCAGATTAGTTTCTCAGTTGTCTCTGGAAAACTATTGGTTTCCTTTGCTGTAGGGTTGTTGTTAAAATTCGTTTCAAAACTTCTCAGGAGTTGGGGTATTTTATCCTGCCAAAGCAGCAGTGTCCAGGGGAGACAGTGAGAGGAACTATACTGCCTCTGTACCAGATGTAACGTCAGGCTGCTTGGTGCAGAGACTGAGGAGGGATTGCCTGGGTTTGCAGAGCGTGCTGTACACAAGCACTCCATGCGTGTAGCGAAGGTGGCTGCAGCTGGAGAACGCACACTATGGATGCATGTCTGAAATATTTCCCTTGGGATTGCCCCAGGTGTTAAAGCAGCCAACTGCAGCACAAACTCCCTGCCCCTTATATCTTTGTTCTTCTGCTCCCCCATATGGCAAGGGACTGGCTGTTCCCAGGAAGCACAAAGGAACAGGCTTTCCATGTGGATGTGCCCCTGTCTCTGAGGTTTTCCTGTGGTTCTTGGGAATGCCTAGTCCCATCTTCCTCTGCCAGCTGACCTGAGAGGAGGATGTGTCAAGAGCTCCTTGTCTTTCCTTGTGCAGTAATTTTACTTTCCTATTGATTTTTTTTCCCGCACTGGTGGAAATTTTTTAAGCTAGGGTGGTTTGAGGAGAGGAAACTCGCAGTTTGCCGTGTGTTATGTGTGGGTGTAAAATACAATCATAATGTATATTGTGATCATGCCCGGAGGAAGCTCTTGTATCCTTTTGTACTGGACAAGGAGTCCCTCTCCTTCCTTTGCTAATGAATGCAGCATATCCATGTTGCGTCTCATTTTCACCTGAGTGGAAATTGCCATACTGTTAACCTTTCTCTGGTTGTTAAGAGTGGGTGAGTGATTTCCTTTGAAGCCAGAGCCTGCCCTGGGTCACTGATTGACTTGTACCTTGCCTAGAAAACATCTCTCCTCTCCAAAATTCAGGCTTCCTGTCTCATTCACGTAGTTTCCATGTATTCAGAGAATATCATTATGACAGTACCATGTGATCAAAGCCAGACTGGCCAGAATGCTTGCTTCCATCTATAAAAATCTATAAAAATCTGATTAGCAAATAATGAAGCTGATTAGCAAATAATTAAACCGATATTGTTTTATTTCACAGCTGTCAGGCAGGTTGCCATTCATTCAAGCTGTTAGAGCATGGCAGTGCTCTTAATAGTTGCTTTGTGAGTAAGGGTTTTTGTTTTTTTCAATCAGGAAAGAAAAAGAGTGTTTGCATATAGCAAAGTAGTGGGTTACAGGAAGGCAGTAGTAAAACCACCGTAAACCCAGGTCTTATGGCTGACGTGACCTGAATAAGGCTAGGAATCTTAGATCAGATGCTTGAAGAAATCAAGAATCCTCACTCATTTCTTTGAGCTTGTTGGAGCTTTTACACAGGAAAATTTGAAGGCTGAAAGGATGCCTCGTTCAAAGTGTATCTCAGTGTGATAATTTTGACTTCCGCTGATAGGAATGGTTTTTTGTTTGCTTACTTCGACTTCCTGTACAAATGCAAGCCTCTGACTTGAAGCTGCAGCACTCCAAATTTGGTGAAAAAGACCTTCAGTTTTCTTGCATTGTGGGGCAACCCTAGGAGACAATTTACCTGCAGTATTTTTCAAATTTGAAAAACTGTTCTGTGTGCACTGCTGCCAACATGGAACAGCACTTTCAGTCAGTCCAAGTGAGCTGGGTTTTTTATGTCAAGGTTTTCAAAGGTAAGTGCCTACGGTTAGGATCCTAAATCCTTATCCCTGATTTTCCAGTGTGCTAAGTGCCTGGTAGATCTCACTGAATTCCCTTTTGCTGAGAGAAAGGAACGAGCATCCTTATTTTACCTGAAAATCTCTGCACACTCTGGACATCTCTGCACACTCTGGACATCTCTGCACACTCTGGACATCTCTGCATCCTCCCTTGATTTTAAGCACTTCACTGGATTGGAAAAGGGGCATTGGTAGGGCTTAAGGTGTGACCATGTAACCTTTAGTCAAACCCCTAAAGGGAGCACTGAGACATGGGATTACAGAATCCTAGAAAAGTAGGGCTGGAAGGGATCTCATAGTTTCATCTAGTCCAATTCTCTGCTCAAGACAGGCTCGTGCCTAACTAGACCATCCCAGCCAAGTGTCTGTTTAACTTCCTCTTCAAAATTTCCAAAGATGGAAATTCCACAACTTCTCTAGGTAACCTGCTCCAGCACTTGACCACCCTCATAGTCAAAAGCTTATTCTAATCTACAACCTAAACTTCCTTTGCCATATTTGAAGCCTCTTTCTCCCTATGGCCATAGAGAAAAGCCTATCTCCATCCTCTCTATAATCACCCTTCAGGTATTTGCAGACTGTTATCAAATCCCCCTCTTTCTCCAGACGAAATAACCCTAGTTCTTTCAGCCTTGCCTCCTAAGTCTTGTTTCCCAGGCCCCTAACTGTTTTTGTCACTCTGCATGGGACTTCTTCCAATCTGTCCGCATCTCCCTGTGAAGTGTGGGGCCAAAGCTGATTGCGGATCCTGTTCACACCTATGTGGGTACTTATTTTCATGTGTACCAGTAGTCTCACTAGGACTTATGGGACTGCTCTAGTGCATAAAGCTAAAAGTGTGTGGACAAGATTTTACAGATTCAGAGATGTGGTTTGCATGGTTCAAACTGTATTTCTAACGTATGGGGATATTTCACCATTTCACGTACAGGTTACCTTGGTGCCTTCTGATTTATGCGTAACCTGCTTGGAGGTGCCACCCAATATTTACTGTTTTTATTCTTGTAATCCAATAGCATCCACAGAGCCCTGGGCAGAGTCCCCCCCTTCTCCCCAATTCTTCCCCCTGAAAAACAGGATCCCCGCCCTGGCCAAAACAGTTTGAAGGACACGCATCCATGGAATATGAAGAGCTGTACCTAGCAAAGTAGTTTCGTGCTGTGGTTTTATTGAATGCTAATTGCTTCTTGAAATAAAGAGTGGGGGTTTTTTAATGGCTGCCAGTGCCCGCCTTGCTGGCTGTTATTTTCACCTGTGTGTTACCAGAGCAGTGTGGTGTTGTATGGTGGCCATTAAGATTGCAGTGCCGACTCTGGTGCATATAACTCCTTCTGTACAGGTGCTGGAAAACTTGTGCCTAGCAGTTTCGCTACCAGCTCCAGAAGAGCTTTATCCTGTTGACACCAGTAAGCACTTCTGTGCAAGAATGTATTGTCTGGTATAGCCCTGTAGCAGGACAGGCTGTGGGGAAGCCGTGGTGCCACCAAGGGCCACCCTAATCCTGCCCAGACTCCTGGTCCTCCATATAACCTCTCCAGTTTATCTTTCCTGCCACACCTTGATGTTTCCTTGCTATTAATTGGAAGGCTGTCCCTGAGTCCCAGGGTGCCCTCACTGGAGCTTTGCCTAACCTGCCTCATCTTTCATGATTGCTGGGCCCTCTGCCCACTAGCCAAAGCCACGCAGCTCTCCATGGATGTCTCTCACATCCCGATGGACCTACTGGTGCCTGGCTAGCACTGATCCAGTGGTCACCACCTGCAGCCCAAATGGCCCTCATTTGAGCTTCAGGGCTCTTAATCATGGCCTCCTTCCAGCCCTACAGCCATGTTCATGCCTTGCAGATGTTTCTCAGTCCACAGTTTAGGCCTTTTGTAGAGGCCTTGGTTTTAGCCGTCCTTTATTTCGGCAGACTTCCAGCTCCAACCCACTAATTTGTTCTCTGTTCTCTTGGCCACAGTCCTCTCTGTGTCTGCAGTCTCTGGGCCCCTCATCCTTGTCTTGTGTCCTGTCCTAGCCCCCCTGTCACCCCTGATCCAGGGCAAGGATCAGTACAGTTCATCCCCCTGGTCTCCCTGGCCTAGGGCAAGGCTGCTCTCAATACAGTTCATCCCCCCGATCTCCCTAACCTAGGGCAAGGCTGCTCTCTGCTCAGCCTCCCTCTAAAAAGTATTTGGGCTTCTTTCCCATGCAGCCTGCCAGGTCCCACCCTGTGGCCTCCTACTCACCACTGTCAGTCACACCCAGTCCCCAGGTATAAACTAGAACAAAAATCCAAGCAACTGCTTTAACTCAAAATGCCCACTCTGGGTCATCATACCTCTGCCAGGCCACCTTCCCACTCTCTGGCTCTCTCTCAGCCTTGTGAGTACCTGCCACTGCTTACTGCTCTCACTCCCCACCAGCCTGAGCTGGCAGGAGCTCCTCTCCCTGCAAAGTTCAGTGCTACACTTTCCTCTGCCTCGGGGACTATGGCTTGTATCCCCAGGCACGTTCCCTTCGGTCAGGTGCTCTCTTGATGGGCTGCAGGTGAGTCCTTACTTTAATGGGTGTCTTATCATACTGCCCTTAGGCTGCAGTTACTCTCTTGCTGCCTTCCCTCCTGTAGCAGACCCCTGCTCAGCTGCCTTGGGCTCTTTCTGCTGCAGTCGCTCCCTTAAAGTAAGAGGAGCTCCTGTTACAAGCCCCCAGGAAAATTGTTAATACTTCTTTTTACTGGTCACCTCTAGATTTTGGTCAGTAAGAAGGTGATACCAAAGTCCTTCTATTAACCTAAGTGCTTATTGCATCAGGCCCTTATTCTGAGCATTTTATGTATGCTGACTGTATGCACCTTCTGACAGAAGTACGTCCCCTGTTCTGGGTAGCGTATTCACCTGTAAAACTCTTCAACTTGTCTGACATCTCAATCAGGGCAGTGCACGTTGGGCTTCGGCAGAGGCTGTTGAAGTGTGAAGCCATTAATAGAGAGTGGAGGGTGAATCCCATCAATGGTGGGTGTCCCAGTCCCCCCAGGTCAAGTGGCTTGCCCACCATCACCCCTCTGTCTTGTTTGGATTCAGTTTTAATTGATTTACCCGCATTAAATGCCCAATTGCAGCCAGACCCCTGGGAAAGGGTTGAGACTGTGGGGCCAGAGTCAGAAAACTGATGGCTCAATGATGACACCTCACTCCAAATCTCTGCACAGTCATACCCAGCAGGCTCATATACAAATTGAACACAGGATCTGGTTATGCCAATGCCATGCCAATTGGAGATGTCACTAGGGCCAGCTTATCACTAGCCTTAGAATGAGGGAGTTGCAGCCACCTTTCTGCTCTATCATTTGCGTGTAGTATATATTGGCATTAGTTTTAACTGTTTATTTACAAAAGCATAGGTTTTAATTTGCCCGTTTCCCTTTTAGCATTATCTGAGTGACCTAGTGAGAGATGTTGCATACTAATAACTCTACGTCTTTTCTGGACAGGTGTCCATGCCCCTTGCCACAGTATTGTTCATTAGTTGATCTGGCATGCACTGCAACAGAGGGTCTGATCAGTGCAATATCATGATGGGATGAATACTTGGTGCAGAAAGGTACAGAGGTATTACTACTATAGTGCCACTGGGAAGAAATGCCTAGCTTGGTACAACACAACACTTGAATCCTCACCAGATGGTGATCCTGGGTGGGAAGGTCAGAATTCAGATTTGGAACTTTTCTAGTGATCTGCTGTTGAGAATGAACAAGATTTCATGATCCTCAGTAAGTGGGCTTATGGAAATCAGTGACCTGCCTTTCAGAATAAAGAAGTCTGTGATTGGGCAAATCAGGAAGTTGTGCACTGTCAGTGATGAAAAGAGAATGAGGGATCTTAACCCTGGAAATAGTTCATCTGGTCTGACTGGCAGCCCTTTGGAAGGGAATACTGTCACCGTTCCAGTTTGCTGTCTGCTTTTACCTGTATGTAGAGAAACCCACGAGACTTCATTCTGCTCCAGGTGAAGTCATCCTGTTACAGCAGGTTTGGGCCAGCCCTTCCCCAAACCTCTGCTGCTCTAACTTGAGGGTCTTCCTTGATGCAGAATGAACTCCAGATGGTCTCAGGCTGCATTTTTTTTTTTAGCATATTTACTGTTGGTTGATCCTCAATCTTTGCTTGGCATCTCCTGGTCTCCCCAGGCACAGATCTTTAGCCCCACAAAGGTTAAGGCCAAGGGGGATGACTTTTTCTATGTATCTGGATTTTGGCAGAAATACTCTCCACCTATCCCTATAAATTGTATTGCTGATGGTGGCCATCTCACTGAATTAGGATACCACTAATGTTTGTTTGCATGCACTATGCAAAACTGAAGACTTCAGAAACAAAATTGGGAAAATTTTGTTTTGGGAGATGATGCTCCCGCAAACTTTCAGCTTTCTAAAATCATGCCCCATTCCCAACCCACTCCCAGATAGAAAATCAGTTTTCCCCAAAGCTCAACTCAGTTGTTTTCTTCCCTTAAGATAAGGCCAATACGTGCTCAAAATGACTCATAAAAATTGTAGGTTTAAATGCTTCCAAAACTAAACTGCTATTTTTTTCCATCAAAATAAGCAAGACATTGTCCTTATTTTTCAAGTCTCAGGAAAGGCTTTACAGGGGAACTGACAAAGGCCATGTTAAATGACACATTTTAAAACACCACTGGTTGTAGATATAGGAAGTGGTGAATCTTAAGACGTCTTAATCTACGTCTTAAGAATGTAGCCTTTAGTGTGCCAGAGGACACCAGAGATTTGTGGGCCAGTGTTTTCAGTTTTACTCTGGAGTCAGTGGAATTCCTGATGTGTTGGGATAGAGACTGTGGTCGTATCATTTCACCAGATAGTCACAACAGTCATATTGATTACTACAATTTTCAGAGAAAAGCTACATTTTAGGTCAGGAATTCCTTCCTGGACCCCTTCCCAGACCAGTTACAGTAGGTTAAGTTTTACCCTTACATGCATACCTGTGGCTTGACAACAGTGAGATCTCTATCTGTAAAGGGCAGAATATTTGCCAGTGTGTTGGCACCTGTGCTAGGATATAGATTATAAAATTCCAGTTAGACCTCCCAGAGGTTTAGGAAGGATGGCTCACAAATCCACCAATCTACCTCTTCACCACAGTAACAAGGAACTCTGGCAATGTAGGACCAGACCAAGGTATGAAGGTGGCCCCTGCACCCACCCAGAGCCCCACTAAGTTGTGGTTTGTGGCAAAGTCAGAGCCTAATCCATACTAGTCTATAGTTCACATGCTGGCTAGGGACAGTAGTTACACATAAACCAGTTTACATCTTCAGAAACTGGTTTAAACCTGTAACGAAACAGAAGCTCAGTGCACATAAAACAGTTTCAAAATGGCTGAAACTGGTTTAAGATAAACCTGGTTGAATGTAGTATCAGACTTAACTGATTTAGGTCAAACCGGTTTATAGAACTTCTGTCCCAGACCCCTTCCTGGTTCAAGTTAAATCAGAGTCCCCCAGCATCCAAGCATGCTTTGTAGTCCTGGGCTGGGCTGTCTGCTCCAGACAGCAGGGCTAGCCTTGCCCCTCTGCTCCCTAGCTGGAGCACTGAGGGCTAGCTGACGAGGGGGTGAGGGTGGGGCAGCCTCTGTCATGCTATTCCACGCTCAAAGCTGGAGTGGAGGAGGCGTGGGGCAGGGCTTTGGAGGGGAGGGGAGAAAACAACCTGAGAGGGACTCAGTCTCTGCTCCTGGAAGGCATCTGCTGTGCACAGGCTTCCCTCATTCAGCCTGGCTCTCTGGTATGTAGGCAGCATGGGCTGTATGTTTACTTCCTCTTCCCGCTGCTCCTGAGGTCTCTGGGATCTACAGTCCAGACTCATAGCAGCAGGACTCTGCAGGGCTGCTTATCACTTCCTCTTCCTGCTTCCAGGTGCCTCTGGGATTTATAGTCCATGATCACAGCCAGCAGGACTCCACAGAGTTATTCCCTTCTGTTCAGTACACGTTCGCTTCAGAGAAAGGACTATTCTTATTCAAGCTTTTATGAGTTCAATGCCACTACCTTTTTCCCCACCTACCCCTCCTCAGCCTGGCAGGTACTGCCCCCGCTCCCAGGCAGACCTTCCAGCTAGCTGTGGACTGGGACTTGGCTACACCTCCTCCACTCAAGAAGGGAAAAGACTTGGAGCTGGCAGGCTGGGAGGTATGCTCTAGTACCCCCTGGCTCCTGGCTTGAGCCCTTGAAGGCATGTGCCTGCATTTCCTAAATCAAAAGTGAATATCTGTTCACTTGCTTGCTGATTCAATCTCTGCAGCTTAGACTAACCTGAAAAGACTGAATTGATTCAGCCTCGGGCTTTTTGATTGTTTGTACTTAGCCCCTATGGACGACTATCAAAGCTGTTGGGTCAGCATGGATTAATACCTTGTGGTAGAGAATTACTTTGCTCAATGGCTGGTAATTCACCATTGTGAACTTTAACGGAGATATTTTTATTTATATTTAGAGTCTAAACTGTAGTGCTGGTTATTTTCTCAGGGTAAATAGCTTCCCATCTGAACTGTGCTTCAAACAGCCTCTTTTAAGACTGCAACCAACTTGTTGATCTATGCAAAGAGCACACTTTGTTGGTGTGACAAGTGTTAATGATACATGACAAGGGCAAGAGGCTCTGTATTTTCACCTCTGCAGGTGTAGGATTGTGTCCCTTTAGCCAAAGCAGGAATATCCCCTTCCCTTCGGTCTCCCCCACCCCTCAGTCATTTTGAAAGCA